>NW_012026816.1:4887216-4887879 GCF_000956235.1 Wasmannia auropunctata
GAATGGGTTTTAGTCGAAACTATGTATAATGTTGAGAGAGTATAGACAGGTATACAGATACCTTTGAAAATGAGATCGTAAAGATAACATTCCTTTCTCTCACATTTCTATAAGATTTTGAAAATGAGATCGTAAAGATAGCATTCCATCTTTGTAAAAAAAATCTGTTTAAAATTTTGATAAATACAAAACCTTTGGTATAATTCATACACTAAAGATAAGTAAATTCCATACTTGTGAGTCTACATTCTTTTTTTGATTAGTATTTTAAAAGCTAAAAGCATTTCTTTTACCTGATATACATGGACGTTTTAGGATATTGTGAGATAACGATGAATCATGCATTCTTCTAAGATTAAATGTGCTTTTCCATCACTAGCCCTAGAATTTTCCGATATCATACGATACAGTGTACATTTTCGGATGAGAGGCTTGTGTATGATATTGACGAAATAATGGATAAAAATTAACTGAATGGGAGGAAAAACAAAAAAGAGGGGGGAATAAGTTAAAAAGAGCTTGGACGGAGGCTCACTGCAACAGTCGCTCTGTGAAAATGAACGCGAATAAATCTTGTATTCCACCGGTTGCACGTCTTATTTGGAATCGCGAAAATCGGTTTTAAAAACACACTTGTTAATAATAATGGTTGTGAAAAGTTAA
>NW_012026816.1:4887930-4889040 GCF_000956235.1 Wasmannia auropunctata
TAAGATATATTGCAGTGGTACGATTTGTTGTAAACTAATGTTTCACAAATTAATGATGTATAAATGTATGTAGTGAATTAACTGCAAGACGAGATATAAAAATTTAATCCGCCTGTCCGTCGCCATCTGCAACAGACAAAAGGAGCCAAATATTTAAAAAAAGCTCCAAAGAGAGATAGAATGAAGATGGCTATTTAAAAAATACTTACCCTAGTTGTAAAAGGCAACCTGCCTTGTATCCGTAGCCACGTCGAGGATGACGCGCAGCGGCGCTTCCTGCCGTGGGCTCACCGGTATCTGCACGCTCCTGACCCTCGCCTGCAGGCTCCGCGGAGGCGTTCTCGCCCTCACTTGCGGACCCTCCTCCCTCTGAGCCCTCGCCAGGGTCCACAAAAATCGATCTTCATACGGGGAGGCGGCAAGTCGCCTCCCCACACGCAACCATTACCTGCGACTGCATGTGTCGCAGGTACTTGGCACGAAATGCTCCTCGCAATTTATACACTTCATTATACCGAACTTAACTGTCGTAACGACTCAACGTCGACTGACTCAAGGGTCCACGGGAACCCGCGAGTAAAAAATGCAAACCATAGAAATAATTATCTCTCCTACCTGGTAATGCCGTGAGGATGATATTGATACATTATATCACACACACGCTCCTCCGAAATGATAGCGGCTATAAAGAATATAAGTGAAATTGAAACAGTCTTAAATACACAAACGCTTTTACGGAACCACCAATCGATCCGATACCGCCGATCCGATTGACAGCTGATCTGGTCAATCGAACCGCCTGTCAAACTGGCTGTCAAACTGCCTGTCGAACTGATACCCCTGATCTGTCGAACCGCCTATCGAACAGTCTGTCAAACCACCTGTCTGTTCTATTAAACAGCTATTAGTTTAACTACATAGAAAATTATATTTCTTTCGCGACCTTCATTAGTTAGATATATTATATGGGTCAAGATAAAAAATGACCATGTCAGCATTCGCAGCATCTCAATGTCATGGCAAAGTCACGAAGACGCGTAATATGAAACCATCATCATACTGCCAATCGAACCGATACCCCTGTTCTATCAAACTGATACCGCTGTTCTA
>NW_012026816.1:4889089-4890196 GCF_000956235.1 Wasmannia auropunctata
CACTCCTACCAAATCTCCACAAGCGGGTAACATCTTCCGCGGGGGCGGAAGACGGAACTACCGCACTCATATGATTTAAATGGGCAAACGGAAAATGCTCGAACAACTCACCACGTCACCTTCAGTGACGAATTAGCCAGCTTAAGCACTGGCGACGGCATGACTAATTTAAGCGGGGCAGCCGGTGCGCAAGATAACGCACGGGCAACTCGCGGATTCGGATCCGTTAATAAAACGAATAATCTGGTAGAGCTGATGCGAGAAATGCGTGAAATGAGAACTCAAGTGAATGAACTCATGATGAACCAACGCGAAGGGCACCGCAATCGACGCCGCGAAACATACCTCATAGCTTCGCATTAGATACATCAAGGCCTCTAGACGACACTCGTAATTATCCGGTGCAGAATCACAATAGCTCCGCGCTGAATATTTCGAGATCGCAAGACGACATCCGCAATCAACCGGGACGAACTCATAGTTTCATGAGCCTGATCGAGGCGCGAAAGCTAGTTCCGGAAATCGACGGTAGCGATCGCGGGATCGCGTTCACGAATTCTTGGAAGCCGCTTCCTACGCGGTGAAAAACATTCATCCGTCAGACGAAAATTCGTTTTTGGAAGCCCTGATTTGTACAAAACTGAAGGGAAAAGCACGCAAAGATTTCCGCACGCGCAGCATTCGCAATTTCGTTCAATTCAAGGGCAAAATGGAAACCAAATATTTGTGCCAGCGAAGCGTTACCAACCTACAGCGCGAATTTAACTCGCTAAAACAAAGGTCGGGAGAAAGCGCGAAGGATTACGGGCGCAGAGTAGAAGACCTCGCCATAGACTTATTCGAGAGCATGGAAGAAGGAAAAAACCACACTCTCGAAAAACAGCATCTTATTTACGAGCACACGCAGACGCTAGCCTTACAAAACTTCCAAATTGGATTAAGGGAAGACATTCAGGTACTGGTGCGTTCACAACGTTTCCGTACCCTAGCAGAAGCAATAGACGGAGCTAGCGCGGAAGAAAAGGCCATGGCCGATGCGCAAGGCCTCAATAGGGTTTATGAAAGAAAAAATTCAAATTTCGCGATGATAAACCAGTGTACAAAATA
>NW_012026816.1:4890247-4895040 GCF_000956235.1 Wasmannia auropunctata
TATATTAACTAGCAAGTTCAATATACGCGATAATGCCCACCCGCTGTCACGTTCTTAGAATTCTTCCAGCGACGCTAAGGTAGGCTCAACAACGCGCGAATCGTACCACACGCGTAAATCGGAGCAAAGATAGAGTTCACAGTTTCTCGTAATAATACTTTTATTATCACGTTTGTCACCCGTTACGAATTCACCGTTGAATACTGTGTTTATCTTAATGTTATTATGTCTCTGCATAACATTTCGCACACGTTCGAGCACAATTTCTCGCGTATCTTCCAGAAACTGTCGAGGTTCAATGTGTCTGGAATTAATTACTGCACCGGTCAGTATACGACTGTTGAAAGCTGCGTCTATCTCACGCCATCTGAGTCCAGCACTGAATCCTGCACCCACATGCACGAATCGTCCGCACACCGAATCTTTCAAACTTCCAGTCGCGCGATACGAGCGATGACAGATTGTCTCACACCGATCGATAATCGCGGATTTCGACTCTGCACATCGAACGAATCGATGAATTCGTCGACACGCTCTTCCCACGCGATAAAGTCTTCTCGCGTAATCAGCCGGGCGGCTTGCTCGTCCAGATCTCTTATCGTTTGCTCCATATTCTCTTTGAAACCAATACACAAATGTGTCTTTCTCACTCTGTGCAAATAGGACACATGTTAGATGGCATTATTTGAAACAACGGACATTCGCATCCCCAGCATAAATAACCATCGTGGAGTATAAATTCTTCGGTAGTGTGTCTTCGCAAGAGACGAAGATATGAAAATTGATTATTCCCTCTAATAACGCATGAGGAACAGTATCTTCTCAGGCTTTCATCTTCTTCGTCTATATAATAGAACTCGAGCATGCACATTACATCTGTGATATGCAGATCATAAACATCATCTGAGTACAATAATCCATGCTTTACTAATTCAATCACTTCGTTGTCCATACCACTATCGTTACTTGAGTCATCTGAAAAATCTTCTATTTCTATCAATTCTTGGTCATCTTCCTCATGCGCTACTTCTACCTCCATGTAATCATCGGGTGGTATCATTTCTTCGATGTTCAATAACAAGAGTTACATTTTCACAATCACCTGGTTGTATTAAATCTCACCACTGACGAGGTGTGTCAAAATCTTTACAATATATATGCCGAAACTAATGGGTGTGGTCTATTTTTCGCAATGTTGCAGATATTGTTTGATTTCGCGACGTGATCTCGCTGCCATACATTGGCGCTTGATCAAAATGCTTAATTGCATTTTTAACATGTGTTCGATGACCGCGAGACATTTAGATTGAAAGAATATTATATTACGCGAATCTAATGTGTCACAGCAGCCGTACATCGGCGCTTGTGTAAAAATGCTAAAATGCATTTTTAACACGGTGATCTCATCGATATTTTGATTGTGCATGAAAAATCACGTATTACACAAAAGTATTATGTGACAGCTGCCGTACATCGGCGCTTGTGTAAAATGCTTAATTGCATTTTTAACACGATGATCTCACCGTTATTTTAATTGTCTTTATAAAAATCTTATATTACACGAGAGTATTATGTGACAGCTGATCAAATTGTTGAATTGCATTTTTAACACGTGTTCGATGCAGTGAGACATATTATTTGTCCTTGAAAAAATATTATATTACGCGAATCTATTGTGTCACAGCTGCCGTACATCGGCGCTTCACCAAAATGCTAAATTGCAGTTTTTACGTCTGTTTGACGATGTGATTTCATCGCGAGGCATTATGGCTACTCGTATAAATGCTCTTATAAATGCTCGCAAGATTTCACATTGTTAAAAATGTCGAGCGAAGGAGACATGGCTACGTTCGGGCGAGTGTCTCCTCTATGGTGGAGGAGAGAACGACCTCGATATTGTTCTGCGATTGTTCGTCTTCTTCGTGAAAGAGAATGTGGATTTCCAAATGTGCTTACTCGCGTTAAGAAGAGATGTCCCCATCATTCGTTGCAGATGCGTGTAATTAGACATTGCCGTGATATGTATTGGAACAGTGTCACAGAGTTAATCCTTTACACATGCAAAGGAACAATTTATGGTATTAGTAATCACCGCTACATAGAAAAGGAGTCACGCTACACGGAAATTGAGTCACGTTTCGATGTGTGGTGGAAATCGTTCCTTTTCCACCAATCAGACAAGGATCCCGATGAATTTAACGCCAGGGGTATAAGAGTTTCGTTCAATCGCCACGATGGACAAAGCTGGGCATTTATAGAAGAGGAGTTGTGTATAGATATACAACTGCCGGACCGCGAGATTGTCAGTCGCACTTTGAAATCTGTATTCGAAAGAACGTTTGACAGAGTGGTGCTAGATTTTGACAGAGAGGTGCCAGATTGGTCTGTTGTCTTTCGACTATAATGAATTTCTACGTTCCGCTGAAGGATGAGGCGATCGAGAGACCGTAAGTTTTAATAAATGATTTGTCCTTTTTTCCATGCTTATTTTATGTTTTCCATGCTTTAATTCTTTTATAGAATTGCGTCTCATATTACGAAGACGCCTCGTATATTGGGAAGAAGATTCGCTTTAACAACCACTAATTTTAAATACTTGGATATTGGAATCAGCGTGGGATCTATATCTTATGTGGAAATACTTATTGGTGACAACCGAGGCAATTACATTATTCTGCCTTATGGAATGTGAAGGATGTTTATCGAGAGATGTATGGATATTGAACAATTTCTGCAGTCAAGCGTTCCATCCTCACTACGAATTCAAGATTTAGTTATAGATCTCGTAAAAATACGTAAAGAAAATATTGTTAAATTGACGCTGAATGATACTTGTATGTACATGAAACCATCGACTATGCTTTTTATATTCGAACTCGAACATTGCGTTGAGCATGCATACTTTAATTTAAATGAAAATACGGACGCCGTTAGTAATAAGTTTAAACATTTTGTCGATTATTTACGTCACAATTGTATTGTGAATAAAGATGATGCAATAAATATTTTGCGTAAGGTATATGATAAAACGTCGCTTATTGAATGTGAACTCATAACTTACGCGTCAGATCATATTGTGCATGATGCGTTCCATAATTAATTATATATACATTATGTGTTAAATTTTTTTCGTTCCATATCTCTTCGTCGAATTACATCGCGCGCGAGAATGATGCAATGGGTGGGATGGAGATACCGCATGAGGGAGAGAGAAAGAAAATTGCAGCTGGGTCCGCGCTGGAATCCCCTTTCGCGACCTCGCGTCTAGTTATACCTATGTGTTATCATTTACCGTTGTATGGAGATGTGACAATGTTAATATGTTGTGGTAAGTATCTAGATGCTTTGTCCTTACAACATTATCGCGACACGGAGATGTAGTGGTAAGTATAACATGTACCTAGACGCTTGCACATTAAGATGTAGAAGTTATTATAACGTGTGTTTGAATGCTAGCGCATTTGATTTTTATCTTTCTCGGGTGCGAACATCTCGGGCTGTATGCTTAGTTTTAGTGTCAGCCCACCATGTATGAGGATACAGAGTGTATGCCACCGCTGGCAATTCTTCTTCGCGAACGTGAAAATGGGTTTACCACAGTGCTAAAAGATCATAATAAGTTTAACGATAATATATTCTGCTTTGTTCATAAGACATTGAAATCCAGTTGTTTATATTATACGAGGATTTGGGAGTGTCGTATGTTGGACAGTGACGAGAGGTATGACGCGTGGATGGCGTACATACAGCAGAGGGTGGCGGCTAAGGAGCGTCGACAATTCATGGTAAGTACAAAAGCAATTACTCTCAGATAACTTCAACGTTTTTACTATTGGATAAATACGATGTTTTTTTCAGAATAATCTCCTCGACAGTGACGATGATGATGACGACGACGATGAAGATGGCAACGAAGCGTGGGCGAGGATGCCTCCGTGGGTAAACCCGCAGATGGAGGCGTCGTGGGACGCGAGGACGCGGGAGGATGTGCACCCGCGGGAGGGCCCACGGGAGAGCCCGCAGCGCGAGCAGGCGAGGGCAAGAACGCCTCTGCGGAGCCCACAGGTGGAAGGCCCGCGCGGGGTGGAGGCGTCGGATGATGGCGGCGTGAGGAGCCCGCAGATGCCGGGGAGCCCGTGCGAGGAGGCGCAATTGCGCATAATTGTAGATGTGGTCACCGACAGAAGGCAGGTTGCCTTTTACAACTAGGGTAAGTTTTTTAAATAGCTGTCTTCCTTTCTTTCTTATTTGTACAATTTTTATAAATTGCTTCTTTTTTTGTCTGTTGCAGATGGCAACGGACAGGCGCGGTTGAATGGACTACATATTCTTATTTTTCATTTCATATATTTTATAATCATATTATTACATAAATTTTAAAATAAATATTTTTCATATTTTAATTATAATAATATCTATTTTCTTCTCCTCCTCTTCCTCTTCGCGAGCGATAACGAGTGGGTCCGCGAGCGATAAACGTGGGGTGGGGCCCGTGCGCAACGGCGGTGGCGGCGGCGAACGCGGTGGCGAACGCGGCGGCGAACGCGAGCGGCGAACGCGAGCGGCGAACGCGAGCGGCGGCGGCGGCGGCGGCGGCGAACGCGGCGAGCGCGAGCGCGGTTCCCCTCTCCCCGCGCATCCCGCATCTACGACGCGGTTCCCTCTTCCCCGCGCATCCCGCATCTACGACGCGGTTCCCCCGCCCCCGCGCATTCCGCATCAACGACGCGGTTCCCCGCCCCCGCGCATTCCGCACCTACGACGCGGTTCCCCTCTCCCCGGGCATCCCGGAA
>NW_012026816.1:4895091-4895666 GCF_000956235.1 Wasmannia auropunctata
TTTTCAATTTGTACAGCAGTTTTCGAAATGTTTAACATTTTCAACATATCTGCAGATATTTGGGACCACATCAGTTTTTTAGTTTTAAATTTTTTCATTGGGCCAATATCGGATAAATACATTTCGTATCTGTCGAGGATGAATGAAGTGGCCGAATCGGTCCAGGAATCTGAATGTCATAATAATGTATATAGAATAAGTAATTTAATAAAATATGTATATTAAAAATGCTGTATTCAGCTGTATTTACCGGTACTCTTTTGACTACAATCCGGTGACAAACAATTTGTTGCATTATTTTCTTTATTGCACTCTGCCATTTGCTGATCATTAGTCATTAAATTGTAAATATTAATATGGTATATCAATTCTTCTCTGCAATATAAAATATACAGATATATTTATATTGTCTTACAACTAATTTTGCTGTTAGGGAAATTTTTTATCACTCTCACTCATTCTTATTTCCCAATTACGTAATTTTAGCTAGTAGTTACGTAAAGTTACGTAATTTTAACAGCATATATTTTATTTTACTTACTTCTCTCCAATTATTCGATATATTTCCCGAATTT
>NW_012026816.1:4895715-4896861 GCF_000956235.1 Wasmannia auropunctata
GCGGCGAACGCGGCGAGCGCGGTTCCCCTCTCCCCACGATACCCGCATCAACGACGTGGTTCTTTCGTCCCCGCGCATCCCGCATCGACGACGCGGTTCCCCTCTCCTCGCGGATCACGGACCCACGTCCCCGCGGTCAGGCCAGCTGAGCGAGCGGCTTTCCGCGGCTTCCCCCTCCCCGCGGACACCACATCAGACCGTGAACGTTCTGAGCGGTTTCCCCTCCCCGCGGACCCCCGCGGACCCCCCTGCCCCTCACCCCCCTCGGAGCTTTTGAGTTAGAACCCGCCCTTATTAGCTACTGCACTTAACCTCTCATAACCTTTTTTGTTATCGAAAGTATAAAATGTACAATATCTGTACATGCTTTTTTAACGTAAGTATTTGTTCTAAAATGTTATACATGTTAATGTTTTAACATTGTTATTTTTTCATTTGTTATCTATGTGTTGTTACTATAACGGGTCTGGGAGTCCCTACTGGAAGGATAAGTATTAAATATATTTGTTTTAACTTACTTTTTGCAATTAAAACGTTAAAGCCTGCTTAACCAAACTACACTGCTCCAAAAAATTAAAGGCGTTAAAAATGATCATATCGAGATGATCAAAAAAGCATTTTACAGATTGAAATCTCTACTTTCCAAATCGGTACTTAAGAAAACGATCCTACTGATCTTTCATGGAATTACACGGATAGAAAGGGAGACCCGACGAATCAAAAAATTTTCTACAAACTTTGACAAGTTCCATGGCGCGGAATAAAAATCGCACATAAACAGGGTTTACAGATTTCGAAAGAATGAATCTTTCTCTTTAATTTGCTTTTTTGTTGAGCGTCGTACGATTTTTTTTCACCGAGTTATTTAACATTGAAGCAAAAATGACCCTTTTTACTTCAATGTTGAATAACTCAGTGAAAAAAAATCGTACGACGCTCAACAAAAAAGCAAATTAAAGGTAAAGATTCACTCTTTCGAAAGCAGTAAACTGCATTTGTGTGCGATTTTTAGTTTATGCCATGAAACCTTTTAAATTTAGTACACATTTTTGGAGATTTGACGCATTTTCATTTGGACCTATGTAATTCCATAAAAAATAAATAGGATTCTTTACTAAAGTGTCGATCTGAAAAGTAGAGATTTCA
>NW_012026816.1:4896911-4907892 GCF_000956235.1 Wasmannia auropunctata
TAGAGATTTCAAGCTGTAAAATGCTTTTTTGAACATCTCGATATGATCATTTTTGACGAAGTTGCTCTATCTTGAAGGTTGCCTATTTTTAGAGGCTAGAACAGGTGATCCTTTAATTTTTTGGACCAGTGTACATATATATATATAAGCTTAATTTTGCAACTATAAATAGGAAAAGTTTATAAAGCAAAATTAATTGTAATAACACCAACAAATTTTCTCGGATCTGCCAGACTTATATATGTATTGTAGTAAACGTAGAATTAATTTTATATTTTTAAACATAGAAATACATTTTTTGTTTTATTTTTGCAAATACAATACAAAACTTTTTACATTATAAGATTATTTATGTTTAAAACTTGTAGGTTTAACGATATTTACTACCTAGCAATGGCGTACAAAGGAATTGAATTTGCAGAAGGTAGTGGTGGTGTTGCTTTGATAAGCAGTCAATGGCTAACACGTAAACAGGAAGTGTTCTGGCCGCCTTATAAATCCCAGTCTCAATATGGTAAGGCTTTAAAAAAAGGTGTAATCCCAAAGCAAGACGGTTCTTGGCCAATTTATAAAATAAAACGTTTCTTTTTTGAAACAGGTAAAGTGTAAATTACATAATATTCAATAAAATGTTGACCCTAAAATATGTGTAATTGTATTGTAGATGATTATAATAAGGCACAAAGCAAAATAAAGCAAGCACAGATAACTTCTGATTGTCAGAGTGAGCAAGATGACATTTTACCACCTAAGAGGAGAATCCAAAAACCGAAAAGACTTTTAAATGATAGCAGTGGTGATTATAGCTCTGATGAAGACGAGCTTTTATCAGGAAAGCATAAATTTTTACCACCACCAAAAATTACCAGAGTAATGAGAAAAGTAATGAAACATTACCACCTTCATTATCACGTAAGTTTGAGTAAATGCTTTTTCTAGTTTTAATATCATAAAAAGTAAATATTTATTACTTCGTTTACTGACAGAGCACAAAAATAAGATAGATAGAAACTGAGCTCAAGTACAGACAGAAAGATATCCCCTGTCGTGCCTTGTCGACTCAGTCGCACGCACGCACGCACGCACGCACGCACGCACGCACGCACGCACGCACGCACGCACGCACGCACGCACGCACGCACGCACGCACGCACGCACGCACGCACGCACGCACGCACGCACGCACGCACGCACGCAATTACCTTATAAAGATTCGTTGACTCCTGTAGCTTCGTCAGAAAGACGGAATTTCCATTTCGATGGACCACGTACAGCTTCGAATAAACGTTAATTATTTTAATACATTTTCGTTAGTTTTAATGCAGACGTTATCACTGACTGACACAAATCAGATTATTATTTAATTAATTATTTTTTTTACATAACGTGTCACTTCAACATTTCACACTCGATTCACATATTCGAGTCACATACGAACAATACATTGGAAGAAATTATGAGAAATCTACTAATCCATCTATCCGTTACGTACTTCACAATCACTGTCGATTAATTATCCGTCCACTGAAACATCACGCGAAGAAACACATGGCGATTTATTAATACACGATCCGTTCACTCGAGGACAGCAAGCAGTCGACTGATTTTAATATCGAATTTATTAGTTAATTATTATTAATCCGTATCAATTAATTATTTGTCGACTAAAAAAATCACTCGTAACAAGAAACATACGACGTGTGCACTCGATGATAGCAAGCAATCGACTGACTTTAACACCGAATTTATTAGTTAGTGATTATCAATCCGTGTCTATTAACTATTCGTCGACTGAAAAATTACTCAAAGAAAAAAACACGTACGCGACAATTTACTAACACACGACGATTTACTGACACACGAGACGTTCACTCATGGTCTGATTATGAGATTTCAGCTAATCACTTGTTCGCGTTTCGACAGCGCTATAAACATAAAATACTGTAAACCAATAAAATTAGTCGACTGCTTGCTATCATCGGGTGAACGTATCGTGTCAATAAATCGTCGTGTATTAATAAATTGTGTGCATTTCTTTTCTTGAGTGAATTGCTAATAATTAACTAATAAATTCGATACTAAAATCAGTCGACTGCTTGTTATATCCTCGAGTGAATGGATCGTGTATTAATAAATCGTCGTGTATTTCTTTGTGTAATGAGTGGACGGATAATTAATCGACAGTGACTGTAAAGTACGTAATGCACGGATAGATGCATTAGTACATTTCTCGTGATTTCTTCCAGTGAATTGTTCGTATGTGAACCGAATATCGAATTCGTATATGAATTGAGCGTGAAATGTTAAAGTGACATAGTAGCTATTATAGGCCGGTCCTAATCCGTGGGCTCCAAAGGGGGGTGAGGGGCAGAGGGTCCGCGGGGAGGGGGAAGCCGCTCAAAAGGTTCTCGGCCTGACCCAGGGTTCGCGGGGACGGGGAAACCGCGTTGTTGGTGCGGGTGTCACGGGGACGGAGGAACCGCGTCGTTGGTGCGGGAGTCGCGGGGACGGGGGAACGCGTCGTGGATGCGGGTGTCGCGGGGACGGGGGAACCGCGTTGTAGGTGCGGGTTTCGCGGGGAAGAGGGAGCCGCGTTGTAGGTGCGGGGAAGAGGGAACCGCGCCGCCGCTGATGTCCGCGCTCGCCGTCGCGCTCGCGGGCCCGCCGTCCCACCCCGCGGTATCGCCGTCCCAACTTTTATCGCGTTCCGTCCCTCCCGCGGTTTCTTCGTTCCACTCGTTGCGCACGTAGGCGATGGAAAAGGAAAAAGAAAAAAAGTAGGATTAAAATTAAAAAAATATTTATTTTAAAATTTATGTATATAATATATGATTTAAAAATAATAAAATTTATCCGGCGCAAATCCGCCTATCCGTTGCTATCTGCAACAGACAAAGGAGGCGCATATTTAAAAAATTGCAAAAGAAGAAGAAAGAAGGATAGCTATTTAAAAAATACTCACGTTACTCAACGTAGAAGCAAACTGTCCTCCTCCTAATGGCCACGTCGAGGATTACACTGGCGTTGCTGCCCTTGGTGCTGCTGGGGAATCAGCATCATCGTGACCGTCGTTGTCATCCTCGTCCCCGCTACTGAGTCTCTAAATGAAAAGGACATTGTCTCTTTCTCCGGACGATTTGCTATGCTTTTTGTACTTACCAACAATACACGACTCCCATGCTCCTCCAGTCTCCGACGCAATGCTACTCTTTCCGAGTCAGCTTTCTCATCTACGTCCTACATTAAGCACTCCCAAATCCTCGTGCAAAACACACAATTTGATTTTAACGTCAAATGTATGTCACAAGTTAAATTATCATTGAATCTATTGTGATCTCTTAGTACTGTGTTTACACCAATTTCACGATTACTTAGTTTTGTCAGCAGTGGCATACAATAGACGTCCTGTCTATACATGCTGAACTGACACGGAGCACTGAAACTTAACATGCAGCCAGAGATGTTCGTACCCGAGAAAGATAAAAATCAAATGCGCTAACATTCAGATACGTGTAATAATTAGTTCTACATCTCAATGTGCAAGCTTCTAGGTACATGTTACACTTATCACTACATAGCAACATTGCTACATCTCTATGTCGCGGTAATGTTATGAAGACAAAGCATTTAGGTACATGTTATACTTACTGCTACATATTAACATTATCACATCTCCATATAGCGGTAATACCATAAAGGCACATGTGTATAACTACACCCGGCAGACGCGGGGTCACGAAAGGGGTTCCAGCGCCGCAGCGTTCGCGGGGCTGCCCATTGCAATTGTCTATCTCTCTCCCTCCCGCGGTATCTCTGTCCCTCCCATTGCATGATTCTCGCGCGCGATGTAATTCGATAAAGAGAGAAGGAACAAAAAAATTTAACACATAATGTACATACATTTAACACATGATGTATAATTAATGCTTAGTTAATTATGTAATGCATCGTACACAATATGATCTGATGCGTAAGCTATTATTTCACAATCAATAAGCGACGTTTTATCATACATCTTACGCAAAATATTTATCGCATCGTCTTTATTCACATTACATACAATTTTGACGTAAATAAATGACAAACTGCTTAAACTTATTACTATTACTACTAACGGCGTCTGTATTTTGACTTAAATCAACGTATACATGTTCAACGCAATGTTCAAACATAAAAATCATAGTTGACGGTTTCATGTACATGCAAGTTTCACGCAGTGTCAATTTTACAATATTTTCATTACATATTTTTACAAGTTCTACAATCAGATCTTGAATTCTTAGCGAGGACGGAACGCTTGATTACAGAAATCGTTCAATGTTCATACGTCTCTCGATGAACATCTTTCACATTCCATAAGGCAGGATAATGTGATTGCCTCGGTTGTCACCAATAAGTATTTCCACATAAGATATAGATCCCACGCTGATTCCAATATCCAATGTGACGTTTTTGACCGTCCGTCACAAGGGTCATAACGCCCGATCGAGGAAGTGCGGTTTTGGATCCTGCGTCCTCCCCGATTTAGAGAGGCGAGCGTATCCGCGCGCATTGCGTTTTCCGTTATATTGCCGCGCGCTTTATTTAATCTTTTTTCTCCTCATGAGCGTAACCATAGGTAGAGATCGGCTGCATAGCCGAACTGCGCGTGTAAGAAATTGTCTACACCAATCGACGAGAAGGAGAGGGACATCGGCATTGAAACGACTGGCTCATCGCGGGAAAAACGGAGCACGCAGGTCAGCCATAGTTCTTACGAACGTTATTGGTCTCGATATTCTTTATTACAAGCTCTTTACTGCCGCCGATTCCTTTCAGCAATCCGGGTGGAAAGTCTACTACATTGAAGCAATGGGTTCTAACGATCTGTCGAGGACCGGGTTGCCGACGGCGAAAGATGCTGAGGCGAGACGGACGAGCAGAGTCGACGCCAAAGAACAGAGAGGGTCGCGAACCTAATTTGAAGTCCGCGATTGCGAGCGAGCTGATCACGTGCGACGCCGCGATTCGCGGGCGTCGCGCTCGCAGGGCAAGGGCCAATCGGCGCATAATCAGCCGATCCCGTGACACCCTGCTGCCTGCGTGCTGCCGGAAGGACCGTCGAGCGACACTTGTGCTGTGGTCGCGCTTGGGAAAGGACACAGGATCCCGCTGAGTTGCCGAGTGCCGGAACATAGTTTGGAGATCATAGCTACTGCTCTTGGTGAGACGAACGTTGAAGAATAATATTGTCAGCCGCCGGTTTCATTGTCGGGCGGATCGCGCTATTAAAGTTTTGTTGTCCGCGTAATCGTATGTTCGTGTGTAGAGTTTGTGTGCCGCGCCGTCCGGCATAAGGTTACGCGAATTGAGTAGAGTAATTGCGCTCGCCGTGCGACAGCCGGGTCATTTGTGCGTTAGTTAAGTGTTATTTCGTGTTTCTTTTGTGTTAATAAATTGTGCGAATTATTGCGTGTTAGCGTGCCGAATGTCGGCAGGATTTCGGAATATCGCGACGCCACGTGGCGTGTGATCCGTCGTTACGCCGTGCGAGGCGTACTCGCGTACAGCGATCGGATATTTCGCGGATTGGAAATGGCGTAAGAACGAAAGCTTGTACACCGGTCAGTCTTCGTAACGGATGAGAAACGAATGGTTGCCGCCCTGTCACATGCGGCCTGAGGGGACATTTGTATCTCGCAGTACACGCAATTATATTTGTTATCTGTTACAGAAAACTCTGTGTATTCGATCTCGCCCTTGCTCTTCCACATTCCTCCGTATCCCGCGAACCGCCCCTCTGCCGTACATTCGAATTTCAGGGCTGAGTTACCGGCCATCGGAATCGTTCCCCGATCGTGGCAGTCAGGAGTTAGAGCGTCTTAATCTTCTTGCGTCGTTGCGTAACGGACAGCCTACGCATATCCGAGATTACGATTCGGTGTAGTAATTCGAAGGGTGGCACGCCCGCTCGTGCCTGGCGCCCAACTTCGCGTTTTCAGTTGCCGCGTGATTCCGAGCTATCGAGATCACTGTTTTCGCCTGACTGTAGCGACGGTTAACGACCGATCTTGTTTTCCGGCTTGCAAAAGAGCGGTTACACCAGATATTTAAAATTGGTGGATGTTAGAATGCATCTTAATTCTTCCCAATATACGAGGCAATTTCAAATTATGAAACGCAATTCTGTAAAAGAATTAAATCAAGCATGGAAAAATATAAATTAAGCATAGAAAAAGGATAAATAATTTATTGAAAGCGGAACGTAGAAATTCATTATCGTTGAAAGGTGACAAGCCAATTTAGCATCACTTTGTTAAACTGTTCTTTCAAGTACACCTATCAAAGTGCGACTGACAAAATCGCGATACCTCATACTTTTATCTAAACTCCTCTCCAACTCGCTGTGACAAAGTTAGATATAATTTCACGTAAGCCTAATATAAAATTTTTTGACCAACCATAATGCCTCGCGATAAAATCACATCGTCGAACACATGTAAAAATTGCAATTTAGCATTTTGGTGAAGCGTCGATCTACGGCAGCTGTCACACAATAGATTCGCGTAATATAAGATTTTTTTCAAGGACAAATAATATGTCTCGCGGTGAGATCATCGAACACGCGTTAAAAAATGCAATTTAGCATTTTGGTGAAGCGCCAATGTACGGCAGCTATCACACAATAGATTTGTGTAATATAAAATTTTTTTTTGAAAACAAATAAAATGTCTCGCGGTTACCTCATCGAACACGTGTTAAAAACGCAATTAAGCATTTTTGACCAAGCGCCGATGTACGGCGGCTGTCACATAATACTTTCGTGTAATATATGATTTTTTCAGGGACAATCGAAATATCGGTGAGATCACCGAACACGTGTTAAAAATGCATTTTAGCATTTTTGCACAAGCGCCGATGTACGGCAGCTGTGACACAATAGATTCGCGTAATATAATATTTTTTCAATAACAATCTAAATATCTCGCGGTCACGTCATCGAACATGTGTTAAAAACGCAATTAAGCAATTTGATCAAGCGCCAAAGTACAGCTTTCCACGAGATCACGTCGCGTAATCAAATGACATCTGCATCATTTGCGAAAAAATAGGTCACACCCATTAGTTTTGGCATATATATATATTGCAAAGATTTTGATACACCTCGTCAGTGATGAGATTCAATGCAACCAGGTAATTATGAAAATGTAACTCTCGTTAATGGACATCGAAGAAATGATACCACCCGACGATTACATGGAGGTAGAAGTAGCACATGAAAAAGGTGACCAAGAATTGATGGAAATAGAAGATTTTTCAGATGAATCAAGTAACGATAGTGGCTTGGACAACAAAGTGATCGAATTAGTAAGGCATTATTGTATCCAGATGATGTTTGTGATCTGCATATCACGGATGTAATGTGCATGCTTGAGTTCTATTATATAAACGAAGAAGATGAAAGCCCAAGAAGATATTGTGACGATACGCCCCTCCCCCCGCCTCGTCACTACGTAGGGGCCGACCAGCCGCCTCCGGTGCTTAACGCCACAACTCCGACTAAACACGCGCGCCGAGCGTGTTACTCGAGGGCAACCCCCTCTCCGCGGCCCCTGCCGAAGCCCATCGGCGGGGGTATATAAGCCGTCGCCGTAGAGCGACGGCAACCAGTCCGGTCCCGAACCTACTACTGTCGAGACCGTTCCTCCGAGATTCCTCCTCAGAAGAGAGTCGGGGCGCCTGACTTCTTCACGTTTCCTATATCCGGCGAAGAGAGTCGGGGCGCCTGACTTCTTCACTCCTCCTGCGAAGAGAGTCGAGGCGCTTGACTTCTTCACTCCTCTTGCGAAGAGAGTCGGGGCGCCTAACTTCTTCACGTCTCCTGCATCTAGCAAAGAGAGCCGGGGCGCCTGGCTTCTTCGCTTCCCGTTAGACCGGGGCGCCTTGTTGGCACCGATACCGCGCACACGGAGAAGGCCGGGGCGCCTGGCTTCTCCACCACTGTCGGGCCGGGACGTCTGGCCGACATAGACCAGCTCTCGATCTCGCTGCGTCTAGGCATCGCGCTGCCGTACTACGACCGCCTTTCGAGGACCTCCCGACCCCACGTCTGCTCCGCTCATTACCGACCGGACCGCATTGAGCGCCGGATTTGCCGACCGTGACCTCCGGACCGGTCCCGCCGACTTGCCGACCGCCTCTCTGAGCCTCGGTAAAATCTCGCTAACACGCGTTGGTCATCTCGCGCTTTCTTGCATACCTGGCCCGGCGAGCATATCCGAGCGCAAGAAGAGCGTACCGTTATAATATTGCTCCTCATGTGTCATTAGAAGGAATAATCAATTTTCATATCTTCGTCTCTTGCGAAGACACACTGTCGAAGAATTTATATTTCACGATGGTTATTCATGCTAGAGATGCAGATGTCCATTGTATCAAATAATGCCATGCAATATGTGTCCTATTTGCACAGAGTGAGAACCGCTGCGAAAGACATTGCAAAAACTGTATTTGTATTCGTGCCAAAGAGAATATGGAGCAAATAATGCGAGATGTGGCAGCAAGCCATCCGGCTGATTACGCGAGAAGACTTTACCGCATGGGAACAGCGTGTCAACGAATTCGTCGATTCGCTTGATGAGCAGAGTCGGAATTCGCGATTATCGATCGATGTGAGACAATCTGTCATCGCGCGACTGGAAAGTTTGAAAGATTCGGTGCGCGGACGGTTCGTGCATGTGGGTGCAAGATACGGTGCAGGATTCAGGTGGCGTGAGATAGACGCAGCTTTCAATAGTCGTATACTGACCGGTGCAGTAATAAATTCCAGATACATTGAACCTCGACAGTTTCTAGAAGATGCGCGAGAAATTGTGCTCGAACGTGTGCGAAATGTTATGCAGAGACATAATAATATCAAGATAAACACTGTATTCAACGAATGACAAACGTGAGAATAAAAATGTTGTCACGAAAAACTGTCAACTCTATCTGTGCTTCGATTTATGCGTATAGTACGATTCGCGTTGTTGAACCTACCTTAGCGTCGCTGGAAGAACTCCAAGAACGTGACAACGGGTAGGCATTATTGCGTATACTGAACTTGCTAGTTAATGTAAATAAGTTTAATCCTTTGCATGCGGGGTGTTATATCCAGTTACCGCGAGAAATTATGGATGTTTCGCATGGTCAATGGTAGCCGCTCTATATCCAGCTAAAAGTCACGCGAAACGGAAATCGTCAAATCCGCATTATAAACCTCTGTTAAATCTCAAAGATATTGAGTTTTCAATGATTTTAAGTCAAATAAAAATTTTTGATAGCCTCAACGCAATCTCCATCAACATATATATATCATCGAGAAGAAGGAACAAGTATCGATCCTACCGATTCGCCTTACTGACACGAAAAAGGAAAAGCATGTTAATTTACTGTATGTGGAGAAAGATGGTGTAGGACATTTCACATGGATCAAGAATTTGTCCCGCCTTGTGAGCTCGCAACTGAGCAAAAACGCGCATAAGAAATACATTTGCGATAGGTATATATAATAAAAATTTTAAAAAATATTTTAAAATAAAAATTAAAAAAAAATGTAAATAAAATTAATAGATTTTTTTAGATGTCTGCATTATTTTAATTCGAGCGAAAAGTTGGAGGTCCACACCGTAGACTGCGGAGAGATGAACGAATGCGCGATCAGGTTACCGAAGCGAAGATGACAAGTGGTTGAGCTTTAACAACTACAGCAGAAAGGAACATGTCCCGTTTGTCGTGTACGCCGATCTGGAATGTATCCTGAAAAAAATGGAGAGAGATTCGGAAACACCGAGCTACAAATATCAGCATCATCAATTTAGCATAGGTTATTACATACTGTTCGTGTGGTGTTTGATGGCAGTGGACTGTATTATGCGTTTTGGACTCAATAACCATATATTTCTCTGAGTATTTTACACTGAGCGTGCGAAATGTTTGCCATCTTGTCACTAACTAACTAGCTCTCAATCGTGCCAACATAATCTGAGAATAAAGGAAACGACGAGTTTACATGAATCTGCATGCGGCGCTAGTAAACAACTTAACTTCCCTAACATACTCCCCGTTTTGGAAGATAATAATCTTTCAACAAATTAAAGCAATGAGTTAAGCAACTAATAAATGGAACTAAATAAAAAAAAACTGACCGATTCTTACAATCCTAAATTACAAGTGGAGTAGATAACATTTCTTAATATAACCCAATAAGCAATATCCAGCAATAACTTAATATAAATCAAATTAATGACAATATTAATTGGCTGACAAGGGGAACACCAGACATGGCCCCTTCCGATTTGGCTTAATTTTATACACATAATAGTTCACCCCACGCACTAATTCATGCTAAAAGGATACGACGCACCTTTCAAGCATTCGTGAGAAAAACGGATTTAAAGATTTTCATGTTGGTAATGTACTCATCGGTAAGAGTGAGTCCGCAACAAGCAACGTGGCATAGCGAGTAAGGCGCCTGACTGTAATGTTGCGTGTTGCTGGTTCGAATCTTATTTTTACTAATTTTTTTTCATCTATATTGCATCGTATTATTGTGTATGTGTATTTTTTTATATTTAACCTGAAAATTAATATTTTTATTACAAAATTTATTATATTTAAAATTATGTAACTTATTTATCAGGAGACGCGGTAGCGGCTCCCGCCAAGTATATTTTTTCGTTACATGATGGTCATACAGAGACGCTACAGTGTATCCTTTACCGGACGGATAACGTTTCTGTAAGAATAAATTATTACATCTTTTAATTATATGAATATTATCGATAAATGCCTATTTTGTAAAAAAAATCTATATTTTTCCAATCACAACGCTGTAATAACAATGTCCAAAAGTGCATTTGATGCATAAGCGCATAAAGTGTATGCATTTTTTTGCCCGATTTTATGTCATTCAGATACGTCGTCGTCGTCATCGTCGTCGTCGTCTTCGCAAAATTTTTCA
>NW_012026816.1:4907942-4909060 GCF_000956235.1 Wasmannia auropunctata
TGTTCTCGTGTCGGTTTCTCGTTCCCTCTTGTGTGAATGTGATTGTAATACACCCGAGCAAGGCCGCAGCGGCGTACCATGCCATAGATACGATCGATCGCCTCTGGAGCCACGAACACAGTAATTTAGGCTACGGTACCCGGTTCTCTATCGTAATAGTTTCCTGGAAAGTTACGTCTATACGTAGCTAATCCTGGCATGCGGTCAGTCTGCAGTGGTCTTTCTATTATCCGAGAAAGCGCATCTCTTTGCGAAGTACTAGAAATAATGAAAAAATTATCAAGATCTTTCTCAGAGAATTTATCAGTCAACTCTTAATACTAATGAAATTGAATTCTTAATTTACAATCAAAATGCAGCAAAAAAAATAAAAATTGCTATTAAATGCTCAAAATTTTGCATATTAAGGTAGTATAATTTCTTGTTGCAATTATTCATTCGAAAAATAAAAGTGGAAAAGAGAGAGAGAAAGAGAGAGAGAGAGGCCCAGGTCAAGGTTTTAAGGGTAATCGTCTCTGTAAAGGACTTTATTTTTATAAAAGAAGCACAAAAAAGAGTCGCCGCATTCCAAAGGTAATTATAACAATCTTATAAATTTACTATGGAAAAGACTTAATCTCCTTTCATGCGTGACTTTTGCTTGATCGAGCAACAGGTGGCAGGTTTGACCTTCGCGGAAGGTTCTTTCTATACAGATTGAAAAGTTCACTCCACATTCTTTTAATTAGTAAGATGAAAGTGTCTTTCGCATTGTTCGCCATCATTTTTGCATCGGTTAATTTTTATTGAGACTGAATGAACATTGATTCGACAATAAGAAACTTATAGGAATTTTTTAATTAACACAGGAGAAAAAGAAATTATGAAATAAAAAAAACCATTCGAATAGTCGGAGAAAATAATAAATTTTGCTTTTTTTCAATAATATTTATAAAGGCACTGCATTTGTTTATCGTACATTCCACACCGTTTCACACGTGTGATACGTTGCGCAGCATCATATAAAAGCTAATTGACTTTTTTTCAATAACTTACTACATTCGATGTCCGCGTGTGTATATCGGCCGCATTCTATACAAATTAAAAATTCAACAGTTACCGTTCGCGCGAAAATTTTT
>NW_012026816.1:4909110-4909881 GCF_000956235.1 Wasmannia auropunctata
TTAAATGCAAATTAAAAGTGAAATTTTTCAATCAAAACAATGTCAATTTGATTATTTTTATTTTACATAATAATGTAATACATATTTAACATTGTAAAAAAAAAAAATAAAATAAAATTCAGGAATCAGGGGAATTGAACCCGGGTCGACAGATTGATAGTCTACAGCTGACCGCCTCAGCTGCACCACCTTCTCGACAATGAGCTCAACGCGAGCGGTATATACGGAATGGTATAAACTTTAACCCGGTTTTTCTCGAAAACGGCTGCGAATGGCATCGTGTCCCTTTGCTAAAATAATCTATTACTAGAGTACTTTAACATATATAAGCCTTTTCAAAATCGGTGTCCTACAGTTCGTATTGTCCCCTTGTTAGTGATGATATACGATTCATTTAATTATTAATTTAAAATAAAATGAATATATATAAATCATATAAAAAATAAAATAAAATGGAACGTAAAATGAATTAAATGGAAAAATAAGGAATGATATAAGTAAAATAAATAAAATGAAATAAATAAACAAATAAAGAATGAAACAAATAAAATAAAAAATAAAATGCAATGAAACAAAAATAAAATGTAATAAAATAAATAAAAAATAAATATTAAATTGTAAAGTAAAAAACAAAATAAAATAAAAACCGAAAAAAATTGCAAAAAATCATGAAAAACCGAAGTTATGGAGATGAAAAAAATCTTATGTATCTTGTTTCACTGCATTAGAATCTAAAGTTTATTTGGCCCATTAACATGTTAAAATTCAAAA
>NW_012026816.1:4909931-4910702 GCF_000956235.1 Wasmannia auropunctata
TACAATTTTAGAGCTATTCACGTTTCGCTGCAGTTAGAGCTGTTATAGCTATAGGGAAAAAAATTGATATTTTCCAATTGAGCAGAAAGTATGTATCATCAAACGTGGGACGCGCGCTCCGAGACATTTCTGTCTTATTCACTCGACATACACAGACGATCGAGCACCGAGTATGCGAAATTCGCGCTCGCGCGCGTTTATTATTCACGATCGCGTGCCGATACACTCGGCGGAGTGCTTTAATGATTTTTTTTTCTTAATATGACGACTACCAGTCGCCGCTTCTTGCGATACCAGTTGGGCGACATTATGTTGGCTAGAGGTGCCTGGGGATAGGATTACTCAGCGACACCGGAGACTCGTGAAAACCGAGCATAAGGCCTCTAAAGTCCTCGCCTCGCGGGGGACCGTGACAATTGCGCGTAATAAAACGACCGACTTTCTTGAATGTTATCTCCTCTTTTCTTTTTCCTCTTTGTTCGCACGTTACGTTAGGGTTTACCACTTGCATACTCGCGGCTCAACCATTTCCTCGAATCTAGCCGCGCAGCTTTCTATTGTGTTTTTCGATCTCCACGTCTTTTCTCGTTCAAGTGCAATACACCTTTGTGCGAGTCTGTTATGCGCGAGGTATATAGTAGCCAGGGCTGGATATATTTCAAATACTTGTATTTGAAATACAATTTGTATTTTGTATTTTGTATTTTAGCGGAACACATAAAAGTATTTTGTATTTTGTATTTCAAATAAATTATTCAATGTATTTTGTAT
>NW_012026816.1:4910751-4911381 GCF_000956235.1 Wasmannia auropunctata
TATCTGATGTCGTAAAGATAAGTAGATTCCTTTGAAAAAGAGATTATGGGGGAATAAATAACATTCCATCTCTGTAGTCGTTCTCGTTTTGTCGACAGTTCTTATTTTCACGTTTTTTTCACGTTTTTGCAAGTTTTTTAATGTTGGCAGTTCTCGTTTTCACGTTTTTCACGTTCGCGTTTCACGTTTTTTTCACGTTTTTTCACGTTTTTTCACGTTTTTGCACGTTTTTTACGTTTGCGTTTCACGTTTTTCACGTTTTTCACGTTCGCGTTTCACGTTTTTTTCACGTTTTTACACGTTTTTTTTTTACGTTCGCGTTTCACGTTTTTCACGTTTTACATTTTCACGTTCACGTTTACGTTATTATCATATAAGTAATGTTCAATTATTATTATTATTATTATTATTATGTTATATTGATCTTAATTATAGGGAAGGGAAGGGAAAAGAAATAAAAAGTAGTCTTTTTTAATCAAACAATAATACATTTTTTTATTTTTTCAAATCTCGCAATTCTTTCTGGCGTTGTGACCACCAGTTAAATATTTTAAATACATTCTGTAATGCGCAATTCTTAACATGTTTTCCACATCGCATAGTTTTAGTAATATCCATATTATTCAAGGA
>NW_012026816.1:4911430-4912110 GCF_000956235.1 Wasmannia auropunctata
ACTGGAGTTCAGACGTGTGCTCTTCCGATCTTAAGCACAGCGATCGCTGTGCACAGGAATTTTTTAAAACAAATAAGATCAACAAACTTGAATAGCCTTCTCAGAGCGCAGACTTGAATCCAATTGAACATTTGTGGGAAATTCTCAAGTCAAAAGTTCGAATATCAAAGGCTAGAGAATTCTAGGCTTTGATATTCGGACTCATAGAGTCCGGGAATCATAGAGAATTGGAAAAGATCATCCTGAAAGCTTGGGAAAATATTAATCCTCAAATTACTCGTAAACTTGTTGAAACAATTCCAAGCAGACTAAAAGCTGTTATCGAAGCTAAGGGTGGACCCACGCGCTATTAAAATTTAATGTATTATTTATTGTTATATTTTTTTAATTTTATTTTTGTTTGTCCGGTCAATTAATTTCGCGATTATTTTTATAATTTTATTGATTAAATTTGTATACATTAAAAGTATAATAAATTTGACTAATCCTTTTGATGAAAATGTATCACTAGGAATAGTTTTCACGTCTAAATATTATCTTTATAAAATTACCATTTTTAATGAAGTTATAGCAAAAGATAAACTCTTAATACCTGTGTCCGGACAATTAATTTCGTGACTGTAACTCGATGACAAAATTTCAAGATAGAGCAACTTTGTCAAAAATTATCGTAATATAAC
>NW_012026816.1:4912160-4912720 GCF_000956235.1 Wasmannia auropunctata
TGAAATATGAGACGCAATTCTATAAAAGAATTAAAGCATTGAAAAAACATAAATTAAGCGTGGAAAATAATTTATTAAAACTTACGGTCTCTCGATCGCCTCATCCTTCAGCGGAACGTAGAAATTCATGGTTGTCGAAAGTAGCTAGGCCAATCTAGCACCACTCTGTCAAACGTTCTTTCGAATACAGATTTCAAAGTGCGACTGATAATCTCGCGGTCCTGCAGTTGTATATCTAAGCACAAGTCCGCATCTATATATGCCCAGCTTTGTCCATCATGGCGATTGAACGAAACTCTTATACCCTGTCACGAGCTCCCGTGAGTCAAGCAACTCACACGAGCCCGGATCAAACAAGGGTGCGGGAATCGCGTACGACTCCCGCGGAGGGAAGGTGGTAGTCCTCCGGAAGTGTGTCCCTCCGGCGACCGACGAGGAGCGGCAACGCGAAAAGCTGGGCGCCAGACGTGTTCTCGGTCACGTCACTCGCGACACTTCCCGATTACCGAAATCCTTACACGCAACGATACTTGGCTCGTAAACGCCGCTCCCGATGTCGA
>NW_012026816.1:4914107-4914648 GCF_000956235.1 Wasmannia auropunctata
TCAGCTGGCCTGACCGCGGGGACGTTGGTGCGGGATGCGCGAGGAAGAGGGAACCGCGTCGTAGGTGCGGGATGCGCGGGGAAGAGGGAACCGCGTTGGTGATGCGGGATGCGCAGGGAAGAGGGATATCGCGTTGTGGATGCGCGGGGAAGAGGGATACCGCGTTGGTGATGCGGGATGCGCGGGGAAGAGGGATACCGCGTTGGTGTTGCTGGTATCGCGGGGAGAGGGGAACCGCGCTCGCGCTCGCCGCCGCGTTCGCCGCGTTCGCCGCCGCCGCCGTTGCGCACGGGCCCCACCCCACCCGTTATCGCTCGCGGACCCACCCGTTGTGCACGTACACGAAATGGAATGGGAAAATGAGAAGAAAAATATTAATCTTAAAATAATAAAAAAATGTTTATTTTAATAGTCTTCTGGACTTTAAACGAAAATCACACTAAGATATATTGCAGTGGTACGATTTGTTGTAAACTAATGTTTCACAAATTAATGATGTATAAATGTATGTAGTGAATTAACTGCAAGACGAGATATAAAA
>NW_012026816.1:4914698-4915378 GCF_000956235.1 Wasmannia auropunctata
ATATATTTTATAAACAGAGCATTAATGACATAGTGGAATCCATAGGAAACAACGACAGTAGACGTACTAAAACTATTTATGTTATTGAAAGTAGAGGCATAATTGAAAATTTTGAGTTGATAGATGCACAAAAATTAGAACGAATTGTAATGGCCTTGCAGAAGAAGGGAACAGATGAGGGAATATCCAGTGATATATTAAAAATAAGCTTTCATGTGATAAAGAATGAACTATTGTAGGAAGCGAATATTCTGGAAGGCGCCGCGACGCGATATTATAACGAAGCGAGAAAAGAAAAGCGAGCGAAAGACGAACTTCTTTTATCACCGAGCGTCCGGGCCGAGATGCGAGCGCGATTCACGGGAGTTCAGTTCGGTTGACGACAGGCGAGTCGAACGGACGCGACGTTCTTGTATCACTTTTATAATACATATCTTCTACCATTCGATATCTCCATAATACTAACTGCCTTTCCCATATCCCTATTAATTTCATCTTACACTATTAAGGGTAATAAATGATTCATTATTAAAGGATATGCCCGGAGAGATGGAAAACATCTATGATAGTACCGATTCCCAAAATAGAAAAACCAAAAAAAGCAAGTGAGTATAGACCAATCAATATATTACCTATTT
Organism: Wasmannia auropunctata; assembly: GCF_000956235.1. NCBI lineage: Eukaryota > Metazoa > Arthropoda > Insecta > Hymenoptera > Formicidae > Wasmannia > Wasmannia auropunctata. Next base: position 4,915,337 of record NW_012026816.1, read on the forward strand.
ATGAAAAAGTTTTAGAGCTAGTAAGATCGGAAGAGCACACGT
>NW_012026816.1:4915428-4916405 GCF_000956235.1 Wasmannia auropunctata
TGCTCTTCCGATCTATATACTTGGCGGGAGACGCTACCGCGTCTCCTGATATGTGACATATGTTTGTGAATAATTATATATGTAATGTTATATATGTAATGTCATTTAAAAACAATTTTTTTTTATTAACAGATTATTATATAAACTAGCTGTGTATAATTCCAGAAAGTCATCAACTAGTGGTTAATAAAAAATATAAAATATTTTGTATGTTATAATATATTTATGTTATTAATGATAAACCTTATTCATTCTACTCAATAACGAGAAAGAGTATACTGATACACAAGTTGGACAAATTTATTAAATTGTTGAATAGTGAAATTATGTGCACAATATTATGTATTAAAAATATTTATTTCTTATTTCGAAACTATACGTTTTCATTATTACATACACTCTTAATTTAATGTAATTACTCTGTGTAAGATGAGTTTCATATTTAATTCATAAAATTGATTGATAAAAAATTGAAAATGCTACAAATGTAAGAACTAATATTCCACAAATAACTGTTTAGAAATACGCAACTGAAAACATAGAATTTGTTCAAACCATAAAAGATTCTGCCTTTTTACTTTAAATCACCTTGACTTCACTTCTACCACGTTTATCGCCACTTTTGGTCGTTGGGGCATTTAAATGACAGAGGGCACTATAGAAAAGTAAAGAGAGCAAGTCGCAGACAATAGAAAGAGAGATTCCGATGATCTAAGGAAACGCGTGAAACAAGAACAATAGACTTAGCGCGACCAACTTGCCAACGCTAAATAATTTTACTTTTCTCAGTTGGTAGCACTTTCCTAACTTCGGAGGTTAAGTTCGTACAATAATAAACGTGCAATTAAATTTAATGCACAGGTAAGTATTGTTATAAACAAAATTTAATAAATTATTTTAATAATATATGCAAATATGTATATAAACCGAGCTGCTTTGTTTGCTGAACGCAGCAATATTGTCAATTGCAATGCAGA
>NW_012026816.1:4916455-4921879 GCF_000956235.1 Wasmannia auropunctata
TTACTGGATAAATTAGATCAGTACGGAATAAGAGGAATGGTACTAGAATGGTTTAGATCATATCTAAGCAATAGAACACAACAAGTTAGATTTAATAATCAATTGCCAAAATATGTCGAAACGAAGTATGGAGTTCCTCAAGGATCAGTTCTAGGGCCTTTGCTATTTATCATTTATATAAATGATTTAGTACAATTTTGTTCTGCAGAGTGCAATATAAAAATGTTTGCGGATGATACGTTAAAATATATAAAAGGTGAAAGCGGTACGGAAATAGAAATGAAATTGAATACGATGTTACCTATAGTAGGAAAATGGATGGGTGTAAATAAATTAAAAATGAATGCCGCTAAAACAAAGTATACATATGATAATTAGAAGCGTAAGGAAAGAATTGAAAAGAGATATCGAATTAAAATGTTATAATGGCACTGCGATAGAACGCGTGGAATTCATTAAGTATCTTGGCATAATTATTGATAGTAAGCTCCGATTTGAGGAGCACTGTGATTATATGCTAAAGAAAATAGAGAAAAAAATTAGTTTCTTGAATAGGATTGGTAGGGACATATCGGACTATACTAGATGTATTGTTTATAAATCAATTATAGCGCCACACTTTGAATATTGTGCATGTGAGTATTGAGCGTTGTTAATAGGTATGGGTGAGACTCACCTGACGAAACTGCAAGTAGCGCAAAACCGCTATGAGAATAATATTGCATTGTGATAGATATATGAAAGTCGAAAAAATGTTGCAAACGCTGCAGTTTATGTCAGTCAGGCGTAGATTGTATTACAATGTGTGTATCTTTATTTTTAAAATATTAAACGGTATAATACCGGAGCATTTAGAAAATAAATTAATTGTAGTAGGAGATGTAAGCGAAAGGCAAACGAGACAATCAGAAAATATTAGAATAGATTTTAGGAAAACAAGAAGCGCACAAAAAAGTTTATTCTATGGTGTGAAAATGTACAATGCCATACCGAATGAATTGAAGCGGTGCGATAGACTTGTAGTATTTAAGCGTATGTTAAAGAAACACATAATGACTGTGCTGCCTATACTTTAAGATACTATTACAATTTGTAAGATATATATTATGTATGTAAATAGCTGAGAAAGTTAATAAATTTCATTCATTTATTCTCTCTCTCTCTCTCTCTCTCTCTCAGATTCGCTTGCTCGCTCGCTAGATCGACCGACCGCTGTCGCACGCAAAAGCGGCGCAGATCGCGCTCGATACGCGATCGATGCCTGCACCCCCAGCCCGGGGGTGCACAACGTAGCGGCGCAGATGGTCGCGACCAATCACAGCGCCGCGAGGCACGGGCGTAATAAGGCGAACTTTTCGTGTGGGCGCCTCGCGCCATCGCGAGGTCGCCCTATTTCCGGGATGTGGCGGCGTGGCATCAGATGGGCGCGTTCTTTGCCCTTAAATCCGGGACGAGGTTGCTATTTCGCCCCGGCAGCTCTCGGCGATGGCCCCGGGCCCTGGGGAAATCGCCGGCCGTATCGCCCTTCGCGGGCCTCAGTTCCTGCGCCAGCATTCCCGGCCGCGCCTGGCGGCTCTCGTATCTTTGCGCGCTGTTACGCGCTCCGCGCGTGCGCGCTCCGTCACCTGATCGCCGCGTGCCCGGTGCGTGCTTCCTTAGCTTCCGCGCCAGGTCGCCAAGTCCCTTCTGCTGTCGGTGGCCTTGAATCCTCTCCGCCGACGCTCCGTTTGCCCGATGAGGTGCCGCGGTACATATAAGAGGTTCAACAAAAATTAATAAAAAGTACGCGGTTTAAATTCGGGCCTCCCGGAGATCTCGGTCTCGCTCTTACAACGCGGCTGCCGGCCCGGCAAAAAGGGCGCGAACCCGCGCCTTGGGTCGGCGGCAGGACGCTGCTCCGCTGCAGCGGGCTTCAGCGTCACAATATATATGTATGTATATATATTAAGGCTCTACAAGCTTAACACAATAGATTGAAGAATTATCTTATTGCTTCTTATAATATCTCTATGTAAATTTTATTACAGAATTATGTTACGAATTCGAGTTTTATAATAATTTAAATTTTGTTACAGTAATATCGCAAGTTATTATTTAACATAATATTATTGTCCTTTAGTTTATAACATTATTGTTATAAAAAGTTTATAAGTAGAATTTATATTGCAAACTTAGTATATTTAAATAATTATCAATCAACTATTTTATGATACTTATATCAACGAGTCAAGCATATGACACGTGCTGCTTTAGTAATAAAAAAATATATATATATACCCACACAGCACGAAGTCGACTGTTAGTCGACTGTCAGTCGGCAGAAGAAATCTAAAGTCGACTTCAAAATCAGACTAAATGTCAACTTATAGCCGATTAAATGTCGACAAATGTCTCGACTATAGTCGGCTGTAAGTCAGCCGTGTCAGTCGACTTTAAATCGACTTTATGGCAACTATAAGCCGACATTTTTTATTTGTCAACTAGGTTATGTTGACTAGGTTGACTTTTAGCCGACAATAAGTTGACTTTTAGCTAATATAATAAGCCAACATTAGTTAGATTATGGCAAAAATCACGCAAGCTTTGTATAACGAGTAAACAATTAATATATTTTACATTAAAGCAATTCCGAGAATATTCTAATTCAAAAATATCAAAATTTAAAAATATCTTGGCCTTTTTATTAGCTATTAAGTATATGTACTTTTACTATTAAGTATATGTATATATATGTATTAGACTATTAAGTATATGTATATATATGTATTAGTTTATTGCCCCTTAGGGTTACAATTTTTACATCTCCTTTACAGCGTTATAACTACAAAATAATGACAAAATTCAGCTTAACTAAAAAAAAGAAAAACGCAATACTCTCCCGTCGTACGCCACCTAACAATTACTATATAAGAACGCCATCGCAACCACTCCAGCCTTAACAATACTTAACCGTCAACACATTAACAATCAGGAACAATCAATGCCATGCCGCCTATACACCTACTCTTCCCCTCTCTTCGCACACTACCCTACGGTCCCTACAACGCCCGCCCACGCCTGGGCCTACGCAATGGGACCTCCGCTTCCGATATATTTTTTTATTCTATTTTTCTTTTTTTTCTATTTCTCTTTTCATCTCATTCCCTCTTACACATACTCTCTCAGTCTCTGCAACATTCTCTCCCTTTCAAACTCCCATTCATCCGCTCATTCCCTCTAACTCCACCTTCTCCCCTCCCTCTCTCCGCCACTCTAGTTTCCTTTCCTCCTCCACTTCCCTCATCCATCTCTCTCCCTCACCCTCCTCTCCCAGTATCCTTCTACAAGCCATCTGCCAACACTCGTTCCCACCCTCTCTCCAACTTCTACATCCCTCCCACACATGCTCCCAAGACTCCATCTCCTCTCCGCACAGTCTGCACATTCTCCTCTCCTCACTCTCCCAATATCTTCCCTCCCTTACCTTATTACCCAATCTAAAACGCGCTACTCTCCTCTCCCCCCCAGCCTTTCTCCAGATAACTCGGTATTCCTTCCCCCTTTATCTCCCCATACCATTTACTAAATTTCCCAGTCCTTATCTTGCTCTCCCTTTCTTCTCTTTGACTCTCTCTATCCCTTAGCTCCAGCCCTTCAAACTCTATCCCTCTTCCTTCTCTTTGTCTCTCCCAGTCTTCTACCTCTATCCCCCTGTATTCAAAAAATTTTGCTGTCTCTTTCTTCCATTTTGATAACTCCTTCCCTTTTTCGATCCTTTCCTTTATTTTCCTCAAGCAAAGTTGTGTCAATATTCCTGCCCTTTCCTCCTCTAACCTTCTCTCAAAATTCCATGTTCTCCTTCCTGCTCTCGTCCTTAACAGCTCTCTCTGTGTCTCCTCCCTTATCAGGTAACCCGGAGTTCTCCCCTCCACCCCCAGCACCCATCTTAAAAATCTTTCCTGCATTCTCTCCACTTTCTCTCTCCTTCCACCCCCACACTTCCACCCCGTATCCTGCCACTGTCCATACTAAACTGTCGAACAACCATAACCTCCTTTTTCAGTTTCTTTCAAATCTCCTTTTCCCAATTCCCCAAACCTGTCCCATCACCGCCACCGCTCTTGACACTCTTTCTTTCACATGTGTCTCCTGTTCTCCGTTTCTTTGTACTAAATAACCCAGATATTTGTATTCCTTCACCTACTCTAATTTCTTTCCCTTCCATCTCCAACTCACCTTGCTCATCCTTCCTCCTCCCTTCCTAAACCTCAAGATCTTCGTCTTTTCCACATTTAGCACAAGTCCCTTTCTTTCCAAGTACCCCTCCAGTCTCTCTAACATACTCCTCATCGCCCCCCCCCTCTCCTCTGCCAGTAGTACCACGTCATCCGCGTATTAGAGCGTGTACACTTTTCTTTCCCCCAATTTCAGCCCTCCCCACTTCACTTTACCCATCTCTTCTTCCAAGTCCGCCAAAAGAATGTTGAACAGCAATGGGCTCAGGAGACATCCCTGTCAGACACCCTTCGCCGTCCAAAATCCCCTGCCCACCACTCCTCCCGCCCTCACTCTACTCTTCATCTTTCTCAATACTTGCATCACTCTTTCCACCAAGCCTTTCCTTATTCCTCTTTCCCTCATTGCTTTCACTAGCACTCCTCTGTCCACTGAGTCGAACGCCGCCTTCAAGTCTACAAATGCCGCCACCATTTTTCCCCCTTTCTTCCCAATTTGTCTATTTATCAAAAAGTTTAAAACAAATATATTATCAACTGTTCCCATCCCCTTCCTAAATCCCATCTGATTTGGCGACAACCTTTCTTCCTCTTCCACCTCCTTCCTTAACCTTTCCGTCAATGCCGACGTGTATATTTTATACAGCATCGACATTATCGTTACCCCCCTATACTCCTCCGCTCTCTCTCCCTGTCCTTTTTTCAAAATTGGGACTACTACCCCCTCTTTCCATTCCTCTGGCCATCCTACTCCCTTCCATATCCTATTGCACGCCCTCCACACCCATTCTTCCATCTCCGCCCCTCCATACTTCCATGCCTCGCTCGGAATTCCATCTACTCCTACTGCTTTTCCATCTTTTGCCTTTCTTAATACTTCCTTAATCTCATCTCTTTTCAAGTCACTCTCCTCTTCGCTCCTACCCCTTCTTTCCTTCCCCTGTACCGCCTTGCTATCTACTCCCCCCAGCAGTTTTTTGAAGTGATCTTCCCAATCTTCCATCTCTATATATCCTTATTCACCCCCTTACCCCTCTTTCTTTCCCTATTTATAATTTTCCACACCTGACTTTCTGACTTCGCCTCCTCTACCTCCCTCCTTCATCTCCCATTTTCCTCCTCCTTTTTCTTCTCGCATAAAATCCTGTATTCCTTTTTTTCCTTTACGTATCCTTGTTTCTCCCCCCCCTTTCCTCCAGCTTTTCAGCGC
>NW_012026816.1:4921929-4926702 GCF_000956235.1 Wasmannia auropunctata
TTTTAGTGTCAGTCCATCATGCATCGACTACGTTTAACAGAGTGCATGCCAACGCTGGCAATACTTCTACGCGAACGCGAAATTGGCAACAGAACGTTTTTACGGGACCACAACAGATTTGATGAGGATTTATACTGTTACGAACATCAGAGCAGGAAATCAGATTGTGTATATACGACATGGATTTGGGAGTGTCTTATTTTGGATAGCGACGAGAGGGATGATGTGTGGATGGCGGACCTACGTCAGAGGGTGAAGGCCAAGGAGCGTCGGCAATTCCTGGTAAGTACAAAAGCAATTACTCTCAGATAACATCGATGTTTTTATCTAGGATAAAGACGATATTTTTTCTTCAGAGCTACCTTCTGAGTAGCGACGATGACGATGATGACTACGACGATGACGATGACAGCGGCGCGAGGACGCCTCCGCGGGTGAACCCGCAGATGGAGGCGTCATGGGACGCGAGGACGAGCTCGCAGGAGAGCTTGCAGGATAGCCCGCAGACGAGGGCGAGGATGCCTCTGCGAAGCCCGCAGGCGCCAGACAGCTCTCACAAGGAGGCGCGTCATCCTAGACGTAGCCACCAGAAGTAGGACCGTTTGCTTCTACCATTAACGTGAGTATTTTTTTACCAGCTATCCTTCTTTCTTTTTCTTTTTACACATTTTAAATATGTCTTCTTTGTCTGTTGCAGATGGCAACGGATAGGCGGATTTGCGTCGAATATATAATAATATCATATATATTCATTATTTTTTATAATTACATTTAGTACATAATTGCAAATAAATTTTTTCTAATTTTAATCCTAATAATATTTTCTTTAATTCTTCTCCTCTTCCTCTTCGCGAGCGATACCGGGTGGGACGGTGAAACCGCGGGGTGGGACGGTGGGGCCCGTGCGCAACGGCGGCGGCGGCGAACGCGGCGGCGGCGGAGCGCGAGCGCGGTTCCCCTTTCCCCGCGATACCCGCATCTCCAACGCGGTATCCCTCTTCCCCGCGCATCCCGCACCCACAACGCGGTATCCCTCTTCCCCGCGCATCCTGCATCACCAACGCGGTTCCCTCTTTCCCGCGCATCCCGCACCTACGACGCGGTTCCCTCTTCCCCGCGCATCCCGCACCATCGTCCCCGCGGTCAGGCCAGCTGAGCGAGCGGCTTTCCGCGGCTTCCCCATCCCCGCGGACCCCGCATCAGACCGTGAACGTTCTGAGCGGTTTCCCCTCCCCGCGGATCCCCCGCGGAACCCCCTGCCCCTCACCCCCCCTCGGAGCTCCTGAGTTAGAACTCGCCCTTATTAGCTACTCCAATTGCTAACGCGTTCGACGCGAAACGTTCGTACGAGTAATCATTGAGCGTGGCGGCGCTTTGTCTCGACGAGAAATAATTATTTTTCAACCTTATACTTAAAATCGTAACATTTCGGTATCTGATGGAGCAAAAATAAATATAACTCGTCGAGACTAATCACTGCCACGTTCAATGATTACTTGTACAAACGTTTCGCGTCGACCGCAATAATACTTGGCAACAATATTATTCTCATCATTATTCTCAAAATCTCATTTTTACGACATTTCTTATTTCGAATATATCTCCGCTATTATCAGTACAATATATGCCAAAGTTACACAATTAGTGTTTTTCAACGAGACAACGAGTAGAAATAAGATATCAAAATAGATTAACATTTCTAAAAGTCATGTTTCCAGGTATACCCCTAGAAATTTGACTCATCGAAATATTAATTGCAATCAATATATCATGCATTTCTACTCGTCGTCTCATCGAAATACACTTTTTTTGTAAGTTTCGCCAATGTAGGACCGATAACAGCGAAGATTTGGTCGAAATAAGAAATGTCGCTAAATTGAGTTTTTGCAAATAATGCACAATTAGTGGCAAATATCATTCAGAGCGACACGTTACGTATGTACGAGCAATCATTGAGCGTGGCAGCGCTTAGTCTCGACGAGAGATAATTATTTATCAAGTTAATATTTGGAATCGTAAAATCTTAGCATATGATTGAGCAAAAATAATTATTTCTCGTCGAGACTAAGCGATGCCACACTCAATAATTGCTCGTACATACGTAACGCGTCTCTCTGAATAATATCCGCCACTAATTGTGCATTACTTACAAAAACTCAATTTGGCGACACATCTTATTTAGACTCTATCTCCTTTGTGATCTGTCTGATATCTGCGAAGCTCACAAAAATAGTGTATTTCGATGAGACGAGCAGGAATGCATCATATGTGGAATGTAGTTAATATTTCAATGAGTCATATTTGCAGGCATATACCTATTGATATGACTCTTCGAAATATCAATTACATTCAATGTATGACGCATCTCTACTCGTCGTCTCATCGAAATACACTATTTCTCTGAGTTTCGCAGATATCAGACAGATTACAAGGGAGATAGAGTCTAAATAGAATGTCTCGCCAAATTGAGTTTTTGTAAATAATGTACATAAAGGGGAAAATATTAATGAAAGCGACGCGTAACGTACTTGCAATACTTATCATTCGGCGCCTATTCTTCGCAAGAGATTAATTATTCATTATTATTACTAATTAAACGCAAGGATTTACAGGAACGCTGAGGTTTGCACAATGAAATGTTATCTTGTACAGTTACAAATTTTATTGCATTTAGGCACAACACAGAATAAGAGTAATATTACAATGACAACGAGAATGATACATTTTCTCTGTTTGTCTGTTAGGTAGATGACGCACTCTTTCCTTCTTCTCGTCCGTAATGTCATTCCATTTCCCATTCCTCAATCTGCTTGTCCCACACGAGATAATCCAACGAGGCGAAAAAAACCTCGATCTGCTCCTGGACGTGCTCGTCTGCCAACGACTTGTAGTACCGCTCCAACTCCATCTCGTCCCGCTCCAAGCATGCCATCTCTCTCCAGCGTCTCTTCTTCATCAGCCAGAACTCATACTTCCTCTGTTTGGCAGACTTGCGCGATCCTCTTTCCGCTTGCGTAGCACTTGTCTGAAAAAAATTTAACAAGTTAATACGTCTATCGCTAATATGTATGTATTAATTTAAAAACAGGTAACATGATTTGATATATAATAACATATTTTGCACGAATAAAGCTAACGGAATGTTCGTACCATTTCTCGATGGCAAGATTTTGCCTCTGGCAGCTGTTCCTCTACCAGTTAATCATCCTCCTGCTCCTCCTCCACCTTCCTCTTCTGCGCCATTTTCTCGAAGAAAAATTTGAAAATAATTAAACAATTGTTAGCGTCAATATCTACAAATCCATTCAATTACATTTGGCTGTATAAAACATATACATGAATCAATCATTTAGAATCTCTCGTGCGTGTTTTTCGAGCGCGTACATGATATTTGCACTCATGTTAATGCTGAACATTCTTATTGACCGTATATGACAGGTACGCGCAAGAGAAACATGACAGATTCAATATGATTGATTCATGTAACTCTTTTCAGGTGCACGAAATGGGTTATGTTGATTCTCACAACTTTCGCATGCAGTTTGGCAATTTTCTACATGCAATTACGAGCTGATACATAAATGAGACTGTAAAAAAAGATAATGCAAGATTGCACTTACCAAATCTCGCGCGATTTCCAAGGTTTGTAAGCGAACGGTAGAGTCCTAGATTATCAGAGAAGCGCGACCGGCTTATGGCAGTATCGCAAAAGTACTAGAAAATATTAAAAATGGCGTCGAATGGCCAATCATAAGTTTGATTTATTCGGCAGCCATTTATAATAGCGATAAATCAATTTTATGATTGGCCATTTGCGTGTCCAATCAGGACTCGTAACACCGGTCGCGCTTCTCTGATAATCTAGGACTCTAGCGAACGGGTAGCGAGCAGCGGACTGTCATTACTTGCCACTTGGACGAAGCACGAAATAATGGTGATGTGCGTACGGGCGGGAACTACGGAACGTCTCTGTAGTTACTTTCATCCTAGTTACTTGTTACTGGAAAAATTACTAGATGTGTCATTGGTAATTTATCTAGTAACAAGTAGTAACTAGGATAAAAGTCACTAAAGGGACGTTCAGGATTTCCCGCCCGTACGCACATCACCATTATTTCGTGCTTTGTCCAAGTTGACAGCCCGCTGCTCGCTGCCTGCTCGCTTAACCAAGGAAATCGCGCGAGATTTGGTAAGTGCAATCTTGCATTATCTGTATTACAGTCTCATTTATGTATCAGCTCGTAATTGCATGTAGAAAATTGCCAAACTGCATGCAAAAGTTGTGAGAATCAATATAACCCATTTCGTGCACCTGAAAAGAGTTACATGAATCAATCATATCGAATCTGTCGAGATTCTCTTGCGCGTATACCTGTCATATACGTTTAACAAGAATGTTTAGCATTCAGATGAGTGCAAATATCATGTACGCGCTCGAGAAACACGCACGAGAGATTTTAATAGCGTTTTCCACTGGGAGAACTAGTGCGCAATGAGTGCGCACTCACCTCGAGCAACTTGTTTCACTGAGCGTTTTAGTGCGCACGAAAATGGTGCACGCTGTTTCGCTGGGAAATCTAGTGCCGAGTTTTTGCACTTTAGTGCAAGAATTCGGCACGAGCTCCGAGAGACGGTGCCAGTTCAGTGCAATATGGCTGCGCGGGATGCAACATTAGCATTTGAACTGCTAGAATTGCTTTCATCATCATCATCCAGCAGTGATGAAGATGAATTATTACCAGAAGAAAAGTGAAAAATTCCAAAGATTGAAAA
>NW_012026816.1:4926752-4928513 GCF_000956235.1 Wasmannia auropunctata
GACGTGTGCTCTTCCGATCTCTTCCTCCCTATCCAATCTCACGATATACATGCTTCCCTTTTCTCTCCTTCCTGCCTCCACTACTTCACAGCTCTCTATCTTCACTTTTACTTCCAAATCCTTTATTATCTTTTCTATCTCTTTCTCCTCCCCTTCTTCTCCTGCCTTCAGTCCTTTCACCAGGATATTCCTCCTTCTTTCTTCCTTTTCCTTCCTCTCCCATCTCCTCTCTAGTAACTTTACTCTCTCTCCCCATAATCCCCCTCCCTCTATCCCTCCCACCCTTCCCTCCTCTTCATTTTTCCCCGCTCCTCTTAGTCTCTCTACCCTCATTCTCTCCAACTCTTTCTCCATTCCTTCAATTCTTTCTTTTATTTCCTTCTTCTCTCTCCTCCATCCCTTCTCCCTTAATTTCATCTCCTCTTTTATTCTCTTTATCTCTCTCCTCATTGACTGCTCTTATCTCTCCGCCGACTCCCTTATTTCTTGTCTAACGCCCTCTAATCCTATTCTAATCTGCTCCCCCATTCCTCTGATCATCTCCTCCAGATTTCCACTCTCGCCTCCTTTTTTCACCGGTGACCTTGTCACTAACTTGTTCCTCTTAAAAATCTCCTCTCCCTTCCTCTCCTCCGCCCCCGGGCTCGACCCCATCATATCTCTTTTCCTCTTCACATATTCCTCCCCGCTACCTACACTACTTACACTATCCGCTCTTTCCCTTCCCACTCTTCCGCACTTGTCCGCCATCTCTATTCTGTCTACTCCTTGCCTCTTTCCTTCCATCTTGCTTCACACCGACTCTCTTTGCTATTCTCTACTCTATGCTCGTAGTCCCGATCTCTCAGCTCCTCCCTCTCTCTCCCCACCACTCCAAATCTAACCTCTCACACATCCCACTTCTTCCCACCTTTATCTTCCCTACACCCTTTTCCCTCGCGCTCCCTTTAATCCCCCGCCCTTGTCTCTCTTTCCCCTACGGCTCTTTCATTCCTTCACTCACACACTTTCGCTCACTCTCTCACAATCCCTTTTATTTTCACACACTCTTTTATTCCTACTCACTTCTATCCTACCGGAAACGGAAGTCTAGCGACCATTAAGTACTTATACTCATTATTAGCTTATATGTTACAAAAACATTATTCATCTCGCACTAAGTGCATACATGAATAATGTATAATTAATTATGACATATCCGAACTTCGATTTGACATTGGTTATATAGAGGAGTTCGACAAATTTTAAATGCGAGAAACAGATACCAGCAAACGCTATCTAGCGACAGTCTTGTAATTATTCAGTAAAAGACGACTTTGATTTTCTAAAAATGGTTGACTCTAAGTCGACTTACAGTCGACAGTTAAAGTTGACAAAAACCAACCTAGAAATAGACGGCTTAATGTCAACTTTAATAGTCGGCTTTAACTTGACTGAAAAAAGTCGATTATTAGCCGGCAAACAGTCATTTGTGCTGTGTGGGATAATTAACATAACTAAACTAATTAACCTAAAAATTGTATGTACATACATACCACAACAGGCTCGTGGCTCTTCGAGCCATATACTTGACTGGAACATGCTTCACTGTCTTTTGACATATTGTAATTTTATTAATCTTGAGCACGGCTTGTTCACTCTGTTGTATTATTGTTACATCCGATTATAATTAATATCGTCGTAGGACCACGTGCGCTTCGACCACGCCGGTTAATTTGCCAACACAGGGTCTGTTCTTTATTCCTGCACTGCTGAACTGGT
>NW_012026816.1:4928563-4929044 GCF_000956235.1 Wasmannia auropunctata
AAAGTAATATAAAAATAAAATTCAAAAATACAGTATTAGAAGTAGTTAACGAAATCAAATATTTAGGTGTTATAATAGACAAAAATTTGAACTTTACGGCACATGTAAATTATCTCGGGAAAAAAATTGAATCTAAATTAGGAGTACTGCGAAGAATTAGCGCGAATCTGACACCTTATATGAGATGCGTAGTATATAAGGCAATAATTGCTCCGTTATTTGATTATTGTTCATCTGTTTTGCTATGCTTGAGTGACTAATTTGCAATACTTACAAAAATTACAAAATAAGGGTATGAGAATTATACTACGATAATATTAGAGTAAGCAATATTAACGCAATAGTAACGCAATATTAGAGTAAGAATTAAAGATATGTTGGAGGCATTGCAGTTTATGTCGGTCAAGCAAAGAATTATATACAATGTTTGTATTCTCATACACAAGATGGAAATTGGACAGTGTCCGAGTTATCTAAGAAA
>NW_012026816.1:4929094-4929538 GCF_000956235.1 Wasmannia auropunctata
TTCGTGTTTTCGAGAGGGCCTTGTGCCCCAGTTACGGGATTTAGAGAGAGTTTCCGGGATCACGGGATCCCGCGGGACATATTAGTTCCCGAGTTCCGATTTCGTGTGTCGATCACGCTGCCCGTGTACGCCGAGCGCTCCGCGCCGGCGTACCCGCGAATATCACGCCCGCACTGCATGCTTCATGATTTCGCATGTCACGCGGATGGGCCGGTAATCTGCGAGTCGTACCGCCGAAAGAGAAACCGCTCTTAATTTTCCGTTTCCGAGACACGATCTTGTCGTACGATCGTGAAAAGCGCGAATTGCGAGTCTGTCACGCCGAGTACGCTGCATTGTTGCGCGTCTCAAGTATTCCCGTCGATTACCGTATTCTCGTCTGTATTTTTGAATGTAATATTCGTCCGCTCAATACACTTGTTATTTTCTTATTGTTACTAATTA
>NW_012026816.1:4929588-4930029 GCF_000956235.1 Wasmannia auropunctata
ACTGAGAAGTCAACATTTAACCGCCTGTCCCGGCGAGACCGTTGAGATCACTGAATTTCTTGCAGGCTGATACGTATTTGAAGCCGACACCTGAACGTTTGATGCTCGAGGCGAAGATGCCGGTTGAGCCGGTGCTTGATTTTGCCCGAGAGTCAACGCTGAAAGTATTTGTGTTAAAATCTCTTGTTGTTGTCGGAACTGCTCGGCGAACATGGCGCAAAATTGAGGTGAGGCATTCTCGGCGGAAGCCGATTGATATCCACTGCTGCCAGGCGACGAAAGAGACATGATGTTCTTCTGTTGCAACGTTGCCGATGTTTGATCCGACAATTGAGAATCGATGGCTGACGTGCCCTGCCGCATTTCTTTTAACGGGCCGTGCCTTTCCAAATGATTCATGATTTGATCAATTAAATGTTCTTGCGTATTCTTCGGTGTTAA
>NW_012026816.1:4930887-4931223 GCF_000956235.1 Wasmannia auropunctata
ATAGAATTATCAAAATGTCAAATTCAACAAGAAACGAACTTGGAGATATTTGTGACGAAATTGAAAAAATGTCAAGTGAAGAAATATCAGCGAGAAATGAAATTGAGAATATTCATAATGAAGTAGAAAATATAAATCCTATAAATCTACTTTCTTCAAACGAAATATTGGACGAAGTACAAATTAATGATTCTTCGGTGTAAGTTAATATATTAAATTTATTCCTTTTCTTTAAACAAGCTTTTTACATATGTTTTACTAAAAATTATTATTAAGTTTCTTATACATTTCTTAAAACTAATTAAAAATGAATCATAAATTATTCTTATCAAAGCA
>NW_012026816.1:4931273-4931735 GCF_000956235.1 Wasmannia auropunctata
TGTAATCCAAAAATATATATTGAAACTATATACAATTTTATACTACAATACATTCCCTTTATTTATCCACGAATTATGTGAACTGTCCATTCCCAACCATTTCACGTACACCTTGTTTCCTCGTTTGCGCAGTACTTTTTCCACGAGATACACATCAGGATTGGATACTCGTTGTAATTCATATTCGTAAAATCCTCCGGCTACAGGTTCTCCGCGAGAATCATTTAATAAATACGTCGTGGGATTTGTAGATTGTACTTTCGCGATACGAAAGATTTCGGTGGACCAATTTGGTGTGTAGCCCTTCTCAAATATAGTTTTAAATTTACTGACACGTACTGGATCATTTACCTTGAATCTTGGTAGAGCGATGATCTTCGCGTAATTGTACACCGTCATTAGGAGTTTTTTGGCAACGGCGGGCGTGACGTCTGCGGATCGCATACCCATACAGCACAGAAC
>NW_012026816.1:4931785-4932244 GCF_000956235.1 Wasmannia auropunctata
CGGACGCTCGATACTTCTGCTGATGATTCATGAATTGTATAACTACATAATTTTGTTGACATACTGTCTGACAATGAGTTGAGATGTGCAACGTTTTGCATATTTTATTCGTGATCCAATTGCGCGAGGCTGCGCAATGGTACAAAATTTAATATATTCACCGATTATCGATGAATGCGCGATGACGACGTATTGACTTGTACCAGTAATTTTTTTCTACTGGACGCATCCGTGTTGCTCATGAAGTGTTTTGCAGATATTTCCAATAATGTTCCTAACATTTACATATACAAATAAAAATGCGGTAAGTATTTAGCTGATGAGAGAATATTAATTAAGTTTCATATGGAATGAATCTAATCTTGATATGGAATGAAGCTGTACGAATGTCATAGATTTACATGGAAATTGTGCCGACAATTAGTAACAATGACGACGCTTTGTTTGCACTATTTCCTA
>NW_012026816.1:4932295-4933107 GCF_000956235.1 Wasmannia auropunctata
TGTCCGGCACGGCTGACGGCGGCCGGCGCGGCGCGAGTCTCCCCTCTTTTCTTCTCCCCACCAACGATTGAACAAGGACAAGAGAAGTGTGGAGTGTAGCCCTCTCACTCTAGCTTCTGCCTCACCGAGAACAATAGGGCGCGCAGTCTATCTTATAAGTCTATGATGTAAACCAGTGCTCGGAATTAGTTGCTCTTTTTGGCCCGTTCTCGAAGGCGACGCCTACTGACCCCCCACTACCGCTCGAGGCTCGACGGCCGAGCCAGCGATCGCTCTTACTTGGGAGCGTCTCACATAAAAAATGCGCCCAAATTGTTTTCGCCAAACTATCATTAAAACATCTCTATTAAATAATATTTTTACAAACATTAAATTTTTGTTTTACCATATTATATGTGTTACATAATAATTTTTATAATAATATTTTACAAAATTTTATTTTTTGCTAAGTCATGTATTTAATTCATTATTTTTTAGTGGAATACGCCTACTGGGGAAACACTAAAAAAAAAACGTAAAATTAACAACAGTACCTCACGGGTAATGCAAAAATTTATTGTTAAAATTTAAATTATATGATAAATTTTATGAAAATATATCGTTATAAAAATTATTACATAACATCTAATACATTTAAAAAAAAATTCTATTTTTGTAAAGATTATTTAATAAAGAAACTTTTAATAATAGTTTATCGGAAAATTTGGGCGCATTTTTGATATGAAACGCTCCTGAGAGCGATCGGCGGCTTAGTCGTTGGGCCTCGAGCGATAGTGGGGGATTGGTAGGCGGCGCCTTCGAGAACGAGCCGA
>NW_012026816.1:4933158-4936751 GCF_000956235.1 Wasmannia auropunctata
GTTAGAACCCGCCTATAATAGCTACTATATATTATATTTTTTTTTTTAATGCAATGTTTTTTATTAATTGTTTCAAAAGATAATAATTTGTTTTATATAATTTCAACGTTGCAGCAACAATAAGAATTAATATAGAAAATTCAACATAGATTCAATGTTGCAGCAACATTAACAATCACTATAGAAAATTCAACATAGATTCAACGTTAAAAAAACCCATTCTCACTACACATTCAATATTGCAACGTCTCAGCAACGTTCTTTCAACGTCTGTGCTGTATGGGAAAGATATATACCAATGATACATCATGCGCGTCATGCGTGAAACGGAACGCAAGTAATACATGTAGTAATACATCAGTGACCATTATAGATGATGAAAACATAGTTACACGTTTGCTGCAAGAGAATAAAGATTTAAAATCTAGATTGAAAGCAGAAAGAAAACGAAATACATCCATAGAAGAAAGGAATTATGTTAACACTGTTCAAGAAAGTCTCCAAAAAATTGAGGAGAAAATGGAAAAAATGCAAGACAATTTTCAACAGAAATTGGACAATACAGGAAAAGTAAACTTGGAAAAATTCATAGAATTGGAAAAAAAATTAGCAAATGTGGAAGACTCGATAAGTAAATTTTCACAGCCATATCCACAGTATGGGCAACATTGGTTAAACAGTGCCCGAAAATAGAAATAATAAAAACTAATAAATTAACAATTTAAACAATATATTACCCGTACATTTATTATTAAATACAAGTAACGATAATAATAATTTATTAGAGTTTATACATAATATTTAAGATATAAAACATTAATCAAATAATTTATAATAAATTTTAATATTCAAGCACTTTTAGATTATGCAATATATATATAAGGTTAATTTTTAATTTATATTTTACTTATAATTAATAATTAATAATTTATATTTTATTCTATTTAATATTGTGTCACACAAATGTTTTAAAGACATCTACAAACATCTAAAATTTTTAAGACGTCTTGTAAATATCTTAAATTTAAGACATTGTCAATATTTGTGCATTTGGGTTATTACTGCAGTTTTACATCTAAAAATGCTTGCATATTATAATTTATTGTAAATTATTTTATTAATGTCTTATATTTTAAATATGATATATAAATTTTTATAAATTATTATTATTGTTATTTGTATTTTAATAAATGTACGGGTAATGTATTGTTCAAATTGTCAATTTGTTAATTTTCAATATTTCTATTTTCAGGCAAACTGTTTAAACAATGTCCGACAGCACAAATGTCTTAAGACGTCTAAAAACATCTAAAATTTTTAAGAAAATAATCTTGTAAACATCTTAAATTTAAGACATTGTACTGTTTGAGTGAAAATACTTTATTATTAATCAGTGCAGTATCTAAAATAACTGTATATGATTGAAAAGATTTTATTTGATAATCATGATATGGCAGTGAAGTTTGACAACTGTCGAAATCATAATTTTAACTTTTGAGCACTATATAAAAATATGATAACAGTTGTCATGTGTTAAATTTGAAAAATCTGGAAAAGACAAAAAATACGAAAAAATGTAACAACCTTGAATATAAACTGATGACAGGTGCGCAGGAAGGAAACAGTACACACAAATTACTTGCAAACGACAGTACAATTTATTGTATCGGTCCAGAACGTGGTTACTACAACGCGAGTAAAAGCAGGAAGAAGGAAGAGAGGCAGTCGTGGCGCCCTCAAAGAGAAAAGACAAACTTCTAGATAGTAATACCAACCGGAAAGAAAAAAATAAGTGGCGCCAGTTGCCAACGTCTACTTAACATAAAGAACTGAGAGGGAATTTCAAAATAAAAATAACAGTATAAATTGCTTTCAGTTAACATAAACTAGTTACGAATTTTACTTCAATACATATAGGTGAGAGTTCTTGTGCAATGTTATGCTTCGCATGTTAGCATGGCAAGTTTGTTGTCTTTTTACATAATTTTTAATTGCAATGGGTTTCGTATTTATCATAAACGTTTGATTAATTGTAAGTTAGACTTTGCTTTCATTTTAAGTGTCATTGTGGTTCTTTGTGTTATCTGCTAATTCTATTTGGAGATTTCCTCCAATTTAAATGGCAAATAGTGTTTT
Source organism: Wasmannia auropunctata (assembly GCF_000956235.1). NCBI lineage: Eukaryota > Metazoa > Arthropoda > Insecta > Hymenoptera > Formicidae > Wasmannia > Wasmannia auropunctata. Next base: position 4,935,295 of record NW_012026816.1, read on the forward strand.
TAAGACATGATTTTGGAGTCTTATCTTTTCTTATGTACATGCAAAGTGTGTTTTTGTTTTTATATTTTCATGTATAGCACACTGGTGTCACTCTAATGGCTCCTGCACACTGGCGGAAATGATTGCCGCGCAGAAAATTCGACGCGATAGTCAATAAACTTATAGCTTTTAAAGAAAGATAATACGTCCATTGACTACCGCGTCGAGTCTTGCTATGCAACAAACGTTTCCGCGTCTAACGTATGTACACTCGCTCACTAAAAGGTTGCGACACTTTTTTTTTATAGGTTTCTAATTTATATTTAATATACGTAATATATACTTTATAGATAACTAATATTTTGCAAATGCAAACCACGATGTACTATCTTTAATCTAAAGGCAGTATAACACCAATCGTGGTCCGCATTTGCAAAATATTAATGCGTTTTGAAACCTATAAAAAAGAAAGTGTCGCAACCTTTTAGTGAGCGAGTGTACATGAGTCAAGGGTTTTTTGATTGACTAATGTCTCACATATTTGTCTGCACTTGTAAAGAATGAAGGATTTGAAGATATTTTGTACATTACAACCAGTTCAAAGCTTTGATTTTTTAGTGTACGAACAACTTTTACTTTTATCTGCGTATGATGACCGATATCCAATACAAAAAATTTGTTTTATATAAAACACTCTTCTATTGGATATTGGTCGGTACACATACGAAAGTTGTTCGTGATCAAGATCATGATAAAGAATCGAGATTATGAGCTGTCTTAGAGCTATTTCACCGAATGCGATGGGCGTTGAGCAACGAGCGTTATCCAATGAAAATTCTGCTTTTTCGGACGTTACAACAGAAAGTAGAGTTTACATTGGATATCGCTCATTGCCTATTGCGTTCAGTGTGAAATAGTCCTTATCTGTGATTTTGCATATGAAGCGATTACGTAGAAAAAATGTACTTTCATTAAATAGAAATGGTTATCACTATTATCTATTTATGTTATAGGAATGAGGTCACCATTGTCTTCTGCAAGTAATGAGATTTTGTTAAACCCAGAGGAAAAGGTGAGTTAAATGTCACTCCGAGATAAGTAAGATTGAATTTGTCTGTGATACACTTTTAATTTATAGTATTTTTTATTCTAATCTGATTTCTTTCATCAACCATCATGTGTTCTCTTCTATTAGATACCTCTTGGAGATGGAATTTTTTATTCCAAAGCAACGTATAATAAATTAGTAAATGTGGAAGAAAGCCACACTGACTGGGCATATACCCTTCTCAAAGGAATCTTCGGTGAAAAAGCGCATCTCATAAGAGTGCGAATTAATAGCAAACATACTGACAAGGGAAGTTAGGGAACCCGAAAATTCAGAAAAATCTGAAACTTTGTGTAAAAGTAGAGCAGTTCATCCGTAGTACAAAACTATTTTTCGTTGGTGCTGTATTCCGTTTTGAAGGAATGAAATC
>NW_012026816.1:4936801-4937763 GCF_000956235.1 Wasmannia auropunctata
AAAACCATATAAAAAACTTAATAATAAGAAACAACTATGATAAATCAAGTCAAAAAGTTAAAATCCCAAAACGGTAAGTCAGAAATTCATTAAAAAACTATAATATATATAAATTAAATGCTAAAATTGTTTAAGTCATAAATATATAACTAAAATACATAAATAAAACATAAATAAAATATTTTTTTATGAAATAAATCTTAAGCTATGAAACTTGAAAGTTGGAGTACTGTTGGCATTAGCATCATCTAAGGTGTCCAAACACTAGAAATATATTTTATTCATTAAGGAAGTAGATGGAATAGTACATATTTCAGGACGATATTTATCATAAAAACAAACAAGGCAACAATTCACACATCTTGCACATCTTTCATATTTATTCGTTTATATGTAGCAATCACCTATTAAATAATAATAATTAAATATATTTTCTGGGTAAAGAAAGGCGCAAACATCTTTGTAATATACAAAAATAAATAAAATGTGTAAATTTATACGATATACATTTGTATCATAATTATTCAATTCTATAAAAAAAAATTGTATAAAAAAAGTTAAAGAATCGAACCAGCAACATTGATATTACTGATCTAGCGCGCTACTGCTACGCCATTAGTTCGTTGGTCAAATTCTGTGCTGAACATGCTTATCAATAGCTTGAAATTTTTCAATTTCGTTTTGTTCGCAAACGCTTGAAAAGCGCATCTTCTCCGTTTAGTCAAAGATATTTGACATCGATACCTATCGATACTATGAGTTTCGTAGAAATCGATTGGTACCACTTCGTGCCGCCTCCTTGTAAGCATCAAACGAAAAGAGTCGGCTCGGTAAAATAGTCGCTTTCGTTATTGCCAGCCCTCTAAAAATACAAGTAGCCTCTCTCTCTCTCTCTCTCTCTCTCTCTCTCTCTCTCTCTCTCCTGAGACGGCCGTGTGTCATATCGCTCCGTAAAAATCATA
>NW_012026816.1:4937830-4938545 GCF_000956235.1 Wasmannia auropunctata
AGTCAATTTTTTTTTACTATAAGGTTTTAATAAATGCTGATCAAGAGGGAATATTTCATCGCCTACAAACACATGATTGGTTTCTATTGCTGTCCCTGGGAGATATCGAGGACCTGGAATTTCAGCAGTTTTTTCTCGTACTCTGGCTGCCAATTCAGTATTACTCCATACACCGCTATCGCTGATACCTCCTGCAAAAAGTATAAAAAAAGAAATATGGATCAATTTTTTTAAAACATTGCAAACATTATTAAATTTCCAATACAAGAAATGTTTATTTACCATATTGCCCAATGTCCACCCACACAAATTTATGATTTGCATCTTTATGATATTGCCAAAAGAACGACGCTGAAGTACTTCTTATAATTAAAAAATTGACTTCCTGAATGAGTTGGAGCTTGAATTCTGATGTGCTCTCCATCGAGAGCTCCAACACAATTCGGATACTGCCACTTCTTGAAGAAGCCTTCAGCAATTTCAGACCATCTCTGTTCATTAGGTTCGGGATGAACTATTGGTTGAAGTGCGTGCCACAATGCACGACAGACTTCGTGAATAATGGAATATACAGTGGAGCGTCCAATACGAAATTCCCACGCTTTGGAATTTACACTATCACCATGTGCAAGAAATCTACACGCAGTGTGGAAAAAATTTTAAATACGTAAACATTTAAATACATATATAACTGTCTCTTATACACATCTCTGAG
>NW_012026816.1:4938596-4939107 GCF_000956235.1 Wasmannia auropunctata
CTTTTTTGATCATCTCGATACGATCATTTTTGACGAAGTTACACTCTCTTGAATTTTGCCTATTTTTGGATGGTAGAGTAAGATGATCTTTTATTTTTGGCATATGTATTCTATAATTTTAAACTAGACAAGCTTTAAATGAGTGTAATTTCGTCAAAAATATCGTATCGAGATGTTCAAAAAAGCATTTTATAGTTTGAAATCTCTACTTTTCAGATCGACACTTTAGAAAAGAATCCTATTTATTTTTTATGGAATTACATAGGTCCAAATGAAAATGCGTCAAACCTCCAAAAATGTGTACTAAATTTAAAAGGTTTCACGGCATAAACTAAAAATCGCACACAAATGCAGTTTACTGTTTTCGAAAGAGTGAACCTTTACCTTTAATTTGCTTTTTTGTTGAGCATTGTACGATTTTTTTCACCGAGTTATTCAACATTGAAGCAAAAAGGACCATTTTTGCTTTAATGTTGAATAACTTGGTGAAAAAAAAATCGTACAACGCTAA
>NW_012026816.1:4939156-4939772 GCF_000956235.1 Wasmannia auropunctata
TTTGTCGACTACTACTACTATTATTATCTGTTGTGTTGTCATTAGCTCTCATCAAGTTTGATAAATATAATTTTATTTTCTGTTTGCGCATCACAATAAATAAAGTCGATTATTTGATATAAAGATTCGGCTCTGGTTGGATTGTCACCCAATTATTCTGCGTAAAATTCCATCCAATATACAACAGGTTATGGGCCCAGCACGCTTTCACTGCGCCCGTTGTAGAGGTTAAGAATATAAGAAATACATTCGCATCGAATTAAAAGAAAGGTGGAAGTAGTCTCCTTTAAAGAAAAGCATCACACGGTGAGTAAAATGACGTCGATCTTGCCGATTTCGCGCATCACTACCCTGACAGGATCAGGTAACTACAGGCTGTGGAAGTTTCAGGTACAAAACCATCTCCGAGTAAAGGATGCATTAAAGATCACGCTCGGAGAGGAAAGAAAGCCAGATACATCAGCAGATGCGGTAAAGAAATGGGAAGAGGCAAATGCCTATGCAATGTCCATTATCGGCGACACAGTAGATGCAGATATTGCAATCGATCTGACGGAATGTGTCAATGCAGCTGAGATGTGGCTCAAGATTGCAACAAAATGTGATGACAAGACTG
>NW_012026816.1:4939823-4940185 GCF_000956235.1 Wasmannia auropunctata
TCCAGATATGTGGAGCCAATGCGATATTGTGCTTATCCCTAAGGCATATAAGAAGGATTTTAGACCAATTACTCTGGCATCGTGTGTGCTTAAATTACTGGAAAAACTAATAAAACCAAGACTAGAAAGATACGTAGAAATGGATTACTTACTACCGAATTCACAATATGGCTTCCGCAAGGGAAGATCCTGTGATGACTGCTTGGCTGTTATTAATTTAAAGGCGTATATAAGGCATTTTCTGGTAGGAGCTATGTGGGAGGATTGTTCGTAGATATCAAATCCGCTTATGATAATGTTGACCCCAAAAGACTATTTGACTTAATTGACACATTCAAAATTCCAATAGGTTATAAATGGTT
>NW_012026816.1:4940205-4941727 GCF_000956235.1 Wasmannia auropunctata
CGATATTCGACCCGAATATGATTGCGAAATGCGAACATATTCAAAACCATAAATTTTCGCATATAACAATTTTCTTAAAAATTAAACCATAAATTACACAAATAACAATATTTCAAAATAAAACCATAAGCTATTTTCAACGCAAAAATTAAACCATACACTATGGTAATACGCATATTAAACAAAATAAACTCTTCACTTTTGTTATAACGAGTTAACAATCAGTCTTATTTAACTAAACGCTTATACAATGAGATAGAAATATAAATATATATATTGTCATTACAAAAGATAATTATTGTGTAATCGGTTTTATCCACGGCTTCATTCGATCAGTTGACAAAATCGAATTGTATGGACGGGCAGTTACATTAAAGCCGGGAATGTCCTGAACGACATATCGATTTTTATTTAATGCTTTAGACACAAGATACGGACCTTTATAATTTGGTTTTAACTTTTTGTTCTCACCCGGTTTTAAAGCCGAATCTCGAATCAAAACGTAATCACCTACTTTGTACTTAGACGGTTTCTTGTGTCTAATGTCATAATAAGACTTATTATAGTTTTTAATCTTATCGCATATTTCTGACGCTAACTTACGAGTAGTATCACGTTCTTTATCGTAATCGAGATCAATCTGAGCAATTTGATTTAGATGCTTGACTAGATCGGAATCTGTATGACTATGTTGGTCATATCCAAGAAGCATTTTGGACGGAGACGATTTTAACGACGCATGATACGTGTTATTAATAACATATTGCACTGTATTAATGTGTTGGTTCCATGTTTCCGGTTCACCAGTCAGTTTTCTTAGGGAAGACTTTAAGAAACGGTTAATTCTTTCTACTAATCCGTTGCTCCACGGAGCTGCGACAGCAATTAATCGATGATAAGTTTTCCTGGAGGCCAGAAATTTAGAAAATTCATCGGCCGTGAAAGCAGTTCCTCTATCTGATACTAACGTGACTGGAAAACCAAAAACATTGAATACATTTGATAAATGTTTAATCGTTTCTTTGGCACTAGTTGACTTGGCTGGAAATAGCCATGTAAATCTCGTGAACGCGTCCACAAGTACAAGTATATGTTTAAAACCTTCCGAGGTTTCCGTAAGTGGACCAAAATGATCGCAGTGTACGATTTGAAAGGGAGCCGTTGGATTATCCACGACTTGCAATTCGCCTTCACGAGCATTACTAGCTGTATTAGACATAAGACAAGTAAGACAATCGTCTATGTAAGATCGAACCCTTTTTCTCATGGACGGAAACCAATAGTTCGTCCCGATACCCTGGATTGTTTTATCTATACCGCAATGTGCCATTTCGTCATGGTATACACGAAGGATATTATTCACCATGGACTCAGGCACCGCAAAGCGAGGTTTATCTGTACATTTTCTGAAAACGAGACCATCAATTAAATCAAATTTCTCATGTGAAGAAAACTCAAGATCTTCAGCTAAAGGTTTAAGTCTTGGATCAGACAATTGTTTGTATTCCAATTCTATTTCTAA
>NW_012026816.1:4941777-4948145 GCF_000956235.1 Wasmannia auropunctata
TAATATCGAAGTGTGGGCAAGAACTCACAACTTGTTACAATATAAATCACAACTTTATTATAAGGTTGTACAGAAAGAGTGAGGTCTCGCGTTGAACGCTCACACCGTGAGCTCCAGGAGCGTTCTGACTGTTTTGACAGACAAGAATTCCAACAAACCGGCAGCTAGCGTTGTTTGTGCATACCGATTGTATATCGCAATTAATGAATACGGTGGCAGCACTACGCCAGGGCTCGTGAACGCTCGCGATTCTTAAATTTAATAAATTTATCGTTTTTATACAAAAGGAATTTATCCTCGATTGCTTAAACATACCGCTCGCCTCGTACATATAGTACGATATATCATTAACCAACTGGTTGAAATTGTAGTTAGTTTTAGCGCTATAAGAACTTTATGATAAAGTTAAAGATTACAATAGATTACCTTTTCCTAGGGAAGATATAAAGAAAAAAAAAGGAGATTTATCATTAGTGTCGAGTAACAAAGAAAGGGGATACAAGAATACAATAGGTATAAGTTGCCGCCCGCCATAGCGGAATCATTTTGAAGTTTCCATAATATCAAGGATTCGAATCATTTAGTAGTCGACAGAGTTTAGTTACAGGTCGTTCATACACTCCAGTCATAGTTTTGATGTCAACTACGCGTACGAGTCCGCGACCATCTGGATGTGTACGAATGACCCGACCCAGCTCCCACTTTGAGGGAGGCAATAAATCATTCCGGACTAAGACAAGTTCATTCTCTTTAAGATTCGATTGTATGTGCTGCCATTTGTGGCGCTGCTGTAACGTGTGCAGGTAGTCCTTTGACCAAATGTGCCAGAATTGCTCGCGTAGACGTTGCACGCGCTGCCAGCGGTCCAAACGACTTTCTTTTAGGTCTTGGAGGGATTCTTCAGGTACGGCCACCAAAGGACAATTAACCAAAAAATGCCCTGGAGTGAGGGGATTAACATCATTTGGATCGTCCGTGAGGGGAACAATAGGTCTTGAGTTTAGGCAAGCTTCGACTTGCGTTAGTAGTGTATTGAATTCCTCTATAGAGAGCAAGTGTTTTCCGATAACTCTTTTTAAGTGATATTTAACCGACTTCACCCCAGCCTCCCATATGCCGCCGAAGTAAGGTGCGGAAGGCGGAATGAAACGCCAGTCAATACTATCATTAGCAAGATGGCTCGTTAGACTAGGGTCTTTAATCAAGGCTCTGAAGGAGCGGTTTAATTCGCGGTCCGCTCCATGAAAATTCGTGCCATTGTCGCTTAGTAATGAAGTGGGAGTTCCTCGACGAGATGTAAAACGGCGAAAGGCTGCTAAGAAGCCGGCTGTGGAGTAGTCACAGACTAGCTCCAGATGTACAGCCCTTGTAGCAAAACACACAAAGACTGCTATATATGCCTTAAAGGGTCGTTGGCCCCGACCCGCTTTGTACAGCACTTGTATCGGCCCGGCGTAATCCACACCCAGTGTGCTGAAAGGCACGACTGGGTGTGACTCTAACATCTGGTAGGTCGCTCATAAGTTGCGTAACTGGCACGGCCTTTTCGCGTACACATTTGACACATTTGTGTATGCAACCTTTGACTGTGTTTCGAGCATTTAGAATCCAAAAGTTTTGTCGTAGTACTCGCAATGTCAATTGTGCTCCACCGTGTAATGTCTGCCTATGAGCTTGATTAATGATCAATTCGGAAATACGGTGACGAGGTAAGATTGTCGGATATCTTTCATCGTAAGAGAGTGGAGCACGATCTAGTCGACCGCCTACCCGTAACAATCCTTTGGAGTCAAGAAACGGACTTAATCGCTTTAATTTGCTAATCCTTGGTAGTGGAAGATTTTCTTTGATCGTTTGAAGCTCAGAGTTAAAGTATATCCGCTGGATGTGTCTTATCCAGAATTCTTTAGCTCGTTTAATGGCCAATGCTATAGTGATTGGAACACTGTCGCGGTGATTACTACGTATATTATTTAAGAATATCAAGCAATACGCGGTAACTCGTAGAAGTTTCGGCCAGGATGAAAACTTTGATGGTAAATCCCTTTCAACCGTGTGCGATTGCGCTAAGTGGGATATCAAAGGTCTCTGTTCCATACCTTCATCCGTCATTAGGATATGTGGCTGCTCCGGCCACTTGGTTGAATGTTCCTGTAGCCAAAAGGGTCCTGACCACCAAAGAGAATTGTCTTTTAACTCAGCGACAGTGAGGCCGCGGGAAGCACTATCCGCGGGATTATTTTTAGAATCAACATATCTCCAACTCGCCTGAGACAGATTAGTCTGTATTTCGGAGACTCTATTGGCCACGAAGGTCTTGCACGTAGAAGGGTGTCGCTTAATCCAGGACAATGTAACCATAGAGTCGGACCAACAGTAAATTGGTACTTCGGTAAGATTTAATGTACGTAAGATAAATGCAATGAGGCGTGTAAGTAAGACTGCTCCGCATAACTCTAGCCTGGGAATGCTTATCGTTTTAATAGGTGCGACCTTAGATTTACTAATAAGTAGGGTAGTGTTGTATTGGCTCATGGAGGACAAAATGGTAATATATACGACAGCTGAGTAGGCTCTATTAGACGCATCAGAGAATCCATGGAGTTCGACCCCTAAATCCGATACGGTCTGTCTAGTCCATCTTGGTATTGAGATATACTTGAGTTCGGAGAGCTCTTGAGTAGGAATTCCAACGAGAGAGGAGGTCGTCTGGGAGGGTATCGTCCCAGTTGACTCCTCGTATCCATAACTCTTGCATGAGAATTTTAGCGGATATCACCACGGGAGCTATCCAGCCTAGGGGATCAAACAGGCTTGCTATGGTTGACATGACGTATCTTTTAGTTTTTCCGTGTGAATTGGGTAGTTTGATTTGATAATTGAAGCTGTCTGTTGTGGGATTCCACGAGATACCTAATATTTTTGTGGTACAATCCTCAGAGAATAATACGTTATTTAAATCGAGTCGATCTGAAGTAGGGATGTCCTGAAGTAAGTCTTCGTAATTTGACGACCATTTCCTTAAATGAAAGCCTCCGCGGTGTAAAAGTGAATCTAATTGTTTACGTATTTCTTGGACAGTATTGACATCGTTTGCTCCAAATAATACGTCATTTACGTAGGTAGTATCTCGTAGAACTGGCACGGCTAACGGAAAATCTGAGCCCTCGTCTGAGCACAACTGCTGTAGTACCCTCATTGCTAAATACGGGACTGTAGCTGTACCATAAGTAACTGTCATTAAGCGATAATGAGTAACAGGCTGATCAGGACTTGAACGCCATAAAATCCGCTGAAAATTAGACTCTTCAGTATGAATCATGATTTGGCGGAACATTTTGGCAATGTCCGCTGCAAAAACTAAGCGGTGGGATCTCCCTTTCAAAATGATGGATGGTAAGTCTAACTGTAGCTTTGGTCCTGTTAAGAGGCAGTCGTTTAAAGAAAGGCCATTAGAGGTCGTGCTAGATGCGTTAAAGACTACGCGAATAGGAGACGTACTGCTGTCCTTGAGAACAGGATGATGAGGTAAATAATAGCACGGACCTTTTGCTATTTCTAGTGAAGTTAGAGGAGCCATATGGTTTAACTCTAAATATTCCTCCAAGAAACCTTGGTAGGCTTTAGCCAATTTTGAATCCCGTTTCAGACGATGCCCCAGACGATTAAAGCAACTAGTCGCATTATGAAAGGAATTGTTACTGTCTGGAAGATAATTAGGTTTAAACGGTAGACGTACGACATAGCGCCCATTGGGTAAGCGTGAGTGAGTGGAGATAAAGTGCTCCTCGCAGATCTAATCCTCCTTCGACAAGGGAGGGGAGTGTGACACCTCCTCGATCTCCCAAAACTTCTTCAATATTACATCTATCGAGAGTTTAATGGAACATTGTAGGTTAGCCGTTATATTGGTATCGTTATTAGTGTTCTTCACAAAGGACCCAAAAAGTACCCAGCCAAAAATTGTGTGTTGAGCGACAAGAGCAGTGTCCGGAATTTTGAGTAATCCGTTTAACAATATAAGGCCGTAAATATCTGCGCCGATCAACACATCAATACGTTCGCGACTTGAGGGGTGTGAGTCTGCTAATTGCAGGTTCCTTAGTCCCAAGATTTCGTCCTTACAAAGGGAAGTGCCAGGATTATATGAAGTTAAGTTGGGTAGGATTAGGGCTGTTACAGATACGCTCTCAGTTTCACTGCTGCACGGTTTCATTATTAATTTGGTGCTAAAATGAACTGTGCTGTTAGTCCGCCCTCCTAATCCAGTGACTTGAATATGCACCTTCTTTCTCTTTGCTCGTAATAACTGAGCGGCCCTTTCAGTAATGAAGGTGGCTTCAGAGCCTGTATCAATAAGGGCCCTCAACTTTAGTTGACGGCCGCTTTCCGTACATACAAGAATCCGTGCAGTAGCGAGCATTACTGATGAGCTTGGTACATGGTTGCTTTCTTTGGTGACCGATAGTTTAAGTGTCACGCTAGATTTTGGTATAGTCTCACTCACCGATCTCTCGGCCGTGTAAGCGGCCGTCTTTACCCCTGTGTCCTCGGTCTTATTTCCAAAGGTAATGCTGTGAAGGTTGTAATTATCATCATGAAACAGTGTGTTATGTTTACGCTGGCAGCGCTTGCAACGATTCCGTGAAGGACACTTACTCGGAATGTGTCCCTTACTCAAGCAATTAAAGCAGCAGCGATGCTGTCTCGCCACCGCCATTCGCTTATCTAGAGATAGTAACTTAAAATTAGCGTATTGATAAAGAGGATGAGATTCGTTACACATTGGACATTTTGTATTGTTTACCATCGACGCTAGTGACTTAGTAGAGCTAGCACGATGCGATTTGTTGCTTGGATTATCTGAGTTACCATTTGCCGCTTCTAACGCAACAATTCGCGAAAGAAGGAAATCAGTTAACTTTGTAAAGGAGGGCGGTTCGGTAGTATTGCCTTGGCTTAGCTCCCATTCTGTTCGCGTATGCGGATCCAATTTACGAGCCGCAATGATAACAATAAAATCATCGATCGTTGAACGTTCAAGACAACGTAACGCAGCTAGAGAGTCGGTAACGGTATCGTATACGCGTTTAAATTCGGAGGTCGTATCAGCTTTCATATTCGGTGCGTCGAGAATGTTATTTATGTGCGCAGAAACGATCACCCGTTTATTTTCGTAACGGTTTTTCAATGCATTCCACGCGATCTCGTAATTAGCATCTGTCACCGTAGTGTTCTTAAGTATGAGTTGTGCTGCGCCCGTTAAACTGGATTTTAAGTAGTGTAAACGTTGAACATTAGATAACACTTCATTATTCGCGACTAACGACTCAAAAATGTCTCGAAAATTAACCCACTCGGTCAGCAAGCCCGAAAACTTAGGCAACTCTATACGCGGTAATGGTATACGCGGAGTTGCAGAACATTCGCTTACGCCAGAGTTACTCAAGTCAGCCGGAGCGGCAATCGGAGGGAAAATTACAGGCTTTGATAACTTATCGAATATTTCGGTGAAAAAGTCCGAAGCATCGTAGTACTCAGCTTCCGCCTTCAGGAACCCCTCCTTCGTGAAGTAGTCGTGTCCTTCACGTTCATCGTCCGTTGCTGCGAGCTTGATTTCAGCATGAAGGCTTTGGCACCGTGTCCATAACTCTTGTAGAATGTTTAAGCAATTGCGCGTTATCGACGTTGTATAGTTACCTTGTCCTAGCTTCTTGAAGTTAGTGACTGTCCGAGTGATTGATCTAATTACGTCTTCTTGTTCGGAATATAATTCCTCCATAGTTATGGCAGCGTATGTCGAATTCAGTGAAAAATGGAAGATTGCCGGGGAACGTTCCTTATTGGTATTACCACGGAGTTGTTTATGAATGTACGAGAGCGCAGGAATGTCTCGAAGAACAATGCTATGCCTCTCGTCTTTGTCAGCGGTCAGCAATTTGAATCACCAAACAGCTCTTCGATCTCACGATATTTACTTAATGATGAATATAACGGATCCACCTTGTGCTCCAAGCGTGATCCGGCTCGAAGGACCAAAAATGTTTGTAACTTCTCGTGAGATTCAACTTCCGGTGATCGCTTCCCAAGGATTCACTCCACGTAATATCGAAGTGTGGGCAAGAACTCACACTTGTTACAATATAATCACAACTTTATTATAAGGTTGTACAGAAAGAGTGAGGTCTCGCGTTGAACGCTCACACCGTGAGCTCCAGGAGCGTTCTGACTGTTTTGACAGACAAGAATTCCAACAAACCGGCAGCTAGCGTTGTTTGTGCATACCGATTGTATATCGCAATTAATGAGTACGGTGGCAGCACTACGCCAGGGCTCGTGAACGCTCGCGATTCTTAAATTTAATAAAT
>NW_012026816.1:4948195-4948735 GCF_000956235.1 Wasmannia auropunctata
CTAATCTCTTTTCTTTACAGCAGTGTTAATTGTGCGCGTCGCGATTCGCGTGAGATATTTGAGTTTGTTAGTGTGACCTTGGAATTTCGGGGGAAATTCGCTTTGCTTTTTCGGTATTTTTGAAAATTTCGCGAGTGCTGGCCGTTTCGGGGGAAAGATTATTTTAGTTACGTAACGTTTCCGTTTTCTTTCGCTTTCTTTTGTGCGTCCTTCGTTAGGCGGCGAACGGCTGTGTCATTGTTTTCGCATTCCTTTACGCTCCACTGCGCGCGTCGATGTATTAAGCCCCGAAAATTATTGCCGTGTATATTCCGTTTCAGTGACCGTGGTCGCGTGTATAGGTCGTTTCAAATTTTGTTTTCGTGGACTGCGTGCGAGCAGTCCGTACTATTATCACTCAGCGATCCCGTGGGGACGTTCACAACAAGCGAATTCCTGACCCGTTAGTGAGGGAAAATACGAGCGCGTCCTCAACCTTGCGTGCCCTTGAGAGCGCTATTTTTTTTTTTCTCTTTCTCTCGTTGTTTTGTATTACCGATT
>NW_012026816.1:4948785-4950900 GCF_000956235.1 Wasmannia auropunctata
TGCACATCAGTCAGAAGACTTTCATTGTTTCAAATGTTCTGACGCTCCAGAATCGAGTATCCAGCTGATAGTTTCGCCATCGTCGATGACATTTGTCGAAGCAATAAAGCAGAATTCTTCATCTTCCTTCGAGGCGAAATTTGCCTGATTTACCTTGCTCGTAGATTGATCCTCTTTTTTTGCCAACTTTGGTTTCCTACATTCAGATCTTCGGTGTCCAGTTAACCCACAGTTATGACATTTGTATTTAAATTTGTATGTTTGCCCTTGACTGTTGTCTTTTCCTTCTTTCGATGCATTTCCAGTCTTGTTTTTCCAATAATTCGATGACGACGTTGCAAACGCTGTTTGTAGATTCGTATCTTGTTTACTCGACTTATTTCCTCTTTTCCTTTTTGTTTCTTCATCTAACAGACGATTCTTTACGAAACTTAAAGTTAGATTCTCTGTTGAAAGCGTTTCGAGGGCGGTTAACACATCATAATCAGGCGGCATGGTTAGCAGAAGGTGACAAACAATGTCCAGTTCTTCCATCGTTGCATCAGTTGACTTCAGTTCGCGAACGAGTTACTCAAATTTTAAGAGATGTGAAGATAAGATTTCTAAATTTGACTTGAACTTCATAGATAATAATTTCTTGCGTCACAACAATTGACTGGCCATACCTCGTCTTTCGAACACGTTCGATAACTCTCGCCAGACTGCAAATGCCGTGGGCTTGTCCTTCGCGTATTCCAGATGGCTGTCCGAAATCCTTTGTACTATTTGAGATCGACAGATAACAGATCCTTCTTCTTCAGTCCATCCAAATGCTGTTCGCGTGCTGCTTGCTCTTCCCCTGCGGTAATTTGAGCAATAGCTTCGTCGAGAACGTTGCGCATATTTGAGAAGTCCTAGTTTCTCTAAGAACAATTCCATTCGAAATTTCCAATTACTGTAATTTGTTCCGTCGAACAGAGGGATCCTGTATTTTAGATTTTCTTCTTCGATCGCTCTTTCCATGTCGAACACGCAATACGTTACAAGCACAACGCGCATAGAAAATTCGAGAACAACGTGGCACTGAGCCCATAACCTGTTGTTGTTAATCGATTTGGCTCGGGCTCTTGCTGAGCGACACAACGGCAAGAAAGTATATAATAATAGTCCAATAATATGAATGCACACTTTCCATATACTTATTAAGTCAGTTTATTCTGTACGACGTGTTTAACAAAATTATTATGCGCAGCAGCGAGACAAAACAAAACCTTTTTCTCTTAAAGAGTCAAACAGGAAGTGCCATAGAAGGAATGTACGCGCGTTCTTAAAAACCATAGAATTATTACAAACTTGAAAACGCGGTCTTTGGCATTGGTGCCAACTTATTTCTGTAACTAAATGATTAGATGATATTGCACTCTTAACAGAATTGCTCCGTTGCATTATCCTATTTTCGTGATTTTTTTACTAAGCTCATGATAGAGATTATGTAACCTCTAATATCACACGGAAAGATATAATTAATAAAAGAGATAATGTAGATGGATCTGGCCTTTCATCTTTCTACTGAAATAAATGATTAGTTTTAACAATATAAATAAATACATATATAGTTAATTATAGCAATAATATATTATAAATATAATGCAATAAGAAATGTCTTTTAACATACTTTATCTGTATCTGTAATCTTCGTCCAACAGATGGTTTACATTTCTGTTATGGCAGTAAGTAAAAAAATTATAAGAATAGGATATGCAACGGGGTAATTCTTCTCGAGTAAAAGATCCTCCGCAAACATTAATCCGAGATATATATCGAAAAAAAGACACACGGTAACAATAATCTCACTTGTCACTGGACAAAATATATGCGTTCAGCAGAGAGAACAGATTAGTGAATGCTCAGTGATTCTTTAATGTGATTGATTCTTGCTTTTATTTAGATTTTCTGGATTTAAGTGCAGAAACCAATCGTAATAAAAATATCATTAAACACACACTCATCACATCAATCGATCGATATACAGGGTGGACCATTTTAATCCATCCAGTCGAATATCTCGAAAATCAAGCTCGGGAGAGAAAAATTTGTCAGACAAAAGTTGTTTGGTTTTGAAGGGACCATAAGATG
>NW_012026816.1:4950946-4956163 GCF_000956235.1 Wasmannia auropunctata
TTCATCATCATCATCTCTCTCTCTCTCTCTCTCTCTCTCTCTCCCGTTTTTTCGCCCATAGCTATCGGTCGTCTCCGTAGCGTTACGGCAAAGTCGCCTAACAAGAACCCGAGATTCCCCCGCGGAGCGTATCGAAACGGTCGCACGCGTTTTACCGGAGTGACCTGCTTCGCTGTCGTCGCCTTTCCGCTTGTCGACGCAGAAAGAAAAATTTTAAAGAAAAAGAAAATCTCGTCTCTGACAAGCGTATCTGCGTCGGAAAATGATCGAAAAAATCGAAGCTATCGTTCGATAATTTTCCGAAGGAAAATAAATTAGAAAAAGCATCGACTTCAAAGAACCACACACGCACGCACGCACGCACGCACGCACAACACGATAATTTTAAAATTTTAAAAAGCAATAAAACAAATATTTTTTATCTACATTTTTTTTCTAATTATTTTTAGATGCTATATTAAAAGATTTAATAGAAGGCTAAATTTATTATCGAGCAACGGATTCTGGGAGGATTTGGCAAGGGGAACCTAGAGAGCGCGGCGCGGTCGGGCGGAATAGACTATTCGATTCCTACGCGTCGTAGCTGTCAACAAAATCGGAAATTGTTATATTTTAACAGTACGACGCTCGCGGATTATTTCTACGCCAAAGTTATGCAAGCAACGAATTCTGGGAGGATTTGGCAAGGGGAACCTAGAGAGCGCGGCGCGGTCGGGCGGGATAGACTAATCGATTCCTACGCGTCGCAGCTGGCAACAAAATCGGAAATTGTTAGATTGTAGATTTAATTTTATTAGAAGGGTTAAATAACATTGAAGGGTAAATTTCCTTATAAAAATTATAAAATTTTGAAAAAATAAAATTATAAATAAATTTATGGACAATCATTATAATTATTGTTTAGGCCATTGAAGAATGAAGATTTCGATTCATTATCAAAAGACATTGAAAAATTGTTTCCAACAGAAACAAGAGGCACGTATTACATTCCGCCTATAGCAAAGAAATATTCGAAAAGTAGCAAACCAATTACATCCCGTGGCAAACTGGTTGATAAGTATAAAAATAAAATACGAGATTTTAAAAAACTAACAGGACAGTTTGACTGATAACAGTTCTATATCCACTTCTGCATCTGCTTCAACATCCGCTTATAATAGCGAATTAGAAGGTATTATTAGGATAAATATATAGAACAGATATAAATATAAATAAAGAACATGTATAGGTATATTACAGGGTTAAAAATGTTACTTTATAAAAATAACTCTTTATCATTACCGTTATTTAAAAAAATAACAATTCGTTATTTCTTCCGTTACTTTTTTGTAATGCTAAAGTAAGATTTTTACATTTGTTGTAAGTCTCGCTGTGCGTTACTTACAATATGGCACTTAGTAATAAGCAGGTCACTGTTGCAATCTAATATTGCAACGGTGACCCATAATAATTGAGGACGCCGACGCAGGACTTCGGCAACCTCAATACGCGTCCTCCAAAAACTGCGGCAGTTGCAATTAAGCAACAATTGCAACTGCTGAACAGTGCAGTGGCCCACTTGAGACGGGATAAAACCCGCCGTTCAGCGGACCACTGCGGAGTTCACGTCTAAGCATTAACATATAACGTTACGCTGTCGGAACGCGCAGTGATCAACTTGTAAGTAGCACGTAAAACATAGTCATTGTGTTAAACGGTATAACTGTGCATCACTTCAACACCCGCCACTACGAGTCCTTCCACGTTACACCCCTGCCACGGTGTAACACATTTTAAAATTACATTATTTAATTTTCTTTATGTTATACTTATGTAATAGATCTTCTATATTTCTTTATATTAATAGTCTTATTTTTTAATATAATTATCTTTAGAAATTAAGATTATAATTCACAGACGCAAATTTTATTAAAAATTGTATATTTGTTATTGTACAATTACATATACGTTAATATAACATTGTATAATAATGATTAAATAGTAACTAATGTTTAATAACAATTTTTAATGAAATTTGCGTCTGTGAATTTTAATCTAATTTTCTAAAGATAAATATATTAAAAAATAAGACTATTAATATAAAGAAATATAGAAGATCTATTACATAAATTTAATATAAAGAAAATTAAATAATGTAATTTTAAAATGTAATATCTTACTTTAGCATTACAAAAAAGTAACGAAAAAAGTAACGAATTGTTATTTTTTAAATAACGGTAATGGTAACGAGTTATTTTTCTAAAGTAACATTCTCACTCTGCATAATATACCTATACATGTTTCTTATTTATATTTATCATTTTTTAATGTATTTTGTGTAGATGATTATGAAATCCGTGAAAATATTTTGTGGCTTAATAGTAATTTGTCATCATTGGCAACTAGTTGAAAATCATTGGAAAATAACTTCGTCATACGGACAGAATCAAATTCAAACGTCTGTTGATAAGAATATAACTAAAATTTTTACTGAATGGCCTGTTTTAAAACACCCTACTGCATATAAATTGATCGATGAGAATTTTAAATTTCTAAAGTTAACGTCAGACGATTGTATTTCAAATTGGTTCAACTTTTTTTCTAACATTCAAAAAATTTGTTCTATTAAAGAGAATAAAATTGTAAGCGAATTGCGTTCTTTGCTTGAAGTAGATGATTTGACGAATGGTAAGTTCACAATTTAAACATTTATATGTTCATACAATTATTTATGTATGTTTTTTATAGATGTTAAAGTTGTAATACAAGTTCTATTGATGCCGCATCTAATTCCCAAATTAAGAATTCGTATAAAAAAGAACATTTTTAATCATCTATTGATGAATGCAAAAATAGCATTATATTACACGCAAAGGTATTAAGTTCTACTTCGTACATGTATGCGTGTGTGTTATATATATATGCAAGCGTGCAAATGTGTATGCCAATTAAATACGTTTTTTACTGATACTATATAGTACAGAAAAAACAATAATAAACAATGTTATTTTCAGATACACGGAGACATAACTCATATTCAGGAAGAAAAAGTAAAACGAGCACAACATTTAGGATTAACTATACAGCCGTATGTAATAATTGTTGGTCCTACTCTTGCAGAAGTGCATTCTATGTTTGCATCGATAAAGTGTTATATCAAATGTCAATGGCATTAAAAGCAGTTGATCTACGTTTCAAAATATTTCACGTATTTGATTTGAACTATCCGCCAGAAAGTGAACATATTTGGTACATACTTCAGCTTTGTCTGTATAAGTTTTCTACGAAGTATGATAAGCAAATATCATATGTAATGCCAATTATCAATACTTTAAAAACGCTTACCTCTACAACAGATATGTACGTTAGTTTTATATTTAATTTAGATATATATATATGCTCTATTATTCTAACCTGAGTATTTTAATACAGTTTAAACAGTTCTTATTACATTTTTCTTAATTTACTTAGTCATTTAAGTTACTGATTTTTAAAACATATAAATATACAAGATTATAAAATATTCTTTTATCTTATAAGGTTATAAAATATTATTTTAATTCTTATTATTTCTTTATCTGCCATAACATGTATAAGTATCCGTTCTGCGATAAAATTACTTTTGCAGTTAAATGTCTTAGCACATTTAAAATTAGTGCACACCGCATCATATTCTACTTTTACATGTAAACAGGAAAATTGTGTGCGCAGTTTTAATAATCTGCATTCATTTAAACGACATTTGATATTGAAACATTCCAATCAAAATGACGAAAACGTTTCTGTTGCGCCTGAAAGGCATTTACTTAATGACAACGTTTCAGAACTTATAGAAGCAGATGATTAATTCACAAAGTACATTAATTCTGAAAATTTATTAACAACAGAAGCTTGCACACAATTAATAGACAATCCGTCAATAACTTTAAAACAGTTCGATATAATAACAAAAAATGCTCTTTTATTTGTTTCTAAATTATATTCCAATATTACTTTATCACGATCATTAGCACATGAAATAATACAATGTGTGAGCAATTTTTATAAATTATTTATTGAAATTATCAAACATAAATATGAAAATGAAAGAAATAAGGAAAATGTAACATCTGACATAAAAGAGACGTGCGTAATTTTACAGAATGTTTTTAATCAGTTCAAAACTGAACACCAAACATTGCAATATTTAATACAACACGATTATCTTATAATGCCTCAATCTGTACATATTGGTACAACATTACATCCAAAGCGATTAAAAATGCATACAAGCATGGGTTTAGCCAATCAAATGTTACAAATTATTCCTTTAAAACCTTTATTAACAAAATTTTTACAGTTACCTAATGTTTTTTGACACAATATTACAACACATGCGTGAAAGTAAATCTAGTAATGCAATAACTTCTATTGTCAATGAAAAAGTTTGGAAACGCATTGAAGAACAATTTGCAGAAAAAATTGTATTACCCTTATTATTTTATTTCGACGATTTTGAAATTAATAATCCTCTTGGCTCTCACAGTGGGATACATAAAATTGGTGCCATATATTGTACTATTCTTACTATTCCAGACACATATTTAAGTGTGCTTGAAAATATTCTTTTATATCAACTGCACAATATGAAAGATCATTTACAGCTGGGGAATAAAATTATATTTTCTAATCTGATGAACGAAATTAAAGATCTTCAAAGTAACGGTTTAGTTATACAAGTTAATGGAAGGCAACATAAAACATATTTTACTTTGTAACGGTCGACCTTTCTCGCTCGGATTAGCTCGCCGGGATAGAGCTCGAGAAAGGAAGGAGACACTGGATTAGAAGGCAACAATATTTATTTAGAGAAAAGAAAAAGTGGTCTAGAACATAATGAGAATAACACCTGTGGGGAGTTACGAATCCCCCGGAACGATTCTTACTCGCGGTAACTTAATGACTAAGAACGGAACAACGAAACTTAACCTAGTAACAGAATAACTTAATCTAACGGCGGAACTTAACCTAAACGCTGGCGGACGGATCTTATAATTATCCGGCGGACGGAACGGACCGAACAAGGAGTAACGGCTGAACAAGGGGAGGGGAACGGGGTCAGGAGGAATCCCGCGACGTCGGGATACTTTAGATCAGGGAGCAGGATACGGCTTAATCTGGAACCGGAAAAACATTGTTAGTAGATCGAATAAAGAACATCCCGATGTGTACGACTCTTCGCGGCGGAATTGCCTAGGA
>NW_012026816.1:4956213-4956832 GCF_000956235.1 Wasmannia auropunctata
CACCGCCGAGGCGCGAACGCATGACCTTCGGGCTGTGAGCCCAACGCCATCCTTGCGCGGCTAACGAAGTGCTACGATTGAACCTTTAAATTTAAGGTAGATAACGTGCTCGCTTACTTTCGACCCTCAATATCTCGAAAACGGCTGCGTATCTACGGCTAATCGTGGAGGCGTAATCTTATATTATCTACCACCACACCAAAGCTCATTAAAAAACTCGGTTGGCAGTTGGGGTATTCTCCTTGTTAATCTGGAACCGGAAAAACATTGTTAGTAGATCAAATAAAGAACATCCCGGTGTGTATGACTCTTCGCGGCAAAATTACCTAGGGGAAGAGACACCTTCTCCAACGGCTGTCCGTATACCAGGAACCAAGGTTCCCTTGGTACCGGACCAGAATCGGGTAGTCCCGGTGGAGATGGAGCACGCTCCGGATCCCCCAGATAGGCCGAGGCCGATGTCGAGTACTCTCGACGAGGATATGTCTCGAAGGAAGAAGACCTCCCCCGGAGACTGTCCGAATGCAAGGAACAGAGTCCCGTTGCACTGGACCTGAATCGGGTAGTCCCGATGGAGATGGAGCACGCTCCGGATTCCCCAGATAGGCCGAGGCCGATG
>NW_012026816.1:4957511-4961873 GCF_000956235.1 Wasmannia auropunctata
GTCGGGACAGGAGTCGAGACAGGACTGGATAGCCCGGCTTGCGCCGGTCGGCCTTTATATACTGGCGAGCATCCCCCACCACGCGGTATCTGCGTGGGCGGCCCCCATCACCCAAGCAGCGCATTGCAATGGCGTCGGACCTCAGGGAGCAGGAATTAACGGGCGTAGTAACGCGAAACGTTACAACTTTAATAAGTATCATTGGAGATAATTTAGAACTTCATACGATTTTTGGTTTATCAAAAAATTTTAATTCATCTTATTTGTGCAGAGCTTGTCTAGCTGATAAAGTTACTCTCCAAGATCAAATTTTAGAAAATTCTGAAATATTAAGAACTTGTTTAAATTATTACTGCTGATTGTGCTATAAATGCTCACGGCATTCAGGAAAAATGTGTTTTTAATACAATACCCAGTTTTCACTTCATTGAAAATATGTGTTTTGATATAATGCATGATATTTTTGAAGGTTTGCGAAAATTTTAAATCATTTTATAAATTCAGAAAAATTATTTTCATTAAACACTTTGAATGATAGAATACGTTTCTTTCATTATCCTATTCACAATGATAAAAACATTCCACCTGCTATAAATAAAACATCATTAAAAAATGAATGTTTTATAATTTCGGCTTCAGAAATGTCTACTTTAGTTTGTTTTCTTGGATTAATAATTGGTGACTTGATACCTTCTAAAAACGAAGTTTGGGAACTGTATATAATTCTTAGAGAAATTATATGTATAATAATGACACCAACAGCAACAATAGACTCTTGTAACTTACTCGAAAAATTAATATCGGAACATCATGAATTGTATTTAAGTCTTTTTAAAGAAACATTAAAACCTAAGCACCACTTTTTAATTCATTACCCACGGATAATAACAAAGATGGGACCCTTAAAAAACCTTTCTTGTATGCGTTTCGAAGCTAAACACAAGGAATTAAAACAATACGCTAAAGTGATAACATCGCGGCGGAATCCATCTTACACTTTAGCTCTAAAGCATCAATCAGAATTAACACACCGATTTATTAAGGATAAGGGTTTTGAGAATCGTATTTCTGTTGGCGTTATTTTAAACGATACCCTGATGCAAGTACGTGATTACAATAATT
The DNA here is from genome assembly GCF_000956235.1 of Wasmannia auropunctata. Taxonomy (NCBI): domain Eukaryota; kingdom Metazoa; phylum Arthropoda; class Insecta; order Hymenoptera; family Formicidae; genus Wasmannia; species Wasmannia auropunctata. Next base: position 4,958,634 of record NW_012026816.1, read on the forward strand.
TTAATAATACATTGCCTAAAAATATTAATGAAAGTTATTTCACTGTTTTGTGGATAAATATCAATGGATCCGTATATAAACCTAGTATGATTGTAGAAATAGACACAGATGGCATTTTTCGTTTTTTTGGACTAATTCAGTTATAATTTATATTATAACAAATACAGATTGGTGTATTTATTATATTTACAAAAAAAAATGGAAACATTAAGGTTTTCGCAGCATATACATGCATTTGAAGTGATACGAACAAATGTATGGAATTGTATTGCTCATGCAAGATTAATCTCTTCTTTTCCTAATTATATTCATGTTATGGCAGATGGAAATTATTATGTATTTTGTACGTAAAAATTTAATTTTTATTTTATACATTAAGAAACTGTGTATTAATATAATAGTTTATAAAAAATAAAAAAATTTTCAAAAGTATATGCAGTTATGTTGCTGTTACATATTTTTCCTTTTATAACTATTTTTCTACATTGTAAATATATAAATTTTTAGCTTTTACTGTTCCATTTATTGGCATTCAGATGTTTCATCTAAAAGAATATATCGATATTACTGGCTTTATTCTAAAATTTCAAATGTGTTAATTTTTATATTTTTTACTAATATGACTTTGACACATATCCTCTGAGAATTATAAATCTAAAATTTAATTCACTTGTGTCACAATGACAACTATGGCATTTCTGGTCAAAAATAGAGTCAAAAAATCACATTAATAAAAAATATAAAAATTAACACATTTGCAATTTTAGAATAAAGTCAGTAGTATCGATATATTCTTTCAGACAAAACATCCGATTAATGACAAAATAAAATTTTCATTTAACGAGATATTTGCGATACCGAACAGTAGATTTTATGAAACTAAAAAAATATAATATTTAATATAAATATACGTACGTTTATATGAAGAAAACGTTTACTTTTTCTAACATTATATTTGGTTAAATTAACGGAATACATTGTTCTCTAAAATACAAAATTAAACCTAATAAAAACTTATTTGTACAATAAGAACAAATATTTGTTTTCTTAAACTATATATTCGAGACTGTCAACAAAATATATTGTTCTTTAAATTACAGAGTCGATCTGAATAAATCATTACGTGTAACGAGTTGACTAGATATTACTTACCTTAAATTAAATATGTGCGTCAATTGACTCAATAATTGCTATATATGATATTATATATATTTCACTGAAATGTATTTCTAGTTGCATATATTTTATGTTTTTTTAATTTAACTATATATCTAATTGATTGAAATGCGTCAATATTAAATAAAGTAATTAAACTTGTATATCTGATTATATATATGTTTCAATATAATATATTATTATTACGCCAACTAAATGTTTCTTTTGGCACAACTTTACTTTTTTATCTATTTAAACAGGTCATTTTTGTAAATTAACAAATGTTTGCTTGACAGCCCGTGACCGCCGCATTTAGTTGAATGAAATAATTTTTTTTAATCAACAATTTTTTTTCTCAGTGTATAATTAGAATTCAAATCAAAATGTAGAGTTTTTTAGGATTTAATGAATTACAATTCAATTTATTAATAGATTAATATTTTTTAAAATTATTATGAGATAGGATTTAAAAGTAAATTTATAAAATAGTATAAATTGAAATTTTAATTAGAATGTTTGTTGCGTGGGTCAGGAAGGTGACACTAACACCCGCACTGTATTTTCGTATATGTATTGTTTATTTATATTTGTTTACACTGATTCATATTCGTATTTCTACACGTCAGCGCCACTGACGTTCGCGTTGTCGACGGTTCGAGATATTGGACGAGGAATAGTCGCTCGTCTATTCCTCGTCGATGTATTGTATGTCTTTCTTAATCCACGCGAACGCGGATTACGGGGTTCTCCGTTACCGCGACTATCCGAATAGGCTTTCGGAGCCCTTGGTAGTCTATGACACGTGTCGGGACGACGTGTTCGTCCTGCGTCAGTGTATCCGGTCAGAAAGAACCGCGACACGTCTGAAGATGACTCGTTATTTGCCCGGGTCGCGGTACTTCACACACGTGATATATAGTTTTTGCGTGTGTGGTGCGAGTGATTCGTCCGACCGGATTTTTTGTTAGCGTCGTGCACGACTTTCACTTTCTTTCTACGCAACAATGTGTACAAATTGCCCGTCATTTTCGTGCGCGAAGGTAAATAGGAATAGAATAAATGGAATAATAGGGTTGAAATTAAAAAAATATTTATTTTAAAATTTAATTATCAAATGATATAGAAATTATTTTTAATTATTATCTTGTTATTATTCGAAATCCTTTCCACATATTTGCCGTCAACTGCACACACAAAGGAGGCGTATGTTTAAAAAAAGTGCAAAGAGAAAAAAGGATAGCTAATAAAAAAATACTTACCTTAATTGTAATACGCAACCGTCATTTTCCCGGTGGCCACGTTCACAATGACGCGGAGAAGCTCCTCTTCTCGAGAGCTCTCCGGCGTCTGTGGGCTTTTCGATGTATCCTCCCGCGGAGGCATCCTCGACGGCGTCTGCTCCTCGAGCGAGTTCGCGCTCTGTGAGCTCTCCTGTGGAGGTGTCCTCGCCCTTGCCAGGGTCTTCAGGAATACCTTATCGTATTTCGACGCCGCGTAACGTCTCGCCGCTTGCAGCCAGTACCTGCTATTACAGCAGTCGCAGGTACTTGGCACGAAATATCTTTTGCAAGTTATGCAGCGCATATTACTGAGATATTGACGTAACGAGAGTATACTCAATTCACTGCGACGGTTCAACGTCGACTGACTTACCTAAACGAGGCCCACGAGAATTCGTGAATGAAAAAACAAACCAACGAAATAATCATCTCTCCCATCCGATAATGCGCTCACCGTGAGGGTGATATTAATGTATACATTGTATCGCACACTCACGCGCGCTCCTCCGAAATGACAGCAGCTATTGGGGGAATTAAATATAATATTCGATGATTATATTGATATAATTATATTTTATTTTAAGCTGGAATATATTTATTATAATGTTAATGTAAATTTAAAGGTTTTTTGTTAATTATAATCTTTTAAAAAAAAGAAAAAATATTACGCCAAGTATATAAAAAAATATCGTACGTTACATTTTTCCTGAACCAATAATATTATTTTAGCAAATAAAAATTGTTCAAAATTAAAATATGAGATCATACAGGTTGCCAAGTGTCAGTAGACACGGTAGTGTCTCGG
>NW_012026816.1:4961923-4962523 GCF_000956235.1 Wasmannia auropunctata
GAGGAATAGGAGGAGAAGAAAATAGATAATTAAAATTAAAAAGTTTTTATTTAAAGATTAAAAATATGTATATATATGTATAAAATGATTTTATTTATATGGCACAAATCCGCCTATCTGTACCCAGCTACAATTTTCTTTCTCTCTCACTCATGCAGTATCTCCATCCCACCCATGATTTTCGCGCGCGATGTAATTCGACGAAGAGATATGGAACGAAAAAAAATTTAACACATAATGTATATTTAACTGACAATGTATATATTTAGCACATGATTAATACATTTAACACATGATATACATAATTAATTATGGAACGCATCGTGCACAATATGATCTGTCGCGTAAGCTATGAGTTCACATTCAATAAGCGACGTTTTATCATATACGTTACGCAAAATCTTTATTGCATCGTCTTTATTCACGATACAATTGCGTCGTAAATAATCGACAAAATGTTTAAACTTATTACTAGCGGCGTCCGTATTTTGATTTAAATTAAAGTATGCCTGCTCAACGCAATGTTCAAGTTCGAATATAAAAATTATAGTCGACGGTTTCATATACATACAAGTATCATTCAGCACCAATTTTACAATA
>NW_012026816.1:4962543-4963109 GCF_000956235.1 Wasmannia auropunctata
ATTCACAACACCTGTGTTCAGGTCGAACCACCGACGAGCTAATTTCACTAGCTTGCTCGTAGCCGCCAATAACACGACATCTGGAGACGCACCATGGATGCGAGAAACACGATCCACTTTTTGCAACCATAGTTCCACATTATCTTCTTCCGAACCACTAAACTCTGGCAACTGAGAAGTCAACAATTTAACCGCCTGTCCCGGCGAGACCGTTGAGATCACTGAATTTCTTGCAGGCTGATACGTATTTGAAGCCGACACCTGAACGTTTGATGCTCGAGGCGAAGATGCCGGTTGAGCCGGTGCTTGATTTTGCCCGAGAGTCAACGCTGAAAGTATTTGTGTTAAAATCTCTTGTTGTTGTCGGAACTGCTCGGCGAACATGGCGCAAAATTGAGGTGAGGCATTCTCGGCGGGAGCCGATTGATATCCACTGCTGCCAGGCGACGAAAGAGACATAATGTTCTTCTGTTGCAACGTTGCCGATGCTTGATCCGACGATAGAGAATCGATGGCTGACGAGCCCTGCCGCATTTCTTTAACGGGCCATGCCTCTCCAAATGATT
>NW_012026816.1:4963129-4964118 GCF_000956235.1 Wasmannia auropunctata
TACAAATTCTTAAGTCACGTAGTCGTAGACCGAGATCCGCGTGTGAGAACGAAAGGATCTAAGAATTAACGTAGTAAATCGTAGAGTCAGGACGAGCAATTAGCAGAGGGAGTAAACAGTAGATGGGTCAGGAGAAGGATGTAACACGTATTTTGATAAACTCAGTATAATTACTATCACGGATTATACTCGAAAGAATACACGAGAGATCAGATACATGACCGCACGCTTACGCGGTCACACACAAGATAACATGTAACGCTAGATAAACATGTGACGAGAGATAAACAAGATGGTCGCTACGCAACTACTTTCATGCATGCGTGCGCATGCATTTGGCAGAGTGATATCACGCATTCACTCAAGCCAACCTTACAATACTTTGTGTGGAATTTTTTTCAGGTAACAGTTTTATTACCATTATAATCTCTTTTATAATTAACATTTAATTTACCATAAGAGAAAAAGAACAGGAACGAAGTAACGATTGAAGAAATGAAAGAAAAAGAATTAAAGAGTAAATGAGTGAGGAAAAATCTGTATGTGTATATACATACAGACACGTAAACAGTAAGCAAAAATCCTATCTAAAAAAAGGCATGTTAAGTCGAAGTCGAATTATCGAAAAGTCTCGAAATTTATTGTTGACTCTATTCCGTAACGTTGATTGGTTATCTCGCTGTGCTTACTTCGTGAGCTGTCTACTGCGCTTATTTCGTGAGCTGTCATTGCAGAGATTTTGACAGTTGTATGTATTGAGGTTCTTATTGTGTTATGGTTAGATTGAAAATATGGTTATGGTTATGGTTTGATTTAACATACATATTAAGCCATTGATATTATCGTTGTTTCCTATTCTGACGTTGGTAAAGATTTTTCTTTTCCTCTTGGATGACTTCAGATAAGTTTTACTAAAGACATTTTTATTCTTAATATATATTTTACTAAAAAAGATTGATACTGTAAGATTTGTGGTGATAACTACAAAT
>NW_012026816.1:4964167-4964696 GCF_000956235.1 Wasmannia auropunctata
TTTATATGCACATCACTGTTTGTGTAGCTAGTGTTTTTTAAATGAACACGAATTAATTTTCGTTCTCGTTAGTCAAGTCACTATCACTTTTGTTATTTGCACCTCGATTATTGTCTTCATTGATTCCAACTCTGCGTAGCCCATCATGTTGTCTGTTGCGGAGTCGTTGTTTGGATGCTCTCAAAGCTTCGGTAATGGCATCCTTGAATATGGTTTTTGTAAAAATGAAATTCTTATTCGCCCCCATCGCTTCTGTGTATAAACATAAATAAATAATAAATAAAAAGTTCTATATTTATAATATATATATATATATATATATATACATATACATATATACATGTTGCCATTATTTAATTATAGTTAAATAGTTAAATAACAACAATTTGTATATTATTATACAGATAATACAATAATTCGACAAGCCTTTACTACCAACACTGTGTCGGCACAGTATGCTGACAAACATGTCGGCACGATGCCTGCAAACATGTCGGCACGTTTGTGTTGCTTCATATGAGCATCATAT
>NW_012026816.1:4964746-4965616 GCF_000956235.1 Wasmannia auropunctata
GCGTGCGTGCGTGCGTGCGTGCGTGCGTGCGTGCGTGCGTGCGTGCGTGCGTGCGTGCGTGCGTGCGTGCGTGCGTGCGTGCGTGTTACAATGTATACATATATATAAATAAAAATACATACAATATATACATATACAGGGTATCTGAACAAAAAAGTCCTCTATCATTTTGCGATCTTTGCAATAGTTATGGAGATACTAATCATTTTAAAAAAAGAAAAAATTTAAATAATGGCCAAGTTTTTGCTTCACTATGATTCTATTGATCATTTTAATAACTTCAAGTTTGTTTTATGAAACTTAAAGTTATTTGGAAAGACAATGGCATTAAACTTTTGCTGCATATAATTTTGAATAATTTAAATGATTTATTGAAAAAATATTTTTCTGGTTTGGATTATAATATTTTTGTCTCTACTCTCTATGTCTAATCGTATACTTGGCAATTTGTATGATCTCATATTTGTTTTTGAACAACTTTTATTTGTTAAAATAATATTTTTGATTTAAATAAGATGTATCTAATGTACGATACACTTGTATATACTTGCCGTAAATTTTTTTTTAATGATTAGTACCTCGATAACTATTGCGAAAATCGCAAAATGGTAGAGGACTTTTGTTCAGTTTGGTTCACACTACCTGCCCACAAGCGCTGTGCCATTGAATATAAGACACCCTGTATATATATTTAATTCTTAATTAATACTTCGAAGAGTAAATGAGAATGAAACACAGCATATATGTCATGGAGCTCCTCGCACTTACTGTACATTATCCCGATTAAAATTTTATTTTAACTTTTTATATTAATAAATAAATAATGATAAATGAATAGTGGTCTTAACCGAAATTGGGACAGGGACGTTA
>NW_012026816.1:4965666-4966080 GCF_000956235.1 Wasmannia auropunctata
TTTCAATTGCACAGTCTTTATCGACAATACAGAAAAATTATGACATTTACATAATTGCTTAACAAAATAAATTAATGAAACATGAATATAATAATAAGAAATAGAAAAGTAAATGGTCTAAAAGCTATCATTTTGTTGCTATACGAACTAAAAAACTATCTTTTAATCAACAACTTTAATACGTCTAACCTTTCACTCATTCATTGTGACGTAAATAAATTCAAATATACATAACAATAAACCCATAAAAATTTAATAAATAAATAAAAAAAACTAACAAAAATACAGCACTGTACAAAGGAATATCGAGTAATGTAAACTCAAATATAATTACATTAATATTAATCTAACCTAAATATGTTTTAATTAATATTAAGTTGCACGCTACGTGCTGGATGTTATTCCTATTAGCTT
>NW_012026816.1:4966130-4966592 GCF_000956235.1 Wasmannia auropunctata
TAACCCGTCGTCCAGCGGACCACTGCGGAGTTCAACTTTGATCATTAACGCATAGCGTTATGCTGTCGGCCGCGCAGTCATTCAATCTGTAAGTAACACGTCAAATATAGTGTTTGTATTAAACAAGATACTGTGCATCAATTCTACAACCACCAAAACCGAGTCCTTCCCACGTTACACCCCAGCCACGGTGTAACATTGGTGTCAGAAGTGGGATTGCAGGAGCGATCCCAGGGAAGAGATTCACGAAGCCGACAAGCAACAAAATCTGTAAGTTTGAAACAGATACTTAAAATTCTGTCTACTGGCACGACCATAGACAAAGCATAAACAGCGTGACATATATTGCCGCTGATCCGCCGTATACGCCGATTGAAAGCAAGCCGTAGCACATTAGAAGCCGGTATTGCAAAAGGCGAAAGAAAAACGGACGGAATTAAGACGCGCAAAGAATTGCACGAA
>NW_012026816.1:4966642-4967112 GCF_000956235.1 Wasmannia auropunctata
TATAAAAATTATTACATAACATCTAATACATTTAAAAAAAATTCTATTTTTGTAAAGATTATTTAATAAAGAAACTTTTAATAATAGTTTATCGGAAAATTTGGGCGCATTTTTGATATGAAACGCTCCTGAGAGCGATCGGCGGCTTAGTCGTTGGGCCTCGAGCGATAGTGGGGGATTGGTAGGCGGCGCCTTCGAGAACGAGCCGAAAAGAGCAACTAATTCCGAGCACTGCTTTAACCGATACAAGTATTTGATTATTTTTTAAATAATTTAAATGATTTAATTGATTAATTATTTTTAATAAATTTTTTATTTTTACAATTTGCAAACTTGAAGCGAGTATTTTATGTTTTATAAATATTTTATTAAGTATTTATTAAGTATTTATTACTTTTAATAAAAGTAATAAACTTTTACTTTTTAATAAAAGTAATAAATACTTAATAAAATATTTGTAAAACATAAAA
>NW_012026816.1:4967161-4967587 GCF_000956235.1 Wasmannia auropunctata
TGTTATATATTTTATGAGCTCCGGAGCTAAGGGCAAATGCACATGAAATGCATAACAAAGCAAAAGTGCTACTAAGGCACTATAAGATACAAGTATTCCTATCCGCTATCTTTGTTGCAGCTAAGTGAACAATGTAACCTCCAAGTTTGTTTCTCAATAAAGTTAGAAATTATTAATTACAATTTTTTATTTTATTATTGCAATTTACTGCAACGCAGCAAATTGATCTTGATTGTAATGTACAATTTACTCCGTCAGACGTACTATAAATTCATCACGTATTAGTTGCTTTTCATTTATACCAAAACTCAGATAATACTCATTCTAACATCATAAATTTGTTGAATGTTCCTCTTTATTCTAGTCAGATTCAATTGAGTTTTTACTTATAATTTGCATAAAGCTCGAAATCGTATGCTTTACTGA
>NW_012026816.1:4967637-4968046 GCF_000956235.1 Wasmannia auropunctata
CAGATACTGGTGGCGGTCCTAAATAGCAGATACTACTAGTAGCGATCCTAAGTAGCAGATAAAAAAAAACGGAATGGATACAACATAATATATAAATCTCAGCATAAATAAAAGAGATTTATTAAACTGGTGGCGGTCCTAAGTAGCAGATTTGTTAGAATCTTTTTGTTCTCATACAAATATTGAATAAAAAACTTTTTATTTACCACATATAAGAGTTTTAAAAAATAAAATGAAAGAAGGACTATTTTATTTTCTTGTTCTAATTTTTTCTCCTTATATAATATCCTATTTCCATATCGCGAAACAGTAAATACGTGTATGCGTCATCCATGTGTATACGACGTGTATGCGTCATACGTGTATACATTGTCATCTCGCTCGATTTTTAGATCGGAAGAGCACACGT
>NW_012026816.1:4968096-4968889 GCF_000956235.1 Wasmannia auropunctata
TTATACATTCGCAGCATATTGCGGAAATAGATTTCCTTTCATTTTTATCCCTTGTTAAATGCAAAAAATGCGAGCGGAATGTGCTACGTGAAGAATTGCTGGGTGCGCGCAGCGTAAGCGAGTACGGATATGGTGTGCGCATAGAGTTTGTAATTATTTCTCGAAAATGATATTTTGGAAAATAACTTTATCACACATGGTTGAATTTGTATTAAAATAACCTTTAATTTTGGTCACAAAAAAAATTTCAAAATTAAAAAAAATGTTTTTGTTACTACTATCACAAAGTTCACTTCATGCCATTTAACTTTGATCTAAAACATTTTTTTCTATCTCTCATAGTTTCGACAATATTCACGTCGGAAGAAAAAAACCGATTTTTTTCAAGGGGTGGTTTCATCCCTTTAAAACAGAATTGAGCACCAACGAAAAATAGTTTCATGCTACGGATGAACTGCTCTACTTTTACACCAAGAGTCAAAATTTTCTGAATTTTCGGGTTCGCAAACTTCCCTTGTTAGTGGAAGACCACCATCTATATTAATTGCTACTTCAATAGTAGTTACTGTTAAAGTTTATTCTTCAATTGAATTTGTTATGCCGTCACATAAGCCAAAATGTATGTATTCTCTAGGCTCAATTATTTTTACAGTATACTGTAATGGTGTACTTACTAAGCAATGTTCTTGCATCCTGAGGTAATGTAGAAAAGCATTGATAACTTTTTAATTCCTGCAACAATGTGGATAGTGCAGTATGTGTAATGCAGTTTTTTAAAGCCCATTGTGTCAAA
>NW_012026816.1:4968939-4969608 GCF_000956235.1 Wasmannia auropunctata
TTTTTCCACAATCTTTCGGGATACGACGCGCATTTTATTATACGCGATGTAGCCAATATGTTCGAAGGTACTGTTGAATTGTTACCTTTGACAAAGGAGAAATATATTTCGTTTACGAAAAAGGTTTACGACACGATTTTTCACGATCGTCGAGGAAACTGTGTAAAGTTACGGTTTGTGGATTCGTTTCGGTTTCTTGATACGAGTCTCGAGAAATTGGTTTCGTATCTCGATAATAACAAATTGATACACACGCGATCTGCATTTTCTGATTTAAACGCCGAAGATCTTGAACTCCTTACGCGTAAAGGCGTGTTTCCGTACGAATATCTCGACAACGTGGATAAATTAAACGAGACCAATCTGCCGTCGCGCGAGTCATTTTACAGTTCGTTGATAAACGAAAATATATCCGACAATGATTATCAGCACGCGCAGAATGTTTGGAGGCGTTTTAATATTTCGACTCTCGGTGATTATAGCGATTTGTATTTAAAGACTGATGTGCTTCTTCTCGCGGATGTTTTTGAGAATTTTCGTAACACGTGTATAAATAGTTATGGACTTGAACCCGCGCATTATTATACGTTACCGGGATATACTTGGGATGCCATGCTAAAATTCACAGGTGTTCGATTCGAGTTACTCACTGATATTGATATGGTACTA
>NW_012026816.1:4969658-4970774 GCF_000956235.1 Wasmannia auropunctata
TTAATATTTAAATTTAAGTTTAAAATTAATAAATATAATATGTAATACTTGTAGCTTGAACAATTCCGATGATTTCAATTTTGTCTCCTTTGTTTATTTGTAAAGTCCAATATTCATCTAAAGAAAAATTTACAATATGGACTTCTATTTTAAAAGTTCCATCAGTAATGGATCCAAACCCAATTTTTTTGTTGTGGATATTGTCATGTTTTTCATTAAAATTAGTTTTAACGTAAGCTTCTGTTACTATAAATTATAAAATATATAAATCAATATTTAAGAAATAACATGTAAGTTAAATGTGTTTAAATTTAAAAAGAGAAGAACATTGAAAAAAAATAATTTGATTTAAGAGAAAGAGAGAGCTATAAGACATATAAGAGATATAAGACATATATATATATATATATAATATACATACATACATATTTAGATATATATATATATATATATATATATATATATATATACATATACTTATACATATACATATCCATTTATACATGTGTATACAAAATGTTCCATAACTCTTAATTAATATTTTAAGGGGTAAAAGAGAATGAAATAATTTTGAAATAATTAACGTCCCTGTCCCAATTTTGGTTAAGACCACTATTCATTTACCATTATTTATTTATTAATATAAAAAGTTAAAATAAACTTTTAATCGGGATAATGTACAGTAAGTGCGAGGAGCTCCATGACATATATGCTGTGTTTCATTCTCATTTACTCTTCGAAGCATTAATTAAGAATTAAATATATATACAAGGTCTTATATTCAATGGTACAGCGCTTGTGGGCAGGTAGTGTGGACCAGTGGACCAAACTGAACAAAAAAGTTCTCTACCATTTTGCGATCTTCGCAATAGTTATCGAGATACTAATCATTAAAAAAAAATTTACGCCAAGTATATACAAGTGTATCGTACATTAGATACATCTTATTTAAACCAAAAATATTAATTTAACAAATAAAAGTTGTTCAAAAACAAATATGAAATCATACAAATTGCCAAGTATTTGATTAGACATAGAGAGTAGAGACAAAAATATTATAATCCAAACCAGAAAAATATTTTTTTAATAAATCATTTAAATTATTCAAAATTATAA
>NW_012026816.1:4970824-4972554 GCF_000956235.1 Wasmannia auropunctata
TCAATTCCCTGTAGAGTTTTAGTTCGCCAACGTTCGAGTTTTGATTTGTTTGTGTAGCAGATGATTTCACTTCCATAGGAGTCTGACAAGGTTTGCATTCATACATTCCAAAGTGTTCCAGTAACTTCTTCGTATAATTCGATTGATTGAGATACATTCCAAACTTATCTCTTCTTATTCTGATGCCTAGAAAATCGCTTACAGGACCTTTATTGAAAAACGGCTCATTAATTTTTCTTTCAATTCTTTCAGTCTAGGCTGTCTATTGCTCGAGACAATTATATCGTCAACATACAGCAATAAATATGAATAAACGTTAGTTTTTGATTCGAAGAATAAGCATTTATCGTATTCTGATTTAACTAAACCAATACTCTTTATGTAACTTGCAAATTCCGCATTCCAGGCTCTTGGAGACTGTTTCAAGCCGTATAAAGTTTTGTTCAATTTACATAACTTTGAGGTACCGTCGTTGCACCCATCTGATTGCTTCATAAATATCTCTTCTTTTAACCATCTGTGTAAGAAGGCGTTTTTTACATCCATTTGTTCAGCATGCAGTTTTCGATAATTTATGACCGATAAGAGAAGCCGTACCGTCGTCATTCTAGCTACGGGAGCGTATGTTTCCGAGTAGTCAAGACCTTTCTTTTGTGAGCATCCCTTTACAACGAGTCTTGCCTTATGACGAATGTTTCCGGAGTTATCTTGTTTAATTCGAAATATCCACTTGCTGTCGATTGCCTTTCTTCCTTCCGGTAATTCCACTAAAGTCCAAGTTTTATTCGTGTGTATTGCTTGTAGTTCCTCGTCAACTGCTGTGTGCCACTTTTCCTTATCAGATCTCGTCTCAATATTGTTAAAACTCCTAGGTACGTCTTCTATAAAACTTTCGGCGGATAGAGCCAGTATACAATAATCTGACAAGTATGCAGGTCGCTGTTTCTTGCGTGTACTTCTTCGTATTCCGTCTCCGCAATCAGATTCCGCAGATTCGTATTCCATCTCGTTTGATTGAACTTTTTCCACTTCTTTCCCCGAATCTTCGTTATCTGGAGTGTTGATTTGATCATTTCTTTCCGATTCCTTTTCTTTAGAATTTCGAACAATCGTCTCCAACTGAGTTGGTTCATGATCGAATTTTGCTCCGTTAAATACAATATCTCGGCCAAATAGGACCTTGTTTTCTTCCGGATACCACAGTTTATATTCATTTATACAGTAGCCGATCATATAGCACTTTAACGAACGTGATTCAAATTTATCTCTATTAAGTTCCTTCGGTACATGCAAATATGCGACGCAACCAAATACTTTTAGCTTGGCAAGATTTGTTTTGGGTCCGTATCAAAGTTCAGCTGGGACTTTGTTATTTAAAGTTTCCGTGGGACTTCGATTAATGAGATATGCAGCAGTTCAAACGGCATCAGTCCAAAATCTTTTACCCAATTTTGAATTTAGAATTAAACATCTAGCGCGTTCAATAATATTGCGGTTCATTCTTTTCGCTACGCCATTTTGCTGCGGAGTATAGCGAATTGTATATTCTAGTTTAACTCCTTTTTCTTCGCATTTGTTTTTAAATTCTGTCGAGATATACTCCCCGCCATTATCGCAACGCAATCTACTGATTCATAGAGTGAGCTTCAGCCATTGCTTTAAACTTCTTGTAGTAATGTGGAACTTGACCCTTTTTTTCCAATAGATACACGGCTAAAAAATGAGTATAA
>NW_012026816.1:4972604-4973239 GCF_000956235.1 Wasmannia auropunctata
CATAAAATTCGCAATGGTCTAGCCGCCTTATGCTATGCTTATACTGCATTATGCATTACATGTGTTCCCAACCTTAGGCATATGAAATACATAAAGCATAAGCATAGCATAAGGCGGCTGGACCAATAAGTAGCCAGCATAAAGTCGCCATATTGATTTACATAAGATTCTTATTGGCCTAGCCGTCTTATGTTATGCTTATGCTGCATTATGCATTTCGTGTGCTCCCGGCCTTAGGCTCATGAAATACATAACAAAGCATAAACACAGCATAAGGCGGTTGAACCAATGAGAATCCTAAGACCGGAGCACATAAAATGCATAACAAACATTAGCATAGTATGAGTCCACTGGACTAACAAGCAGCTAGGATAAAATCGCCATATTGATTTATATAAGATTCTTTTGATCCAGCCACCTCATGCTATGCTTTGTCACGTGCTCCCGTGAAATAACTAACTCGCGTGAGCACGGATCAAACAAGTGACGGGAATCGCGTACGATTCCCAGGAGGGAAGGTGGCAGCCCTCCGGGATGTGTCCCTCCGGCGATCGACGAGGAGCGGCGACACGAAAAAATGGGCGCCAGACGTGCTCCAGGGCACGTCACCCGCAAGACGAAACTACGGCGCGATA
>NW_012026816.1:4973289-4974129 GCF_000956235.1 Wasmannia auropunctata
ACACGTATTGAATATATATTGTTATAAGTAACGGATATGTATTTAATATACATAATTTACATATTTAGCACGTATTGAATACATATTGTTATACGTTGCGAATATGTATTTGATATATATGTAACGTAAATTACGTATTTAAGCGCGGACATTCATTGGTATTAAACATGTATCTGCTATACGATTTATACGTATTGCTACGTATCTGTCATATAGCAATATTTCAAATTTTATGTTTCTGCTATGTATATAAAATATAAAATGCTGTGCGGGTATGTATATATGTATACGAAAATGTATTAATTTCATTCAGTGAAAAAACAAACTTTTCCATAGATAAAGGAAACATATTTTGATTATATTTCTTAAACGTTTTTTTTTTATTTAAAAAAACCGTTTTTTTAAACGTTTTTCGAGTAAACATTTTAAAAGAAGGATATGAATCTGACGTACGAGTCTGATGTATACAGTCTTTCAATTTGCGCTGCTTTTTCCTATAGGGTTTGTACTAAAATTCAATAAATGAAATTAATGCACATGGTGTTTCCACACGGCAGTTGTCACACGAATTGTTTTCATCTTCAATTTTTGCGCATTTTGTCGTTGGCTTTCAATTTTGTTTTTTTCCGTGCGCAGACTCATCTCCTGCATCCGCGCCACACTACACACTCTCCGCCGTCGGTAATCTTTTATCGCCCCATAACACGCTCGCGGCTGCATCATTTGCGCATTTCTTTTTTCCATTCGTTTATTCTGTTTCCATGCGACAAGGATTTGCTTGCCTGTGCTAATAAATCACTGGTATCCCTCAGTTTGTCATGATAAAACAAGCCCGGCGGT
>NW_012026816.1:4974172-4977252 GCF_000956235.1 Wasmannia auropunctata
AAAATGGAGCGGAAAGTAAACGCGCTTTCAGCAATAGAAATAAGAGAAGCGTTAAAGGCATTAATCAAGATAGCTCAGCAAGAATGTTTTCCAAACCAGTTACAAGGCAACAATAAGACAGACATGATCGCTTCAGTCAAGAAGTTGAACTCTCTTAATCCTTTTTTTGATAGTGAAGGTCTTTTACGCGTGGGAGGAAGGCTTAGAAACTCAGAATTTTCTAATGATAAAAAGCATTCTGTGGTTCTGTTAGCAAACCATCGATTCACTAAATTACTTCTCATGGAAGAGCATATACGACTACTACATGCAGCACCGCAAGCATTGTTAGCATCCATACGCGAACAGTTTTGGATAATCGGTGGCAGAAATCTCGCAAAGAAGGTTGTTCACGAATGCGTAAAATGCTTCAGGAACAGACCACAGCAAACACAAGCATTAATGGGCGAATTGCCTAAATCTCGGGTGTCGGTAGCCCAATCTTTTCATGCCACGGGGATTGACTACGGTGGTCCTTTCTTGATAAAGGACAAGAAAGGCAGAGGCTGTAAAACGAACAAATGTTATATTTGCCTATTCATATGTTTCGCTACAAAGGCGATACATTTAGAGCTGATCTCCGACTTGACTACCGAATGCTTTATTTCGGCGCTCAGACGTATCTAGGCGAGGCAAACCGGCTCACGTATATTCAGATAATGGCACCAATTTCGTTGGTGCCAATCGCGAATTAAATGATCCAGCTCGATTCCTATTAAAGGAGCAAACAAGCTTAAGTGAATGCATCAATGACATAGGCATCAATTGGCACTTTATTCCGGCCTACTCCTCTCCACATTTCGGAGGTTTGTGGGAGGCTGGAATAAAGTCCACTAAACACCACTTAAAACGTGTTGCAAGCAATTCGTCACTGACATTCGAGGAATTTTATACGTTGATTACACAGATAGAAGCAATATTAAACTCGCGACCTTTAACTCCCATGTCGACGGATCCTAATGATCTCATTCCTCTTACTCCCGCTCACTTTTTAATTGGAAAGACCTTAAATTCAGTGGCCGATCCTGATTAGACTCATTTGCCAGAGTCCAGGTTGTCCAGATGGCAGCTGGTCCAAAATCTGCAGCAGCATTTTTGGAGGAGATGGAGCAAGGAGTTTTTGTCGGAACTACAACAGCGCACAAAATGGAAAAGGCCCTTCCCACAACTAAAGGAAGGCACGATGGTAATAATCAAAGAAGAAAATCTCCCCCCATTCAAATGGCGATTGGGGCGCGTAATATCCATTAGTCCAGGACGAGACCAGGTAGTTCGAGTAGCTACCGTGAAGACTTCTACGGGCACTGTACACATCACTATCGCGAAACTCTGTCCGCTACCTATTGAAAACTGTACCTATGTATTATATCTCAATTCGGATTATATTGCGTTACAGTATCTTCATATAGTTTATAGATAACGTTTCATCTAGATTCATAAGTTTGTTTTTAAGGATTATTATGTTATAATTATAGTTCACATTATTTGTTATGTCAATTAAGTAACACTAGAGTCAATGCACCTAGTCATGTTTACTACAGTCATGCTGATTATACTCATCAATACAGTCCACTCAATTAAAATTTTATTTTGATTGAAAGATATTCTTTCAATGCCGGGAGGCATGTTTATGCACATTTTCATGTAATTACTTGCGGTGCCCTCTTTACTTGTGATTGGTTGTTAGCCAGCGTGATCTGCGCGAGGAGCGAAGGAGCCAAGATGGCGAATAAAGATTCTCAGAGGCAAGACATGTTTTGTGTGCTCTCGTTATTTATCATAAAAAGTGAAACCCAGCATCATTCCGCATTAACATAAAACAATAATCAATTTAATAATTTGTACATTTTTACATAAATAAATCAAGTATTAATTAAAACTATACATATTAAATCTATACAAATTGTTATTTTTTTACAAAAAAAATAATTTTTAGATTTGATATTTAAAAAAATTATAATCATGTATATGAAATTTGTACTTTTTTAAACCTGAAGATTAGACAATTTTTACATTGTAGTATTTCTGGTAGTATAAAAAATTTATTTTTGTAAATGATTTCTATCATTGTAACACTTTTTTTTAAATGATTTTTATTTTTAGTTCATAAGAAATTATTACGTTATAGCTTTTCAAATTTTTAACTCAACATTAGACAAGGATTTGTTTTTATTCAGACACTTTACTTTGTAATTTACTAAATATTTTGTTAAAAAAAAGAAACATTTACAGATGTGATAAATATCACGATAATGCAATATTTAAAAATTCCATTTCCTATCTTTTCGTTCATTAAGTAACGTGTTCATAAATTGTTTGAAATATTTGTTTTAATAAATATACTCATGAAAGTTATAGTTGTTAATCGTGGAAGATAATTAATTGGTAATCGAAGTAATTGTCCGTAAGAAATAATCGTCTTTCAATAGATAATAATATGATAATAGATGGAGTGAAATGCAAACGAATTACTTGCCGATTCGAGTTTTGATGCGCGAATGACAATATTGCGCGCGGAGGTTTTGTATTCAAGATCGCGCATTGCCAAACAATAATTTAATCTACCGAGATATAATTTAATTTGTTTAGATATAATCATTTTTTTCTGGGATATTTCAGAGAGATAATTGGATTCTTCGAAGAAATTGATGGACCTAAGATAGCAAGGCTCAACATTACAGATTATTAAAATTTATACTAAGCAACAACAGTAAACATAAAATTCAAGTTGTTATGTGGAATAATGAAATAGACAGAATACATTTTCATATTCGACCTAATAGTGTAAGTATCAATTTTTCTCA
Source organism: Wasmannia auropunctata (assembly GCF_000956235.1). NCBI lineage: Eukaryota > Metazoa > Arthropoda > Insecta > Hymenoptera > Formicidae > Wasmannia > Wasmannia auropunctata. Next base: position 4,977,016 of record NW_012026816.1, read on the forward strand.
TTTTTTTCTTTATCTCTTTTATATTTACATTATATATTTGAACTATATTATACTTATAATTCAATTTTTTTTATCTGCATTAAACATGTTCAAAGAAATGCAATATTTGAAAATTGGCTAAATTTTAGTTTCTTGATTTTAAATTTTAAATAAAATATTAGCATAATTTTATAAATGTATGTACAAAATTTTGAAAATTCTATTCTCTAATATAAAAATTAATTTTTCATATTTAAA
>NW_012026816.1:4977302-4977869 GCF_000956235.1 Wasmannia auropunctata
TTTGTTGAATGTTCCTCTTTATTCTAGTCAGATTCAATTGAGTTTTTACTTATAATTTGCATAAAGCTCGAAATCGTATGCTTTACTGAATCTATTAATTCACATTAAAAATTCGGTTTAAACCTATACTTTTACGCTCAATAATACTTTCTACCAAAGTAATGACATCATTATCTGAGTATATAAATACTCACATAACTTTAGATTCAGTATCACTAATGAGAAAATGAAAAGTGACTAGTTAACCAATTGGAATCAAGATAGCGGACAGGAATATCTACGTCTCATAGTGCCTTAAGCCGTAATCACACTAGCGATTGAGGTTGAATTTGGATTGAAATTTGACAAATCAAAAGAAAAATAACTAATATTAAGTTTAGTAAATTTTACTTTTATTGGTCAAATACCAATCCAATCTCAATCTCAACCGTTAGTGTGATTACGACTTTAGTGCAACATAAAACCGCTGGACCAAATTGAGCAGACAGCACAAAGCAATACTGATTTACATTGTTATTTATTTACATTGTGATTTACATTGTGATAAGATTCACATTGTTTTAACCG
>NW_012026816.1:4977919-4979223 GCF_000956235.1 Wasmannia auropunctata
TCAAGGTATGAATTCTCCCTTAGTATCTGACAATATCCAAGGTTGAGTTATTCTAGGTTTTTCTAGGATTTTTTACATTTTCCGGTATTTTACGGTAAAATACGTCAAAAACATATAAAATACGTATAAAACTATAATTCACGGTCTATATGACTATATACTCCATTATTATATGTTATATATTTTAAATGTTATATATTAGGGAGGATTTACATTGGAGCGGAAAAGCAGAATGTGAAAAGACAAAAAAACCAATCAAAAATTGTACTTAGCTATCAAGTGCTACACTTACTAGTATTTAATACTTATTGTTCGTAGCTAAGTTCAACTTCTTGGTTAATGATTTTAGCCTTTCTACATTCTGTTTTTCCGCGCCAATGTAAATCCTCCCTTAACTTAATCTGAAAGTGAAAATATATAACCGCGATTCGTAAAGCCATCATAACCTCTACTCTCTAGAACATAATGGATTCATTTAATAAAAATATTCATGTAAGTAATTATTAATTATTAAAGATTCTTCAAAATTGCAATTAATATTTACATATTATTTTAAATGAGATATTATATACTTTATTTATTATTAATACATTCATTGCATATATTTACAGTGTTTTACAAGCAATTTGGAATTGACAAATTCTTTTAAAAGAAAACGATCAGTATTGTGCGAATTAAATTTGAATGAAAGTAACTTCAAACCCAGACAATCATTCCAGCTAAGCACAGAAGAAATGGACGTTGCTTTAGGCGAATTTTTCTTTGGATGCAACATAACATTCAATGTTGTAGAATCTTCACGATTCAAAAAGCTTCTCCAATTGCTAAACCCAAGCTATAATTCACCAACAAGAAAGCGCCTTTCTAAAATGATTTTAGATAAAGTACATCAGAATTTAGTGAATGAAAGAATTCAGATTCAAGGTTCTGAGGGAGTTCTTCTAATTGATGGATGAAAAAATTCAGCAGCCAACACAAAGAATGTTGTATGTATCATTTAAACCCAGATAACAAATTGTCGGCATTGTGCCGACATAGTGCATTCATGTCTGTAGACACGCGTGCTGGCATATTTGCAACAATTGAGGCGTCATATGATGCTCATATGAAGCAACACAACGTGCCGACATGTTTGCAGGCATCGTGCCGACATGTTTGCAGCATACTGTGCCGACACAGTGTTGGTAGTAAAGGCTTGTCGAATTATTGTATTATCTGTATAATAATATACAAATTGTTGTTATTTAACTATTTAACTATAATTAAATAATGGCAACATGTATATATGTATATGTATATATATA
>NW_012026816.1:4979243-4980013 GCF_000956235.1 Wasmannia auropunctata
TAAATACAAAAAAACTAACAAAAATACAGCGCTGTACAAAGGAATATCGAGTAATGTAAACTCAAATATAATTAAATTAATATTAATCTAACCTAAATATGTTTTAATTAATATTAAGTTGCACGCTACGTGCTGGATGTTATTCCTATTAGCTTTGACACAATACGTTATTTATTATATTTATAAAAGCCCTGCTTATTTATATGTATTTGGATTCTTTTACATCTCAATAGGTTAAGGACAGATATTAAAGTTTCTGTTTGAAAGGTAGATTTCAGGTCTATAATATATACTTATAACAGCAAAATGGCAGATTTCAGATCATTAATTTTCTATTGCATAATATAAACGTTTGAATTAATATTGCATTGTATGAACTCAATATTTATTCGAACGTTCGCGTGATACGTAGTGCGCAACAAAATATTTAATAATGAAATATTTAAAATTTTACTGCAGACAGTAGAAATGTATATGACCTGAAATCTGCCATTTTATTGCTATATATACAGAAGAACTGAAAACTACCTTTTGATCAACAACTTTAATACAACGTTAAACTTTCATTCACCCATTGTGATTCAAATAAATAAAATTCGAAAGTCAATAAGTATAACTCTAAAAAATGTAAGAAATAACAAATAAAAAAATGTTAGTAAAGATATACATAGCACCATACGAACGAATATTGTGTAATGTAAACCTATAATATTGTTTTAATCAATATTACGTTGCATACCGTACTGTATTCTCAGTATACTTTTAAGATA
>NW_012026816.1:4980063-4980539 GCF_000956235.1 Wasmannia auropunctata
AAGAGAGAGAACGAGCGAGTGAACGAATGTAAGGGAATGGATATGTGAACTAGTGAAAATGTAAGTGAATAAATGAGAGAAAAAAATGCGAAAAAAGTGCGAGTACAACCGACGTAGAAATAAGATTGCCGTAAATGTTTCTGACAAAGTACATAAAGGTAATTGTAGTCGTGGTCACCGCACATTGATTTACACGTAAACGTATGTGTCGTACATCATTCGTCTCTGATATCACAATGATGCGACATGCGTTTGCATGAAATTGCGTTGACCTACGACTACGATTAGCGTTTACGAACTTTCTTGGAAACAGTAACGATCATCTTTCTGCATCGGCCCGTGAATGCCTGCGAACGAGAAAAGTGACGCCAAAATGTGCGAGTGAACGAGCGAGTGTATTGGTGTGAAAACGTGCGAATGAACGTGCGAGAGAAAGAATGGAAGGAAATAAGAGAGTGAAACAAAATAGAAAATGA
>NW_012026816.1:4980589-4981649 GCF_000956235.1 Wasmannia auropunctata
TCTGAAAATAATCAAAAAAATGTGATTTTCAAACATTGTGAGAGAAAAAGAGAGAGAAAGAGAAAGTGTGTTTCTTATAAATTTACTTACGATTCGGTTCGCTACTACTCCTGCCCATACATTTATCGACCAGCGATATTGAAATGCGCATTGTCGAACGGCGTGTGGATTTTCATCTGCCCATAATAAAAAATTACGGGAGTTGAACACGCCGTTCGGTGTGAAGGTCGCTTCGTCCGTCCACAGGATGCGGTCGGGGAAAAGAGCATTCCGCCGACACTGCGCGAGCAATCCTAATACGTACATTTTGTCGTTATAGCATTCCTTAAAAACCGCTCGAACATTTTATGAAAATAATGAAAATACCTTCACAAAAATAGATGCGCTGCTCTTCATCCCGCGGAAGAAGTTGCTGTACTCTCTGATAATGATACGTGTGCAATCCGTTCTGGCGTAAAGTACGGTGCACCACGTTTCGAGACAGACCGAGCGCATGAGCTACACGGCGCACACTATTGTTTGGGTTCTCCTCAAACGCTTGCAGGATTCTTTCTTCATCGTTTACGCCAACCTGCATTCTTGCACCAGCGTGTTGCCGACTAAGCAACACGCTTCCTGTTTCTCGCAAACGTCGGATACATCTTAAAATGACTTTGTTAAAATGTACGTATTAGGATTGCTCGCGCAGTGTCGGCGGAATGCTCTTTTCCCCGACCGCATCCTGTGGACGGACGAAGCGACCTTCACACCGAACGGCGTGTTCAACTCCCGTAATTTTTTATTATGGGCAGATGAAAATCCACACGCCGTTCGACAATGCGCATTTCAATATCGCTGGTCGATAAATGTATGGGCAGGAGTAGTAGCGAACCGAGTCGTAAGTAAATTTATAAGAAACACACTTTCTCTTTCTCTCTCTTTTTCTCTCGCAATGTTTAAAAATCACATTCTTTCGACTATTTTCAGATCGGTCCTTATTTCCTCCCGCCGCGTCTAAATGGAGAAACGTACGCACATTTTTTAGAAAATCAGTTACCCGACCTTCTCGAGCGAGTTCCTC
>NW_012026816.1:4981699-4982281 GCF_000956235.1 Wasmannia auropunctata
CATTCTGTGAGAAGAATATTTCCGACATATTTAATTAAAGTAGATAAGGTTGACGCTACTGAAGGAGTTCTGTATTCTTGTTTCTCACTATCGTATTTTGCAACTATATTAATTGCATATATACAGTCATTGTAGAATTTTGGATGATACAGTGATTCGAAGTTATCTATGTCTTTATTCTTGTCTTTTAACGCCAAGAAAAATCGACCAAGAAGGCGCAACCTGGCACGTATCATATTGTTACGCCCGGGGCGGTAAAACTCGCGTTCGCGCACTCGAACGTGTGTTGCCCGCGTTTCCGCACTCGCGCACGCGCACGCGTACCGGATCGCCGCGGAGAAATAAATGGAACACCAACTTAGAAAGTGATAAACTCTTTAATGCAAGAGAACGTAGCGAAATACAGAAAGGGGTTAGAGCACGTCCGAACGGGTCGACGGCTCGTCTCCAAATCTAATGGCGTCCGTTTGACAACCAAGAATCTCGTTGTCCAGGAAACAAGTAACTCTCGCCGGCAGCTCGACCAGCTCGCTCAATTCGCAACGGCGCGGGCGTAACACAGCCCTCCCTCTTCTAGATTGT
>NW_012026816.1:4982331-4984043 GCF_000956235.1 Wasmannia auropunctata
GTACATTTTGTCGTTATAGCATTCCTTAAAAACCGCTCGAACATTTTATGAAAATAATGAAAATACCTTCACAAAAATAGATGCGCTGCTCTTCATCCCGCGGGAGAAGTTGCTGTACTCTCCGATAATGATACGGGTGCAATCCGTTCCGGCGTAAAGTACGGTGCACCACGTTTCGAGACAGACCGAGCGCATGAGCTACACGGCGCACACTATTGTTTGGGTTCTCCTCAAACGCTTGCAGGATTCTTTCTTCATCGTTTACGCCAACCTGCATTCTTGCACCAGCGTGTTGCCGACTAAGCAACACGCTTCCTGTTTCTCGCAAACGTCGGATACATCTTAAAATGACTTTGTAATCGGGGTGTCGTTCGCGTCTGGGAAATCGTTCCGCGTAGAGACGGGCGGCGGCATAAGCACTTTCTCCGGCTACACCGTACATGATAATCATATCAGTGTATTCCTGAGCACTATAATCTGCCATTTCTTCACAGAAAACACTCGAGCTTAGAGAGCACGCAACTCGAGACACACTGAATGCGCTGGATTGTTAAAGAAACAATTGAAGTCGATAACAAATGAATAACAGCGCTCGTGCTGCAGCCGTCCGTCTCTACGCGGAACGATTTCTCGGACGCGGACAAACTCTACTATACATAGATAATTTAGTTTGAAATGTATCTGTTCATAAATTGCAGAAAACAGGATCTGTGTTTTGCAGATTCGGCAACACGCTAATACAAGAATGCACGTTGGCATTGAAAAGAGAATTCTGCGAGTGTTTGAAGAGATCTTCCGTGCTCGGTCTATCTCGATACATGGTGCACCGTACTTTACGCCGGAACGGATTGCACCCGTATCATTATCAGAGGACAGCGGTTTTTAAGGAATGCTATAACGACAAAATGTACGTATTAGGATTGCTCGCGCAGTGTCGGCGGAATGCTCTTTTCCCCGACCGCATCCTGTGGACGGACGAAGCGACCTTCACACCGAACGGCGTGTTCAACTCCCGTAATTTTTTATTATGGGCAGATGAAAATCCACACGCCGTTCGACAATGCGCATTTCAATATCGCTGGTCGATAAATGTATGGGCAGGAGTAGTAGCGAACCGAGTCGTAAGTAAATTTATAAGAAACACACTTTCTCTTTCTCTCTCTTTTTCTCTCGCAATGTTTAAAAATCACATTCTTTCGACTATTTTCAGATCGGTCCTTATTTCCTCCCGCCGCGTCTAAATGGAGAAACGTACGCACATTTTTTAGAAAATCAGTTACCCGACCTTCTCGAGCGAGTTCCTCTTCGCGAACGGCTGGAACTTATTTTCCAACACGACGGGGCTCCTGCTCATTTTTCGCGGCAGGCACGCGAGATATTAAACACGCGCTTTACGGACAGGTGGATGGGTCGAGGTGGCCCAATCATCTGGCCGGCACGGTCGCCGGATCTTAACGTGCTCGACTATTTTGTTTGGGGTCATATCAAAAATTTAGTCGAGCACGGGCGAGATGGTACAGAAGCTCAAATGCGAAATGCAATTCGCGAAGCTTTCCTTACCATCACGCCGAAAATGGTGCACCGCGCGACGCGCAATATTACTCGAAGGGCTGAACTCTGCTTACGAGAACGAGGACGGCACTTCGAACAATTTTTGAATTAAATTAAATTATGAGGTGGATTAGGCCTGCTGGGGAACCACATAAAAAAAA
>NW_012026816.1:4984093-4984747 GCF_000956235.1 Wasmannia auropunctata
CCAGCGCTACACACCGCTCGTGTGTAGCTGCCGTAGCCATCGTTGTTTATCCCCGCGCGCGTAGCAGCGGTGGGGCGGCCGTATTCCGCTGCGCGCCTGCATTCAGCGGTGGGCCGGACGGATACGCGTTTATTCGTCAATCTTCAAAAATTAATATCTCGTTAACGATTGCGAATTTTGCAAAATGGTACAGGACTTTTCTGTTCAGTTTAATCTGCTCTACCAGCCCACGAGATTTTAGGCGGTTATTATGGGACACCCTGTATATGCACTTATTAATTTTTATTTTTATTTTATTTTTCTGCTGATCAGGATAATCTTTAAGGAATGTATTTTAGTTTCGTGAACATTATGTATTATTATTTATATATTCGTTTATATAGTTTTATAAAAATGAGTTAAGTTGACAATACAATTGTAAAACGCATTTGCAACACGCCTCTGTGATAACGTGAAAAAATATGCTTTTGCAATAATTATATGCAATGTATACCTCAAAAGGATGACATCTAAAGTCATAAATGTGCAAATATATTTTTTTTTAGCGCTAAAAATTTTAGATTTTATATTTAAAGTTTAATTTTATAGAAAAATATATTACGAAACATTTTTTATTTAAACTGTAATAAAGGATCTCATAAAAATACAGTGATT
>NW_012026816.1:4984797-4985706 GCF_000956235.1 Wasmannia auropunctata
TGGTGCTGTCATAAATTTTTCGTACACCGATCCTGGTCTATTTCTCGACGATATTAGAGAAACGGTATTGGAACACGTGCGTGAGAATTTAGAGAGACACGCTTGTTTGAAAGTAAATACGATATTCAATGGTGAGTTTGTTTCACAAGATAAACCCACGAGCGTAAAGTCAGTTTCTACGAGAAATCGTCAGTTATTTTCTACGACAGATCTTAATGAATGGTTACCGTGCTTTGCGTGGGCAGTAGTCGCAGCTATGTACTCTGCCGACACTAATGTAAACAGAATGTCACAGTATCCACATTATTCGAGAGTGTTAAATCTTGATGGTATCGAGTTTCCAATGTCTTTAAATAAGATCAGACAATTTGAACGTCAGAATAACTTGTCTATTAATGTGTTTACCATTAAAGAAGAGAATTATATAGGGGCAAATTATATTTTGCCCCTTCGTCTTACAGCACATAAGAAGGAGATTCACGTTAATCTGTTGCTCATATATGGAATTCGATGTGGCAAAAAGGCCATGCATTTCACGTGGATAAAGAATTTGTCACGCTTAATAAGCACGCAATTGAGTAAACGTAAAGCAAAGAAATATGTATGTGATCGGTGAGTACAATAGCTCTCTCCCTGTCCCTATTTTTTAATTAATGATACATTAAATGTGCTTTTGTTCCAGATGTTTGCATTATTTTTATTCGCAAAGAAGATTAGCTAATCATATCATTGACTGCGAAAGTAGGAACGAATGTGCTGTCGTTTTTCCGTCCGACAAAGATAAGTGGTTATTTTTTCGTAATCATCAGAACAAGGAGCGACTTCCGTTTGTCGTATACGCCGATCTGGAATGTATATTAGAGAAGAAGGATAACGAAGAGGAAAGAGAAATGGACATCGATAGAGAGG
>NW_012026816.1:4985756-4986261 GCF_000956235.1 Wasmannia auropunctata
TGTTTTCGATGATTATAGTTAGATAATAAATGTGGCAACAAGTCAATCCATCTATACGATCCATTGAGTGTAAACTGTTTCCACATGTCATTCTTGAGCGTGCGATTGAATCGTTCCACCACTGAGGCCTTCATTACCGAATACGTAGAATAGTGATTTATACCGCGTTTTTCCGCTAACTCTCGTACATTGACATTGTAGAATTCCTTTCCATTATCTGTTTGCAAATTTTTCGGACATCGCGCACTCTCTTGAAATACGTTGGACAGAGCTGTAGTCGTTTCGCTTCCACTCTTGCTCTTGAGCGGGACTGCCCACGCATACTTGCTCAACACATCTATAATCGTCAATATATAGTTAAAACCATTGTTTTGCCGCGCATAAGGACGCATCTCAACTACATCAGCTTGCCATAAATCGTCGTAGCCGCGCACTATTACACGGCGACGTGGAAAGTTCCTTCGTGCCGACTTATGTAATTCCTCCACGAGTCTTCGCTTTTCGA
>NW_012026816.1:4986311-4988707 GCF_000956235.1 Wasmannia auropunctata
GCACCACCGTCCATGAGCCGCTCGAACGCACAGCCATTTTCGCTATAAACAATTCCCCGCTCACCGCGTGTCACGGCTCTTGCGCTAAGCAACCGCGCTCGATGGACGATCGCGCGCTAATATTGGCGGTGGGCCGGACTCGCCGAATGGATACTTGCTCATTCGGCGATATTCAAAAATTAATATCTCGTTAAATATTGCGAATTTTGCAAAATGATAGAGGACTTTTCGATTCAGTTTAGTCCATTCTATTTACCCATAAGCGGTGATACACCTATTAAGAGACACCCTGTATATATATTATTAGCATAAATATATATCTATACTATAATAATAATAATAAAATAACTAACATAATGTAATAATATAATAATATAATTTTTTACTTACTTTAAAAAGGTTATAACATCCAAACAAAAGTTCATATAGGGAAAAACCAACGTTTGGAAATAAAATGGTTCTTGCACAGAAGCACGGCATGCTTGCCGCGCGGTAAAAGTACAACTCGATCCAACTTTTGTCGTGCGGCAGAAGATGTCTTCTTTGGATGCTTCTTGATTGCTTTAGGCACGCGTTGTATTTTGTTGTGCGATAAGAATTGTCACATCTTGTCAAATAGTATTAGTTAAAATAACCATAAACAATTTGCGCATATGCATGCAATGTTACCGCGTGCTATGTGAATATGTATGAATGCCGGAAAAAATAATACTTGCCGCGCGGCAACGCTTGCCGCGCGGCAAGCATTTCCGCATCCAGTGTGCAGGAACCCTAAAGGCCTTAGCATCCTTAGCACAAACTTTTGCATGACGCATAACGCATAACGCATAACGCATAACGCATAACGCATAGCATAACGCGCGCCATCGCACAAGCTATTCTGCAGTTACTGTTGTGCTCTGCGTAAATTCAAATCGTGAACTTCACTAGGCAACATCCAACAGACCTGCCAGGTACATATTTGCGTATATATAATTGTTTGATGTTTTCAAAACTCATTGAATGCTAGATTAACTGTTGTCGTAGAATCGTTTAGTTGAGAATTATTTCAGGAGTCAAGATTTTTGCTTGTCGTACGTGGCTATCACGTTGTCTAGTGTAAACAAAGCTCGAATCCGATTCGAAAAATCTTGAATCCTGAAATAATTGTCTCAATTAAACGATAACATTCTATGACAACAGTTAACCTAGCATGCAATGAGTTTTGAAAATGATTACATGTACGCATGGAATATGTACTAGCAGGTTTGTTGAATGTTGTCTGGTGAAGCTCACAATCGAGAATTTACGCGTCGAAGGCGTCGGAGCAAGAGCACAAATATGCAGAATCTTCCCGCATATTGCATAAAATTCATCCTTACGGATTTTTCATCACGTTATGCATTATGTTTTATGCGTTATGCAAGATTCGCAGAGTGAGAAGTGGGGATGGAAATGGAGGACTCTGATTGGTTTATTTCTTTATGCGTCATGCATTATACGTCATGCAAAAGTCTGTGCTTCGGCCTTAGGGCGAATTCACACCTCGACAGAAAAGCGGAAAACAGAAAAACAGAAGTCAATCAGAACTCGCGTTGGTAGTTAATTGTTTTTGCTTTCTGCTTTTCTTGCTACCAGTGCGAGTTCTGATTGGCTTTAGCTTTTCTGTTTTCCGCTTTTCTGTCAAGGTGTGAATTTGCCCTAAGAAAGCATAAGCACAGCATAAGGCGGCTAGATCATAAAGTAAGAATAAGGAGACGTAATTAGATAGGCTAGAGGGAAAAAAGTTGAGCACGAAAAATGTTCTGTGTACTGCTAGGTACTGCTAGGTTCGCTGAACGAAATAACTTGCAACAATTCGTCGCCATATTGAAATTCATATACATACATGTGTCACATCTAATTGTGTTAGTGTATCAAGTCTAGAAGTGAGACACATGTATGTATATAAATTTCAATATGGCGACAAATTGTTGCAAATTATTCCGTTCAGCGAACTTGGCAGTACACGGAATATTTTTCGTGCTCACTTCAATCTATGGAGTTACATCTCCTTATTCATACTTCATGGGCTAGATCAATGGGAATTTTGTGTAAATCAATGTGGCGTCTTTATGTTGGCTACCCTGCCGAAAATGTTCGATTAAAACCGATTATAAAAAAAGTTATCCTAATCGATCGGGATTTCTGCACCGAAAATACGGTATTAAAAAAGATTAAAATCCTTTGATCGAACCAAAAATAGATCGATCCAAAATTTACTGATTGATATATAAATATATCATGACAAAATTAATTATATAGTTCAACTAATAATAAAATTTCATATATATTTTATTATTCTAAATGTAATATAGAATTAATCGAACCAATAACAAGAAAAAATTTTCGAAACCAAACTCGAATTTATGACGAAA
>NW_012026816.1:4988757-4994369 GCF_000956235.1 Wasmannia auropunctata
TAACAATATGTATTCAATACGTGCTAAATATGTAAATTATGTATATTAAATACATATCCGTTACTTATAACAATATATATTCAATACGTGTTAAATACGTAAATTATGTATTTGATACGTATCTGTAATATTGCAAATACACGTTTAAAACTGACTGTATATTATACCCAGTCAACACAATAACATCATCAGTATATAACTTTTATAAACTTCAAAATCAGGCTTTATGTAATGTGCAAGTTACTTTTATGTTGTAATTATATTGAAATTTCGCCCTTTTTCGAAAATATAGGTGATGTTATATCTATATGAAATATTAGTTGTTTTTTTAAATAAATTTTACATACATATAATATTATTATGTATGTAATAACTATAAAAATACTATATCAATACCATATGAACACTTTATTAAATAATAGATATAGAATATAATAGCTACATTTTTCCAATATAATTTTCTATATAATTATTACATTAACGTTCTGGAATATATTCAAATTTCTTGCATACTTTATTTATTTAAACCAAAAATATATGAATACATTTATAATTACATACTCTTTTATTAAATATGTATGTAGAATGCTAAATCTAATCCAAAAAAAAAGATATAGTTATTTTATGATTCATCACATATTTATCATATTAATAAAAATTAAAGAACTCAGTTAATAAAAAAAATTAAAATAAACCAATATTTAATCAATATACTGTAAGCAATATACTAAACTCTCTTTGTTATTTTTTATTAACAAAATAAAATAAACTGCAAGATATAATAGATTAAATATTAAACAAAGAACGAAAAATGAAAAGAAAAAGTTATAACTAATCTGTTACAAAAAAATAGTTCTTCTTTAGTTCTCTTTATTTTTTCGTGCTCGCTTTGCAAATCTAAACCATTCGGCAGCAGTTTCCTCAAAGTGTAACTCTGTCATTGATTCATGAGATGAACTAATAGCATTTTGAATTTCTTTTATAATTTGTAAATTATAAACTGCAAAATTGTTTTTTTTTCCCTTTCCAGGAACAAAATTTTGCTGAATCATCTGCAAATACTTTTCTTAAAATTCTGTGAATGTTGTCTTTAACAGTATGACCTCCAATATTACTAAGGAAGTTTCTCTGTAAAAAAAAAAAGAAATAAAGTATTAATTACAATTTTTTTAAATATATTTTTTAGTATGTATTATTATATCTTAAAAATATAATTGTATTTTATTTGTTAAAAAATATTATATATTACTCAATTATTATTAAATAAAAAAATTACGTATTGATGGACAGCCTCATTGTTAGTAGACAGGAAATTTTCACAATTTTTGATACTATCAATATCTTTTAAAGGTAGAAATGTTTCTATGAGGTTGTATCTTGTTTCTTTAACAGGTATCGATGATTTTCGTTCCATTTTAGATAGTCTTTGATCAATACTTTTCAACTGAACAATCAGAGAAGCATGCATGCGACAAATAGAAGAGCATTGTTCTAAAAAATTAAATATAATTATATATATAGAAAAGATGATTTAAAAGTATAAAAATATTACATTTGTTAAATCTCAAAAATTATTAATTAAACCTTTTATTGTAATAATTTCCTCAAGCAATTTTTCTTCAACTTCCTCATTTCTATTTTTTTCATTTGCACATTTTAATACTGTAAAAAATCAATGCATTAAGATTAAAATTATATCTATACATATTACATATATACTTATACTCTTAAGATACTTATATATATTGCTTATGGACAACAAATATAACAATTATCTTATCTTAACAGCTTCTCATTACATTTTTTTAAATAAATACCTGTTGCTGTTAATACTTTTTTATGACAATTTCTGGCAATTATATCATTAATTAATTTATCAGAAGTCTTCAGAAATTCTGTTTCTAGCATTTTGTTGCTATTATGACCCTGATCGATATTATTGTTCTCAGTGCTTAATGCAAGCTCTAATACATTGAAAAAATAGTATAAAGGTAAATTATAAAGAAAAATAATATAAAATCTGAACTGTAACGTAAATTAACATCTTACCAACAGTATCCATTACATTAAGATTTCCATCGAAAATCACAGCACTTGAACCAAGCTTTTCTAAATCCAAGTTAGGAGGAATTGAAATACAACTTGTCATTTTTACTAAAAAAATATTAAATAATTTGTTTTTTTTAATTTGTAAAACTTATTAAATATTTTCTTCTTTTTTATATGTTATTATATATTACTTTCAAAGAATACTTACGTTTTGATTTTGTAGCTTTAATTTTACTTTTATTTGTACTCATATTTATTTTTTTCTCATTAATTTCAGATTCTACAGATTCTGAAGAAGAACTGTATTTATTTTTTCCAATTTTAATCCGGCATCCTTTTCCCAAATTTTCATCATCAGTTTTATATAAAGGATTGTCAACAATTTTTCGAGCTTTTTCCCAAGTATCTGTAAAGTAATGTATTTGAAAATGTAATTATATAGACAACTGAGAAAAATCTAAATTACATTTAAAAACAAATTAAAATATTTTACCACAAAATTGTTCAATTTCCATTTCACATGATTCCCATGTCGTCTTATCCGGTGATGTGCGATTAAGAATACATGACGTAACATTTCTGACCTTAACCGGCCACCAACATATAGTTTTGTCATTGTCATCCACTATCCAATTACTTGGTACTTCAGAATACGTATCATTTTCTAGAAATCGTACAATAACGTACGGTTTTTTATAATCACTCATTATAAATTTCCCTAGGTTTAAAGAAATCGTAGATTGTGGGGTTAATAAAATAAAACGTAACAAATACAATAAAACATAACTCCTTTAATTATAGTAGGTATGTATCATAGGTATTACAACACGCACATCAGCACTATTGTTTATTGGAAGTAGTAAACATTTGGCATTTATATCATTTAATTTAATTTTAATACATTCAGAAATATTATTTAGATTTACAATTGATATTCCTAATTTTTCAGAATCACATGGCACTAAAAAAAAAGATTTTGGATTTAAAAATCGTTGTACTTTTAATATAATTTCGGTTTCATTCTCATTAACCTGTTTGTCTTCTCGATAAATATCACGAACAATAACGCTATGTCCATTATGTAAAACACAACAGTTATTAGGCTGATATTTTGAAATAATAAATGAACTAAATTGTACATATTTAATAAGAATTCTATCTTTTATGTTTTTATAATGAATAATTGGATAAGTTAAAATTGGTAAACTTTTATTTTTATTTGCAAATTTTTGCTCCATAATTCGATTTATTATTTGATGTAAAGGCCTACTACTTGCTCGTATTTTTGATTTTAATTTTCCCAAATAATGTTCATACTTGAAACAACTAAAATTATCAAGAAGTCCAAAATTTTTAACGTCATTGACCAAATGTATTAAATTATGAACGTTATATATAATGTTATAATTTTCGTAGATATTACTGTATTCACTAACAAACCATTTTAATAAATCGTCAGCATAGCTATTTAATAACTGACATAACTTTATATCATTCAGTATTCGAATACTTATACTAAGACTTAAAAAATGTGTATACATATGAATAGGTAAAACATCTAACAAAATTATCGGATCTGTGTAAAGGAGAAATTGACGCAATTCAGTTCCCTTCCATCTGTCAATATCAGACATACTTCGTGGTTTTCTCATAAATTCTTGGGGAATAAAATTTGACATTGAAGTTAATTTAGTGTCAGCTATGTCAAATAGATTACTTGCAAGTCTAATATTTTTTGGACCTTTACACCAAAATTGCATCAAACGTTTTACATTACCTAAATATACCAAATGTAAACTATCTAATGGAAATTTATTAATCATATCAATGCTTAACTCTTCTAAACAAGATACTCCTGTATGATGATCAGGAAATTACTTTGTTCTAAATAATTCATTAGTTCTAAGCATGAAATGTATTTCTGGAAATGTCATTCGATTTTTAATGAAATTTCCTTCTTGAATGCATTTTGAACATCCTTCATATCCATTGTGACCTTTTACTTTAGAGACATATGATCGGACAGGAGTATCACAAAGAATAGCATTGATTTGTACATTGATAATTTGCCCATCAATATCAATTCCATCTTTTTCAAGTTCTTTCATTTCATTAACAAAAGGTCTGAGAAAATCGTTGGAATTTTCTGATTTACTTTTACCATGATGAATTCCAATTACAAATGGTTCTGTATTTATAGATAAATCAACATTAGAAATAGATGCTAAAATAGGCCAAAAATTACTTGTAGAACTTGTTGTTAAAGGCAAACCATTGATGTGAACATTAATTTTGTTTACTTTAGGAAGAATTGAAAAATAATTTTTAATATCAGAACGAATTCCAAAAGCAATTCCAAAATGTTTATAAAATCCATTATTTATTTGATCAATATCGTTACTAACTAATCGTGGAGTTTTCATAACAGTCCGATAATCAGTAGGTATATTAAAACCATATTTTTGCCAAAGAAGAAAATTAGCATTAGCAGCAGTTTTATTAATATTAAATTTTATAATCCACTGTCTTAAATCTTTAAGTAAGTCTTTAATTTCATTATGTGGATATAATTACTTATTATTTTGTATTATTTCGTCATAAAGTTCGTTATTACTTAATTTTACCTTCGAATTTTCACAAAATTCTTCCTCTCCGCAATCACTATTGAATGGTACATCGCAACTCACATCGCATGTTTCTACGGCATTAATAAAACTATCATTACTATAATAGTCACTAAAATTAGAATTACACTCTACATTATGATATACAGAAACATTTGAAATATTTGAAAAATTTGCAGAATTGATAGAATGAAATACGTTTAATTTATTATCATTAATTGTATTTTCTGTCAATAATTCAATGTTCTCAGACAATAAACAACTTTGATGCTGCGCCAATTCATTATTAATTAATTGTTGCCTTCTTCTTTTACATAACTAGGACACAACATGCGCGAGCTACGCGCGCGCCATTAAGCTTTTTCACAATTAGTTATACCTAACATCTTTATATTCCATTTTAATATTCAAAAACTGAATTATTCATAATTTAATATTCAAATATTTTTTTATGATCTAAAAATTTAAATGATGATTTAATAAAAAAATAAAGCCAATTATATACAAGTGTATCGTATATTAAGTATATCTTACCTAAACTAACAATATTTTTTAAACAAATTAAAGTTGTCTAAAAACAAATATGAGATCATAATAATTGCTAAGTATTTGATTATACATATATAGTAGAGAAAAAAATATTTTATTCCAAACTAGAATAATAAATTTTTAATAATCTTTAAAGTTATTCAAAATTATTTACGGCAAAAGTTAAATGCCATTGTCTTTACAAATAACTTTAAATATCGAAAAAAAGAATTAAAGTTATTAAAATAATCAATTGAATCATATTCTGTAAAAAAATTGGCCATTATGTAATATTTTTTTTACAAAATAATTATTATTTCGATAACTATTCCGAAGATCGTAAAATGTTAGAGAAATTTTTTTCTTCAGTTTGGTCCGCAATACCTCCCCACAATCGCTGTACCATTGAGT
>NW_012026816.1:4994419-4996070 GCF_000956235.1 Wasmannia auropunctata
AGCCATTCACAATGGCCGATGCCTAGAGATTTCCATTATTCAAGCACTGTGAGTGGCTAGTGGTCAATCGCAACGTCAATCAGATGCCACCCAGTTTTCATATTATACTTTGGTACCGTGATTTTTTAACTACTTAAGCTTTTTGAATATTTTCTACTCCTTTTACTCTTTTTATCTAATCTTAATCGAACTTTTATGTTCACTTTTATGCTTACTCTTAAAGATAATAAACTGAACTTAAAGCATACAAATTAAAAACAAATATTTTTGTAAGATTGAACAATTCCTTAGTTTTAACATAATTTATTAGTAATAACAACTCTAGTTTTAAAATAATTTATTAGTAACTAATAAGTAATTTTAAAACTAGAGTTGTTCAATCTTACTAAATTTACATTTTTAACGCAATCTTATTGTATGTGTTAGTTTTTTAGAGGGAATACTTCTCTATTGGAAAACTTATCAATTGCACAAACACTAAAAATATTGCATTGAATTCTGAATAAATTAAGAACTTAGTTATTCTTTGGTGCTATTAACGTTTAACTACTTTATGTTTCTTGAACATTTTTTACCTCTTTTATCCTTTTCATCTAATCCTAATTTAACTTTTACATTCACTTATGCTTACTCTTAAAGATATAAACTTAAAGCATACAAATTTAAAAAATATATTTTTGTAAGATTGATCAACTTTTTAATTTCAAAAAAATTTATTAGTTAAAGTAAATTTAAATTTATTTGCATTTTTAATAAACGAGGTAAAAAGAGTAAAAGAAGTAGAAAGTGCTCAAGAAATTTATAAAGTAGTTAAAAGTTGACGGCACCCTTAGAACATATATTTCATTACTGGAAGGAGAATAGAGTGCTAAACGTAAACCAACATTTGTGCGAGAGAAAAAGGTAAAAATTCCCAATTGCCTGTAATGCACATGTGCCATTCAGCCCCTACTCAGTCCGTTTTGCCAAATTTCTTATTTAAAAAAAAATGAAAAACGGGGCTAAGTGGCACATGCGCATTACAAACAATTGAGAATCTATACCTTTCTCTCTCACACAGATGTTGGCTTCAGTTGCTCGATGCATGGACGGTATAAGCAATTCTCCTTTCAGTAATATATATTCTAAAACGGCACCAAAGTATAATATAAAAACTCAATTCTTAACTTACTCAGAATTTAATATAATATTTTTAGTATCTGTGCAATCTTATTACATGAGTATATTTTAGATTTCTAAAAGAATTGATCTCCTTCATTGAAAAACTTATTAAAGTAACTAATAAATTTACTTTAACTAATAACTAATGAATTAGTTAAAGTAAATTTAAATGAATTTGCATTCTTAATGCAATCTTATTATGTTTTAGGTTTTTAAAGAGAATACTTTTTCCTACTAGAAAACTTGAAACTTACATACTAAATAAAACTATATACTAAACTTTAATACTGAAAATAAATTCACAAAAGATGTTTACGCTCTCTATCGATTATCACATTTATCGATTGCCGACTAAAAATATTGCATTTGTTTTTTCAGTCTTTTCGTCCTCATTAGTCTTTTCATATTCAGTCTTCACTTTTTTCATCTATAGAAGCAAAGCAGTATGTAGTAGATTGAGAAGTCATGTTACACTTTTCATATCTTTCTT
>NW_012026816.1:4996121-4997885 GCF_000956235.1 Wasmannia auropunctata
GCGAGTACAACCGACGTAGAATAAGATTGCCGTAAATGTTTCTGACAAAGTACATAAAGGTAATTGTAGTCGTGGTCACCGCACATTGATTTACACGTAAACGTATGTGTCGTACATCATTCGTCTCTGATATCACAATGATGCGACATGCGTTTGCATGAAATTGCGTTGACCTACGACTACGATTAGCGTTTACGAACTTTCTTGGAAACAGTAACGATCATCTTTCTGCATCGGCCCGTGAATGCCTGCGAACGAGAAAAGTGACGCCAAAATGTGCGAGTGAACGAGCGAGTGTATTGGTGTGAAAACGTGCGAATGAACGTGCGAGAGAAAGAATGGAAGGAAATAAGAGAGTGAAACAAAATAGAAAATGAGAGAAAGAGAGAGAGAAATCGTTATTTATTGAAACGCTCTGGGACAGAGTCCCCTCAAGCGTTGTGACATATACAGGAATAAACATAATAAATGTACAAGCAAATTCTATAAAATGTGAACCGGAAAAATAATAAAAGGACAAAGCAAGAAAAATAAAGAGAAGATAAAATAAAATAATGATGCGCAGATAAGGCAGTGCCAAGTGAACAGTCAAAGTACAGGTAAACACTGAAATATGATCACATGCTTAAGAGCTAGAACCACTAATGATTGCAAGGTAAGTGGCCGTAAAGGCCGCGCTTGAATGTGTCAAGGAAAGGCGCATTTTTAATGTGGGATGGTAACCCGTTCCAAAACTCCACCGCGGAGCACTTAAAGGAGCGCTTGTAAAACTCCGTACGGCAAAGCGGCAGGACAAGAGCATCCCCAGAGGCCCTCGCTTCCCTCCGCGTTACATCCATTCTCCGCTCAAAATCACAAAAAGCAGCACCAGGTATGCTTCCGTTCAACAGTAAGAAGGTAAGACACCCGACAAAATAGAGGTGCCTTGTTTTGATCTTAAGCCAATGCAACCTCTCAAAATAAGGTGTTATGTGTTCATCTCTCTTAGCCTGGTAGATAAATCGAACACAGGAGTTGAGCGATTTTTGAAGGCGGAGATTCTGCTTGCCAGAGATGTCAGTAAGCGCAGAGCTGCAGTAATCGTACAGCGGAATCACCAATGACCCTATCAATCTTATCCTGGTCGGGATCGGCAGCAATTGTCTGCAGAGCTTGAGCTGGTGCAGGCAAGCATAGACTTTGGCCGTGGTCTTTATCACATTTATCACATGCGTGTCCCATGAGAGATTGCTTGATAGGTGAATGCCGAGATATTTTACAGTGTCCTCGTATGGTATGACACTGTCATTTATATAGATTTCAGGCAGCTCGCGAAAATCCAGTGCGTTGACAGATCTGGGAGTGCCCATGATCATGGCTTTTGTCTTTCTCGGGTTCAGAGACAGCCGATTTGAGCAGGCCCAGTTTACTATGCCGCAAATGTCCACATTTACCTTCCGTATAGCCTCTCGCAGATGTCTAGGCTCCGCATGCAAGTAAATGAGCAAATCGTCAGCGTAGAAGCCGTATTTACAAAAGGATAAAGCATTAAACCACACAGATACAAAACGAATAAGAGTGGTCCCAGAACAGAGCCCTGAGGCACGCCAGATAAAACGGAGCTCTCCGTCGAAGTTTCCCGAGTGACGGGATCACGGGCGGCCTGTTTCCTGTCATCCAGGTAGGAGCACAGTCAACGCAGTACCGGACAGGAGAAACCGAGGTTGCGGAGCTTATCAATTAGTAGAAGGTGATCCACACAGTCAAAGGCCTTTGAGAAATCAA
>NW_012026816.1:4997935-4998483 GCF_000956235.1 Wasmannia auropunctata
ACAGGCTGCGACATATATTGAAAGCATAACAATGCTTGCAGCGTGCGAAAAATTGGTGTTGTACCCAATCAATTTACCATTTTTTTATAAGAACAAATGAAAAACGGTAAATTGATGCCTACAACTTCAACTTCCGCCGCGCGGCAAGCATTGCCGCGCCTTATGTGCATTCAGTAACAGACTGTAATAATAATTTTTTTTAATTTTATTTCATTTTAGCTACAAGTTTAGGCTGCTGCCTAAGCCCGGTAACAGTAAACCCGGCACCACCACCACCACCATCACCGTCACCGGCAACGGTAGTGGCACCGGCACCACCACCGGCAAGTGCAGTGGCACCAGCACCATCACCGACAAGTGCAGTGGCACTGGCACCATCACCGACAAGTGCAGTGGCACCGGCACCACCACCGGCAAGTGCAGTGGCACCGATAATGGTAGCACTCTGGCCACCGCCACCATCCGCATCCAAAAATGCGATGAGGAAGGGAAGGTAATATTAAGTTCTTTTTATTTTTTTTATTTTTTGTAGTAATTATTTCTCTTGA
>NW_012026816.1:4998533-5001770 GCF_000956235.1 Wasmannia auropunctata
GAGAGGCCGTCGACACCCACAGCCTCAGAAGAGTTGCACCGCAGAGCCCTCTATATCAATGTCCTCCACGTTGCTCCAGTAAAACTTGGAGTCCTCATAAATCTCCTCACCGAGATAGATGGCTGAACGCGCACGCATTCCTCCCGCGCCCGCCGCAGCGGAGCAAAAGAACTCATTGAGATCCTCAACAGGGACAACGAGCCTTCTGGCCTCACCCTTGGATTTAAGTAAGCCGAGATGTCTGAGTCTCTTCCATATTGAAACAGGTTTTTTGTCCGCCTGAAAGGCAGTCATATAGAAACGCTCCTTGGCTGTGCGCACCAGCATCTGAGCCCGATTTCCGAGCGCCCTGTACGCCTGGTGCTTCACAGAAGTTCTATCCCTTCTCCAAGCTCTCCTGGCCCCGTCTCTTTCCCTCATTGCTGTCCTGATCTCGTCCGACAGCCAAGGCGCAGGGAGATGTCTAGGCTGTATCCGTCTCAACGGTGCATGAATATTGTAGCAGTCGATTAGAGCCTCGTTCAGCATCCTGATTTTTTCGTTGATGTCATCTATCGTGTAGAGTGCATTCCAATCATAGTTTTCCAGATCCCTCAAAAAATTTGCCTCGTCAAAGGCACGAAAATCGCGCACCTCAATGTTGCGTCTAGTGAAGCGCTCAATCCTGATATTCAATTTGATACCAATGAGGTCATGGGCGGACAGAAAACAGACATTATGCTGTTCATAAGACAATAGTTTATCGGTATCATCTATGATGCAGAGATCCAGAAATGTGGACGACGTGCGAGTGTGATGAGTAGGGGCAAAAGGAACTAAGTAGAGATCCGTTGCTTCCACAAAAAATCTGACCTGCTCCGAGTCAAAAGTGGAGGTGCACAGATCCGCATTAAAGTCACCACAGATAACAAGGTGCCTGTAATTCACCGATAGTTCAGTGAAGACATCGAAGAAAGCGGAGAGCCCACCACAATGAGGCGGTCGATACACCACAGCAAGAAGCACCCCGGAGTTATAGCTTGGGGAGACCTCCGCGATAATATACTCTGGCCCTCCCACATATGTACCCCCCGACTGCCCCACAATCCTGATCCGAAGGGCGCTTGACGCATAGAAAGCCACTCCACCCCTACCCCTGCCCAGTCTATCACACCTGTAAACCTGGAACCCCCGCAATGAAACCATACCATCGGTGATACTCGGTTTGAGCCAGGTTTCCAACATACATATGATGTGATACTGAGAACTCTCAAAATGCATTCGGAATTCGTCCAGATGCGCGATAAGAGATTGACTGTTCACATAGCAAATCTGCAAATAGTTGCAGATTTATATGTATATAATAGAGAGAGAGAGAGAGAGAGAGAGAGAGAGAGAGAGAGAGGAAAAGTGAGTGTGTGAAAGAAAGAGAGAGAGAGAGGAAGAGTAAGTGTGTGAAAGAAAAAGAGAGAGAAGCAAGACAGGCTGCGACATATATTGAAAGCATAACAATGCTTGCAGCGTGCGAAAAATTGGTGTTGTACCCAATCAATTTACCATTTTTTTATAAGAGCAAA
This sequence comes from Wasmannia auropunctata, assembly GCF_000956235.1. Classification (NCBI taxonomy): domain Eukaryota; kingdom Metazoa; phylum Arthropoda; class Insecta; order Hymenoptera; family Formicidae; genus Wasmannia; species Wasmannia auropunctata. Next base: position 5,000,090 of record NW_012026816.1, read on the forward strand.
TGAAAAACGGTAAATTGATGCCTACAACTTCAACTTCCGTCGCGCGGCAAGCATTGCCGCGCCTTGTGTGCATTCAGTAACAGACTGTAATAATAATTTTTTTTAATTTTATTTCATTTTAGCTACAAGTTTAGGCTGCTGCCTAAGCCTGGTAACAGTAAACCCGGCACCACTACCACCACCACTGTCACCGGCAACGGTAGTGGCACCGGCACCACCACCGGCAAGTGCAGTGGCACCGACAATGGTAGCACTCTGGCCACCGCCACCATCCGCATCCAAAAATGCGATGAGGAAGGTAATATTAAGTTCTTTTTATTTTTTTAATTTTTGTAGTAATTATTTCTCTTGATTTACACAGTGCGCACGCACGCACGCACGCACGCACGCACGCACGCACGCACACACACACACGCACACACACAAGCATATGTATGCATTCAACATAAACAATATGTATGTATGCATTCATGTAACTCATGTTCATTATTTCTTATTATGTTATTAATAATAATATTGTCTTTCTGTTTCAGAACATCAATCTTCTAAGAAAGGCGGTGGCGAAAGAGCGGCGAAAAAACTCTCAATATATCCCAGCGGCCACGGCGCTGGGATATATGCAAGTGCCGCCGCCGCCGCCGCCATATATATCGGGATATATAACACCATCGCCACCACCAGGATACGTTCCATCGCCACCACCAGGGTTTATTCCGGCGGCAGGTTACGTCCCGTCGGCGGGATACGTCCCGTCGCCGGGATATGTTCCGTCGGCGGGATACGTCCCGTCGCCGGGATTCGTCCCACTGCCGCCGGGATACGTGCCAGGCAAATATAACATATATATTTTATTATATCTAATATCTTATTATAAAGAAAACTAAAAAAAAATATATATATGTAATAAAATTGAATATAAAAAAATATTGTAATTCTGGCTCCCTGTCTCTTCCCCCCTCCCGTCCCTTCAAAATTGTAACAAGTCGTCTCCTTGTATTATATTTAGTATATCTTTCGTATTAATGTACTATATAGTAGTGGTTATGTCAATGCACTAAAGTTTATTATAATATTATTATTGTTCAAATTTCCCGTATGATTTATATACTAGGTTCGTAAACTTGAGATACAGCTAGTTCGTGTGGCCGAGCGAGTAATGCGATTAGAACACTGGATGTTCTACGTTGTCCTACTCTTATTTTCGTAATTTTTTTTTAAGTAATAGGCGAAACATATTTTTTTATATAATTATTAAAATTATTCGTGTACTTTTTATGTAGGAGAAATACTTGTATATTTTAAAATTTCGTAGGCATCTTTTCATCGCTTTTGTTCATTGTTACAATTTTTACATACATTTGAATGAAAGTTATTTAGCGAACGAGATTTAAATGCAATTATATACATGATTTTATATTTTGTAAAGATGATGCCTACGAAATTTTAAAATATACAAATATTTTTCCAACATGAAAAGTACACGAATAATTTCAATAATTATATAAAAAAATATTTCGCCTAATATTTACAAAAAAATATTATGAATACAGTTGGACTCGAACTTGGAACATCCAGTTACGCGCGTTTTAGTCACGCGCTTTATTCGCTCGGCCACACGAACTTGATGTATTTCAGGTTTACGAACCTAGTATATAAGGCACACGGACAATTTTAACAATAA
>NW_012026816.1:5001790-5003115 GCF_000956235.1 Wasmannia auropunctata
TAAAACCACGGGCTGATCGAGAATCTGCTCGCACTCTGAGGACGTGATCGCCATTTTAGTGTCAGAGTCTCGTCGCGTGCGCCCCTTTGGCGACGCGTATCTTGTAGTGCTCTTTGGTTTGGCGTACCGGCGTTCGTCCTCAAGTGCGAGGGTTCTCATCGAATCTGCCGTGAGCGATCGGGAGTGTCGCGAGTCGCGTATCGAGCCACCCGGGGATCGTCGTCGCGAGTTCGCCGCAAAGCCCTCGCGCCTGAGCGCGCGAGCGTTAGAGTAAGTGTGTGAGTACGCGGAATCACGAGTGTCGTGCGTCGCGCTGTAGTGTGGCATTGCGCGCGATTTCGTTGCGTATCGGTGTAAGTCCACTTTCTATCTGCTTCGTTTTTGTGCGAATGTCCGACGCGTAAGCTTACGATTGACTTTCGCGGTAATAATTGTTGTCGTTAGACCTCGGTACACGCATCGTACCGAGCCCCGTCCGTTATTGTACAATCGCGCCGACTAGTGTTGAATGCGTTTCTTTTTGTTTCCGGCCGAATTACATGCCTATTTCTTATCTTTTTCTGTCGTACACGGGAATTCATCGTGCCGTCGGACTATCCGCGCTTATTAGCGTTGAATCAGTCGCGTCACGTCCGTACTTTTCTACCGAACTGTGTTATCTTTTTCTTTCTCCGCCGTTTCTTACCGCCTTTCCAGGCGGCCAATAAACCTGACTATTATTTGTTATTATTAGCAATTTGGAGTACGAATTCTTTCGCCCGCCCCGCGCCATCCCATCGCCCTTTTGCCTCGCCCTGCTCCTCTACCGTTAGGTAGAGCCGGCCAGCCCTCGTGCGATCGACTTCGGGAGCGGCGTTCGATGGTCGAGTGTCGTCGCGCGTAAAGACTTCGTTCGCGCTATCGCGCAATCGTTCCGTTTCGCGAGTGACGTGACCTAGAGCACGTCTGGCGCCCAGTTTCGTGTCGCCGCTCCTCGTCGGTCGCCGGAGGGACACATCCTGGAGGGCTGCCACCTTCCCTCCCCGGAATCGTACGCGATTTCCGCCCCCTTGTTTGATCCGTGCTCGCGCGAATTATTTATTTCACGGGAGCACGTGACAGTATGCATTCATGTAACTCATGTTCATTATTTCTTATTATGTTATTAATAATAATATTGTCTTTCTGTTTCAGAAAATCAATCTTCTGAGAAAGGCGGTGGCGAAAGAGCGGCGAAAAAACTCTCAATATATGATCCAGGCCACGGCGCTGGGATATATGCAAGTGCCGCCGCCGCCGCCGCCATCGGGATATGGGCAGGCACCGTATGTCCCATCGTCGTCGGG
>NW_012026816.1:5003135-5003596 GCF_000956235.1 Wasmannia auropunctata
TGAAACGAGGATCGTGCCGGTGAGGTGACCCTCTTTAGCGCGTGTAAAACCACGGGCTGATCGAGAATCTGCTCGCACTCTGAGGACGTGAACGCCATTTTAGTGTCAGAGTCTCGTCGCGTGCGCCCCTTTGGCGACGCGTATCTTGTAGTGCTCTTTGGTTTGGCGTACCGGCGTCCGTCCTCAAGTGCGAGGGTTCTCATCGAATCTGCCGTGAGCGATCGGGAGTGTCGCGAGTCGCGTATCGAGCCACCCGGGGATCGTCGTCGCGAGTTCGCCGCAAAGCCTTCGCGCCTGAGCGCGCGAGCGTTAGAGTAAGTGTGTGAGTACGCGGAATCACGAGTGTCGTGCGTCGCGCTGTAGTGTGGCATTGCGCGCGATTTCGTTGCGTATCGGTGTAAGTCCACTTTCTATCTGCTTCGTTTTTGTGCGAATGTCCGACGCGTAAGCTTACGATTGAC
>NW_012026816.1:5003646-5004132 GCF_000956235.1 Wasmannia auropunctata
TATTTACATGAAAACAACACACTAACAGTGAATCATCATGAGGTATTAAAACACGCGATCGCACTATTTCAAGAATATTATCAGCTTCCCGGGGATGGTCATCTAAACAACGCTACGCTACATTTAATGCGTACACCACGATGCGGACTCGAGGATATTCCACATCGAATGTTCAGCACGGAGGTAAAAAAATGGCAAAAGACAAATCTCACGTGGAATTTTCATCTAGCGGACAAATCTGCAATAGAAGTAGCCGAAATGGCGTTCAATATGTGGGCGAAACATTCATCATTAATTTTCACACGCAAAGCAGTAAATCCCGATATCTTAATATCCTTTCGTAACGGTATTCACACATTTGCGCATCGACGCAATGGTGAGGTTTGTCCATATGCACTCGACGGTCCTGGTGACGTACTCGCTCACGCATTCCCTCCTAGCGATCGTGATAGTCACATCGCCGAGATACATGTTGACAAAACGGAA
>NW_012026816.1:5006217-5006627 GCF_000956235.1 Wasmannia auropunctata
AAAAGAAACTAGTGCAGGAAAAAAAATACAGATGGAGCCTAACAGTGATAATGCTAGAGATGATGAACTTTATGATCTGGCTAGGTATGCCCTTACGGTGGATGCCTATCTCGCGTGGGAGCGTCATTGCGATGAGCGTCTCGAGTTGTTGCGGAGGAAATGTCGTGGATGCAATACGTCGCGACTTTCCACCGGTACAATTAACTCTCTAATCGGTCGAATATTACGATTGGAGGGTTTGAAGAGCGCTTTACGTCGACGTGTCATTTTCGAAGGTGCAGGTCCCAGTCAATCGCAAGATTTTTCCTGGATGGAAATCGAAACGGCGTTCAGAAATCGTATAGTAACTGGTGCTGTCATAAATTTTTCGTACACCGATCCTGGTCTATTTCTCGACGATATTAGGGAAA
>NW_012026816.1:5006677-5007397 GCF_000956235.1 Wasmannia auropunctata
CACGGTGTCGGAGTTGAGTGAACTTCCGGAACGTCAAAGTGGGTGAGACTTTCACGTATTTTGAATCTCACGATTAACATGAACAAGTGTAATCCCTTTCGCGCTGGGTGTTGGCTGGACTTACCACTGCATATCAAAGCTAGGAAAGCAGTAATCAATATAAAGAGTCCAGATAACGCGTGCTTTGCGTGGGCAGTAGTCGCAGCTATGTACCCTGCCGACACTAATGTAAACAGAATGTCACAGTATCCACATTATTCGAGAGTGTTAAATCTTGATGGTATCGAGTTTCCAATGTCTCTAAATAAGATCAGACAATTTGAACGTCAGAATAACTTGTCTATTAATGTGTTTACCATTAAAGAAGAGAATTATATAGGGGCAAATTATATTTTGCCCCTTCGTCTTACAGCACATAAGAAGGAGATTCACGTTAATCTGTTGCTCATATATGGAATTTGATGTGGCAAAAAGGTCATGCATTTCACGTGGATAAAAAATTTGTCACGCTTAATAAGCACACAATTGAGTAAACGTTAAGCAAAGAAATATGTATGTGATCGGTGAGTACAATAGCTCTCTCTCCCTGTCCCTATTTTTTAATTAATGATACATTAAATGTGCTTTTGTTACAGATGTTTGCATTATTTTTATTCGCAAAGAAAATTAGCGAATCATATAATTGACTGCGAAAGTAGGAACGAATGTGCTGTCGTTCTT
>NW_012026816.1:5007481-5008372 GCF_000956235.1 Wasmannia auropunctata
CAATTATATACAGTTTTTCTCATTCTTTAAACTTGACTTGTAAAAAGAAAATGCAAAAATTACTTTATTTTTTATCTCATTATTAATACTTTTCTCGTACAAAATAAAAATTTCATGAAAGAAACTAATATAGGCATATATAGACATATTTTATGTAATATATATGTTTATACACTCTTATATAAAAATTATTTCTCGGATAACTTATTTTATTATTTCAAAAACGTTTGTTTTTTCATTTTTAACATAATACTCACATTGCCGTCGTATAGTTTTTTGTTGATTGTGAAGCCATGTTTTTATTTGTGGCGATGTACGTTCAGCAAAAGAACTATATTTTTTCTTTGCATCTCCTATTTCTTTTAAAGATGGTAACGTTAAGTTTTCCATATGTGCAGCAAATATATGAAGTGTCGCTTCTTTTTCTTTTTGAGACCAGCGTGTCCTCTTTGTTTTCCCATAAGGAGATGCTAGTAACGAAAAGTAGAATATTATATGAAGTAATATTGATAAATATAATAATATATGCATAATAAATCATGAGCATATTTACAAAATATAATGTAAATATGCTAATGATTTACAAAATATCGTGGCAAGTTGCTAAAACTATTTGTCTATTTCGATAAAATGCAAAATAAGAAGCAGGAATATGTGTGCATTTGAAAATTATCTAAAAAACAAAACATTAGAACAACTCATATTTAATAAATAAATGTAAATACTTACTAGACCGTTTTCGTTTTTCATTACTTCCTTTCTCATATATCACGTCATTCGGTAAAATATTTTCAATGTCTTGATTTGCAGTGACTGAAATAGATTTTTTCAATAATAATAACAATATAAGTAATGATACATGTAAAATAAAACAAAAATAGGAATAAAAAA
>NW_012026816.1:5008422-5009540 GCF_000956235.1 Wasmannia auropunctata
ATTATCTATGCAAAATTTATTATATAACCTAATTCTTTGTTTTTATAAAACATTTATAAGTGTGCCCTGCTGAAAATGTTCAATTAAAACTGATTAAAACGTAATCCATTTTAATCGATTTTAATCGGTTTTAATCGGTTCAATCCGCGCCCGGATTAAAAAGTAATCAGTTTTAATTTTGAACAAATTATAATTGGTTTTAATATTACTTTTGAGGATTATTTCCAATCTGAAATCATTATATTATCTAATCCATATTGTTGTCAATTCAAATAAATCCGAATAACCGTATGGATATATAATATCCAAAATAATTCGCCTAAACCGTATATATATTTTTTAACATCTAAGGCTACTACTGAAGGCATTAATGTGAAATATTGCATGTACTTGCAATTTATATTAATTATAAAAAAGTATATTGAAGTCCACATCCACAATTGTGATAAATTTCTCTAAATCTGCGGTATCATTCATATTTTTTTTATTATCGTATTAATTATACGAGTATCATATTTTTCTTAACTTTTAATTATTTTTCAATCTGTGTTTATTTAATACAAAAAATATAAATTAAATTCTTTGACGTTGATTTATAAATACGATTAATCAATTTCAATAAGAGACTATAAATTATTATAATTATAATTACTAATATGATATCAATGCTTAACTTAGAATAATAGTAGGTTAATTCATGTTTCTAATTGCTCATTGTAAATGGCGCGCGAGAAGTGCATGCCTTGTGTTATATAGTTTTATGGAAATAAATGGATAAATATAATAAATCAAAATAAGAAAATTAGAGATCCTATCTTTTGATACACTTAATTAATATTAGCCATTAAAGTTATTATTATTATTTTGATATGGATGAGATACTACTATATTTCTTTTGCATTTCAGATATTAATATTAAAGTGTAGGAAAAGTTACCGCGCATTTTTAACAATCTTTTTTAAAATAAAATAAATGGTACACCCACGGTCATTGATTCTGTCCCTCGGAAATTTTCACAAACTCTGAAGTGATCACTTTTCTACATTAATGCTCATAATCCATGCACGATTAACGAAACGAAATCGTGCATGGACTATAAACATTAATGTAGAAAAGTG
>NW_012026816.1:5009590-5011680 GCF_000956235.1 Wasmannia auropunctata
TTGCATTGCAATATCTCCGCTTGTAGGACACGTAGAAGAAAAATAAAAGCATTTTTATTACACAAATCGAACCCAAGCTGTCGATTAAGCTTACTTGGAAATTAATCGATTCGACCGTTATTAAGATCTCATAATCTCGGATGCTCGCAACGCGACGGCTCACGTTAAGAGACCCGGCATGGCTTGACTGATATAGTTTAGTTAAACATTTGATTTAAACACTTGTCACCAAGCCACTACCGTGTCTCCTGATTTGTGTATTTCTCTCTCTCTCTCTCTCTCTCTCTCTTTCTTTTGTGCTGCATAAATAATTAATTAATTTAAAAGTAAATAAAATAAATTAATAAATTGATTTTAATTAATTTGTTTATTTATTAATAATGTACAATTATACAAAAATTGTAACACTGCTTTACTTGAAAAGACTAATGTAACCATGACCAAACGTATACTCATTTTTTTAATTTTTATCATTTAAGTTAATAATAAAAAAATTAAAAAGATTACGAATCTTAATATTAAATCCATACCTACCTACATCAAAAAAACATATTGCTGAAATATTTATAAAGTTAACAGTGCAATTTTTTATCACGGAAACAAAAATGATGGACATTATTACACAAATATATTGCAAACTAAAGGTACAAAATGGATATCCGTAAATAATTTAAAAGTTGAGACATGTCAATGGCCTCGAAATGCTAAAAATGTTACATATTTTTCTTTAAACAAATAAATAAATAAAAAAATTAAATCAATAAACTATTGAAATTGAGAGAAAGTATATTAAATTAAAGTAACAATTTTATAAATAATGTGATTATTTTTCGAAGATTTAAATTCTATTATAATTTAACAAAAAACAGTAAAATCCCATAAAAAATCTTTTTAAAAAAAGAAAAAATATACGCCAAGTACACAAAAAATGTCGCATATTACATTCTTTCTAAAACTAAGAGCAATTTTTTAAAAATGATTAAACATACAATTATTTAAAAATTGATTGATCAAAAATAGTCGTGAAATCAATAAAATTATCAATTATTTTAATAATTATTTATTGTTCTTTTAGATGATTTTTATTTAATCTTAATTAACCGTACTTATTAATATTATAGTGCTGCTCTTGCAGCTGAACAACAATGATCGATATGTATATATATCGAAATCGATTACTAATTTTAACAAGATTTTGTGAAAATTCGCCTTGAGTGACAAACCGCTTTGCGTGTGTATACGTGTGACTGAAGAACGTCACTTTTAAATAAAGTGACACTTTTCACGAACTCGATTTCAATATTGACTGCACCAATTTTATTCGCAATGGTCGCAATTGAAAGTTCGTATTGACATTATATTAGAAAATGTCGTTAGATTTTGTATTGCTGTTATAATTTCTGAGATATTTGAATTGAAAATATGTTTGACATAAGAATTCCAGATAAAACTATATGAAATGTCGCACAACGACATTTGCGCAATGAAGTAACACGCAGACCACGCAGTCATCACTTTTTTTTATGTACACCCACGGTCATTGATTCTGTCCTTCGGAAATTTTCGCAAACTCTGAAGCGATCACTTTTCTACATTAATGCTCATAGTCTATGCACGATTTCGTTTCATTAATCGTTAATTAATTAATGTAGAAAAGTGATCACTTCAGAATTTGTGAAAATTTCCGAGGGACAGAATCAATGACCGTGGGTGTACTTGGTGTCGCGCCGGTACCGTGTTGCTTGATTCAGTCAAAACGGATTTATCTATGAATGCTTCCCATTTAGTGACACAAGTCGACACAAACGTTATTCTATCCTTCTCAGTGGCGGATTATACACGAGGCGCATGAGGCGCACGCCTCAGGTCCGCTCATTGCGAGGGGCCCGGCCCTGCAACTCGCATACTCGTTGATCGCCAATTGTCAGCTCGTGTGCCTCGTGTATACGGCCGTGCGCCCGGCGCCGTATATGTTGACTGTTGTCACTTGTCAGTCGCGACTCGTGTGATTGTGTCTTGTTGAGAGTATCAGAGAATATCAGTTGCGTTGTATCAGAGTCGGAAACAAAAGTAAGTATACTATATAAAAG
>NW_012026816.1:5011730-5013795 GCF_000956235.1 Wasmannia auropunctata
GACATATTTCAATTTTATCGCTCACATATACTATATTATTTTCTATTTTTTTTTTGCCTGATTTATTTATCATTTCTTTCGCTATTTTTCGACGTATTTGTTGCATTTCAATTTTTCTCTCAGACCTTTTACGTTCTAATTCTTTCTGCTCTTCTAAAGTGCGCTCTGTCTTCCTTTTTTTGATTTTTCATTATTTTTTAAACTAAATCTAATTAATTTTTATTTATTAGTCTTTTGTTCTTTTCTCTTTTTCAATAAATTTTTATTTTTTTTAATTCTATATTATTATTAATATTTTAACACAGTTTTAAAATTTCTTTCCCTACCTCAATTTAATTTTTAAATATCATTTAAATATTCTTCCTAACCAACATTTTTTTTATTATCATTATGTTTATTATTTAATTTGATATATTAATCAATCGTTCAAATATATAATTTATCCTTAATTTATAATTAATTTTAATAATAAATATCTGTTGTTTTTCTCGATTTAATCCAAATAATTTTTTTTCATCAAATACCTTTTATTCCTCCATTAATCAAATAAAATATTACCTCCACATTAAAAATTTTTAATTATTTTTAATTCGTTTTCGTGTTTCTTTTAAATATTACTCTTGTGCATTTTTTTTTTGTTATTGCCTATCTTTATTTTCAAATAATTTTTTTTACAATCTTCTTATTTATTTTTGTCTTCTAATAAACTTTGTTATTTTTTTTCTTAACCTTGGATATTTGTTAGTCTCAGGATTGTTATATTATATATTTTAAAATCTTCTCTCCTGTTTTTAAATAATTTATTATTTTTTATGTTTATCATATTAATATCTATATTCTGAACACTATTTATTTATTTAAATTTTTTTTCTATATTCTAATAACATATATTTTTATTATTAAAACTTTACAATCTAATTAATTCTGTTAATATTTTTTTCTTTTTTTTATTGATTTTACGCTAATAAAATTAAATATTTTTCAATATATACTATTAAATTCTTTTGAATTATTTTTCTGATTAATTTTAAATAATTTTGATATTATTTTCATCTTTTTTTTATTGATTTTACGTTATTAAAATTGATTATTTAAGAATATATAATCTAAAATTTGTGATAATATAAAAAGGATATAAGATATATTGAAAGAATATTGTAAGAATATATCTGAATATTCTTAAAGAATAAAAACATAAATTCGACATTGTATATTTATAAACGTTTACAAAAATAAATAGAACTATTTAAAAAAAAAAAATAAAAGATATAATTGTTTGAAATTATTTAAGGATGATTACAAATTAATTCAATTATTATATTATATAATTGAGATTAATAATTATATAAACAGCTAACGGTAATGTTTTGATAAAAATTTATCAAATAAATCTTTATGTAAAATTCTTTTTAAAATAGAAAACATTAAAAAGATGTTAAAAATGGTTAAATTGACGTAATTAAAAATATAAATCTATAGAACAAAGAAAACCATACAATTGTCTTTCAAAATAGTATTAATAAATATATTATAAATTAAAATTAAAAGATGGTAAGTAAAGTAAAATTATAGTAAAAATGTATATATATATATATATAATTTCAGGATCATATTGATAAGGTATCATATTGAGCGGTTTGCGGAAGAAATAAGACGCGAAATGTAGATATTTGAAAATCCTCGAAAAATTTAAAAAGTATAGTTTAGAAACATAATGTTTAGGATATTCATGATTTATTTAAAAAATGTTCCACAAGAGTAAAATTTAAAAAAAAATAGCCTGGAAATAAATTAATTATTTAAGAATATATAATCTAAAATTTGAGATAATATAATGAGGAAAATAAATTAATTATTTAAGAATATATAATCTAAAATTTTTGTTAATGTAAGAAGGATATAAGATATATATATAGAAAGAATATATATGAATATATTGAAAAAATAAAAACATAAATTCGACATTGTATATCTATAAACATTTACGAAAATAAATAGAACTATTATTAAAAAAGAATAAAAGATATAATTGTTTGAAATGATTTAAGGACGATTACGAAATAAT
>NW_012026816.1:5013845-5014261 GCF_000956235.1 Wasmannia auropunctata
TATTCGTGACATATCAACATTACGTTTGGACGTTCAGCATAAATGACAGAACATTCAATAACGGACCACTATTAATACACGACTATATGAATTTTCTTCCAGAAAAAAATTTTACTCTGTCAGCCGCATATCAAAGACCCTCAGGTGAGATCGTATTATTTATTAAAGATCGAATTTACATGGTCGATTATCCTAGTTTTACATTAAGCGCGGGTTGGCCAAGAACTTTCAAGGACATAGGACTTCCAACAACCGCGATAATCAATGCTGCAATAAATACCAACAAGGGACGAACATATGTGATCTTTGACGGTCAAACCATAGCCGAGATAAGCGAATGTACAATGACTGTTATTAAATATCACACTTTACAAATGGTATTTCCAGGAATACCATCAGATATGACACTAGCATAT
>NW_012026816.1:5014311-5014816 GCF_000956235.1 Wasmannia auropunctata
CAGATATTTTGTATGGTAAAAAGTTGCGCAACGACAATGTAATGTATACCAAATTGTCGTTAAAAGTTTCAGAATCGAGGTACAGGAAGCGGTGCATAAATGGCTGCGCGATCAACCAAAAACCTTCTTCCTGGAAGGAATACAGAAGCTTGTGGACTGCTGGACCAAGTGCATTGAAAAGCAAGAAGAGTATGTATAAAAATGATGTACATGTTGAACCCCTACTTTTATGGAAAAGAATTGTGGAAACAGAAGTGCATATAATTTTTGACTCACCCTTGTAATCATATAACATGTTGCAGTTATTGTGCACATATATGTATATCACGTCTTAATAAAACGCATATTAAATCAATACTTATAAATTATCAAAAATTTCTAAGTTTATTGCGTTTTATATATGTATATATATAATGTAAAACTGTAAAATGCTTTTTAACAAATTTTGTTATTTTTTGATGAACTTTTTACTGTATCTTGAAATTTGTTTTTTATGGATATAACA
>NW_012026816.1:5014866-5015432 GCF_000956235.1 Wasmannia auropunctata
TCGACAATTATTCGCGTAATCTAATATGACGTTCGTGACGTTCAAATTTGTTACATTGTTGAGCCAAAGAAAATCTACGTACAAAAAAAAAAATACTCTCGCAATATATTCGTTGTCACATAAGCTTACATACAATACTTGTTTAATACATCGCATTAAAACAATAAAATCGAAATTGCACGAGATCAATTTTTTTTTCCTTACGTACACAAATTTTCAATGGATCACTAATGCAACAAATTTTAACGTCATGTTAGAATCTTCGACAATTATTCGAGCAGTCTAATATGTGACGTTCACAACGTTAAAATTTGTCGCATCGTTGAGCCATACCGAATTTCAACTACTTTAAGAATATATTGACTTCAATACATACCTCAAAACACTATCTCGCATCGCATAGATTACTGTAAACAACGAATAATAATACGAAACTTTTGATGATCCATTCATATCCACGATCTGTCGTTCTCTTTCCATCCTGCAAAAATACAAACAGTTAGAGAAAACAAAAAACTCTGAAAAAAAAAATATTGTGCGACTAACCTCTCTTCCTCTTACAAAAA
>NW_012026816.1:5015482-5016270 GCF_000956235.1 Wasmannia auropunctata
TCATTCCAGATAACACCACAGCTTATTGTCTTATTATTCACGATCGATTCGTAGAATATAATCCACTCACTAATGTGGTACGCAAAATTGTTTGAATGAAAAATACAAAAAAATTTATTAATATTTACAAAATGTAAATTAATTCCATTAGTGATGCATTAGACATTTTATTTGTTTCTACGACAATTCCCTCACCAATGTGATATTGACTGTTGACTTACTACTTCAACAGCATTCCAAACGTTCGGAAAAATAAACACAATTATGAACAACAAGGTTACAGAGACATATATAAACGTAATTCATTGGAATAGGTCTTCAGTTGTCGAGTAATAAATGACAATGTCGCACAAGCAAGTAACGAATCCAATCTTCGTGGATTTGCAAGGCTTCATCGTTCGTGAGAAATTCGTGATCAAAGAAGTAGCCATATTAAAGCGAGGAAAAACACTGGTACACCGAATATTTAAAGAAGCTATGCCAATATATTTACTAACAGAAATTGAAAGGGCGCACGCGTCATGGTTAACAACTAACCACCATAGATTACATTGGAACGATGGCGACATGGATTACGGTATGGCTCGAGCAATGATTAGAAGTAAAATATGTTTGGGAAATTATGGTGAAGACATGGAAGTGGTTGTCTATGTAAAAGGATATAATAAAAAAAAATGGTTGGACGAGATTCTTATAAACTTAGACGATGATATTTCAGTCAGAAATATTGAGGAAGATTATCCATACATGCAACCACTCAGGTCTCTCGATTCAACAAATGCATTTAA
>NW_012026816.1:5016320-5016903 GCF_000956235.1 Wasmannia auropunctata
CAAGAACAATGTAGGGGATATAGGTTTTATATTTAAATAAAAATGTAGTCCAAAAATATAATCAAAACCATGGGAGCATTATAAGATATAACAACAATGTAGGGGATACAGGTTTTTAAATTTAAATAAAAAAAAATGTAATCCAAAAATATATATTAAAACTATTTTATATTTAAATAAAATGTAATCCAAAAATATATATTGAAACTATATACAATTTTACACTACAATACATTCCCTTTATTTATCCACGAATTATGTGAACTGTCCATCCCCAACCATTTCACGTACACCTTGTTTCCTCGTTTGCGCAGTACTTTTTCCACGAGATACACATCAGGATTGGATACTCGTTGTAATTCATATTCGTAAAATCCTCCGGCTACAGGTTCTCCGCGAGAATCATTTAATAAATACGTCGTGGGATTTGTAGATTGTACTTTCGCGATACGAAAGATTTCAGTGGACCAATTTGGTGTGTAGCCTTTCTCAAATATAGTTTTAAATTTACTGACACGTACTGGATCATTTACCTGAATCTTGTAGAGTGATGATCTTCGCGTAATTGTACACCGTCATTTAA
>NW_012026816.1:5016953-5017445 GCF_000956235.1 Wasmannia auropunctata
TTGGTCCAAATTATTGGAGAGAGTAAATGCAACTAGCAAGACTCTGGAAAATCCAACATTAAATCTTATCTCCGCAATTCAACTTTTAGACTCACTTGTTACTTTTATTGATGAGTTCAGAGAAAAATTCGATGAGTTGGAACGTTTGACTAAATTAATGATTGGAAATGACGCGCAATATAAAGACGAGACAAAGAGAACAAAAAAAAGAAAAATGTTTGAGGACGAATCCAGAGAAAATGATATTGAGTTGAGAGGTCGTCAAAATTTCAAAGTAAATGTTATGACAACTGCCGTTATTCCGTCGCACGGAGTAGCTCGTCGGAAAACGGGCGGCGAAATTGGCTCAGGGCGGATAAGGAAGAGCAATCAATGTAACTCGGATTTTAATATGTACAAGATAATGAGTTTATTTAACTACTAGGATTTTATACATTTCGGTACGCGCGGACGGACGTTATATACACATATGTACAGGATTAGCGCGAGCGC
>NW_012026816.1:5017495-5018951 GCF_000956235.1 Wasmannia auropunctata
TGTGACAACTAAATAACAAATAATGTTTATTTTCTGACGCTTTTTTAATATTTTTTTACAAGGGGATAAGGGGCCCAAAAATTTTTAGCGCTTCAGACCCAAAAGTTTCTTAATCCGGCCCTGATCCTTCTCAGCATTTAGTGAGAAACAAAGACAAAACGATACTTGTGCTGACTTCTGTCACTAAATGGAAAGCACTCTATATCTACTACGGATATCCTCAATCCATAATAATATTTTTACGTGAATTTACATCTTCCAGTTCATCTAAACTGCGCACTAATTATTTGTTAGTTTTAAAACACAGTTCTAAACTGAAACTGGAGTTATAATATCACGATCAATTAAATATTTAAAGTTATTGACATGCAATTTAAAAACATTAATGATACAATAAGCATCTTAAAACATTTAACGTAAAAAATTTATGTAAAGAATTTATTTCAGAAAATAAAATAGACATATTCAATCTTTGATAAAATTAAAAGCTAAGTTATTAATTAATCCAATTTAAATATATTCTTTTTAAAAATAATTTGAATAAAAATGAATTATGTATTTCTATTCCATCAATCAAATATTTATATAAATGATAATATAAATAGAATGAAATGTACAAGCAACGTTGATTTTTTACTTTATTTTGAGTTCAGAGAACGTATTGCACGATAACTCTCTGTTTCTTTTCTTCTCCGGAAGTGACTAATCAACAATGATTTTGATGTCTATCTCTGTCGATTTTCCATCCATACAATTGTGAGCGCTTCCGGGATTTGTAAACAACTCAATGATAAACAAATTAAAAGTGCAGTGTTAGCTGATGGAAATAACCTATTAAGTTAAGGCGCAATGTGTTTCTTTTTGATGATTGCTATCGCTTGATTATGCGATTACACAACAAACGTTTTATGATGCACAGATATACATATAAAAATACATACACATGTATATAAGCAAGTAATCGTTAAGAAAAGAAATATCTCATTGATTTTACGATCGCAACATAAATCACGACAGAAAAATTTAATTGGTATACATAAATGTAAATATTGTATTATTAATAAATGATTATATAATTTAATATTAATTAATATTATATATATAATATTTATTAATAATTATTATATATATAAATATAATAATTAAATATTATTAAATGTAATGTAAGCGTAATATATAGTTATTTTTTATTAATAATAAATGAATAATAATTATAAACTTATTAGAAAAACTTTAAAAGAATTTAATAAATATACAATTATAAATAGTTATAATATATACAGTTATATACATTGTAAATAGTTACGTATTCAGTTTTATATTAATTACGTGAAAATGATTTTGTTGTATTTAATTAATAATTTAACAGCTTCTTTTATTTATAATTATAAAAATTAAAATGATTTATATAAAATATTAAATTAAGATTTGTGCGTGCGTGCGTGCGCGCGTGCGT
>NW_012026816.1:5019001-5027796 GCF_000956235.1 Wasmannia auropunctata
AGGAAATTTATCATCTAGATACAAATCAATGTTGTGCCATATAATTGTGGCTCATTTTCTAAATTGTAATATCAGGTAAATATAAATATTTTATTCTACATTCATTTTTCATTTTATTCGTATTTATTGTATAAAATTTAATGGCATTATCATTACTGAAAGTATCAGAAATTTTTAATTATATATTATCAATTACTGTCAACAATTTTTTCTATACATTTTCGTAAAATTGTACTATTAAAAATATATTTTCTAGTGATATGTCTTTTCTATTGATTCTGTTTGATCTGAAAAATATTTTTAGAAATGAATTTTTGATATGTAAATATATTTTCGTACTATAAGTATAATTAATAGAGTATAATTCTTTATTTTAACTATAATTTTAAATTTTATTTAAGATCGTTGAAAAACGAAGATTTTAATACAATTTCTGATGAAATAATAAAACTCTTCCCGCAAAAATGTAAAGAAACTTACTTTGTGCCACCGATTCGTAAGAAGAATTCAAAAGAAAATAAACCAGGCATTTCGAAAGGAAAGCTAATTGACCGATATCGTAATGACATAAAATTGATTAATTCTGTCAAGAAAAAATCAAATGAGCAAAATATTAGTGCTACCAACACAGGTATACTTTTACTCAAATAAAAAGAAAAATTCTAAAAATATTTACAAAGTGTTGAATTGCAATTTTTGTTTTGATATTGTTCTTCTGATTATTGTACAATTTGTATGCAATCTTACAAAGTGCAGAACAAAGCAAATTTTGGTTGATCCATAATCAAAATCTTATGGAAGAGGTCTTATGGAAGAGGATATCAAAAAATGGGATGAATCATACATTTTACGTTCGCATGATTGTACTAACAAATTGTTCAAGAACGTCAATGATATAATAAAAGAATGGCCGATTTTAACTTCAAGTTTCGGATATATACTGATAATAAGCTAAACTAATTTAAAATAATTCATGGAATTACATAAATAAAATAAAAATGTCTATGTTTGGGAATGTTTTACAAGTAACGTGCCGCGCGCGCGCGCATGTGTGTGTGTGTGTGTGTGTGTGCGCGCGGCGCGTGCGTGCGTGCGTGTGTGTGTGTGTGTGTGTGTGTTGTGTGTGTGTGTGTGCGTGTGCGTGTGTGTGTGCGTGTGCGTGTGGGGTGTGTGTGTATGTGTGTGTACTTAAGCAATTGAAATAAAATCAATAAAAAGATTTAAAAAATTAAATAAGAATAAATTTTTATTTGAAACGTAAAATATTTTAACTTTACTTGATCTTTTTCAGGCATAATAATGAAATCGTGTCAAGTATAAAAGATTAGATTGAATTACAAAATTGATTGCAATTAGTTAATAACAAAATTAATTAGACAAAAAATTCTATAAGAGGCTATGTTAAAAGACAAACAATCTTGTATTTTATTCTAATTCTGTATGCTTGATACGATTTTGTTATTATAAGTGAAAAAGATTAAGTAAAATCAAACTTATTTCATTATATCGCTTCATTATATTTTTTAGTTTTGAATAAAATAATTTAATATAAATTTATTGCGGTACTACAATTAATTAATAAGTATAATTAATTAATAATTATTATTTACATAACTCATGCTAATAGAGTATCTATTTCGACGTACCTATAAATGCATTTATCGTAAAGGAAATCCTGGTTAACGCATGATAATAACCAACTATGAACGGAAACAAAGCATCGTTTAATCATGCAACGAGCTACGGGCTTATGCAAGAAATTAATAATAACTAATTACTTGATTGTTAAAGTAACAGACTTACATAATGCGAAATAGCATTATTTCAAAATTTTACAATCTTTTGAAAATTTAATATTTTTTTATATTAAAAACGATTTGTTATTATCAAACAGATAATCGGAAGAACGTATAGAAAAATTTTGAAAAATGTTAAAATATGGATAATCATATTTATTAATAAATGTACAGTAATAATTGCCATAACAAGATCAATTAAAAACAATTAAAATTTTTTTTTCATTTTAATCTCTTATTAATTTTTAATAATTTTAATAATCTTTTAATTATTAATTTTTAATAATTTGAATAAATTATTTATAATTTTATTATTATTAATTAAAAAGTTCATTAATTTGTTAATCTACTAATAACCGAATTGTAATATGAAGAAATTTTACAATTAATATGCATATAAATTAATGTGTGCATTTGAGAAAACGCTCATTTGTTAATAATTTACTAATCTTTGAATCTTTGAATCATTAATTTTTAAAGCTGATTGCTGTATAAGCTAATATGACAAAATTTTATTTTACATATTTATCTTATTTTTGTATAAACAAATCTTTTTTTTTTTCAATTATATTGTACATGTTGTATGTAATTTTATAAAAGTCATTGATGCTTCTGAGTTTATTGTCAACACTAACAGTAACAACTCGATGACAGAGCGTTGATGATGGTGGTGTTGGTGGTGGAGGTGGTGGTGATGGTGGTGGTGGTTGGAAACGGTTGATGGTGACGATGGCGTTAATACTGGGATCAGTGATACCCGAAGCCCCCTTGCTCTCATCGTCTTCTCTTCCTGCCGTTAATAATATCTCTTTTCAACGAATCTTATAACATTTGATTCGGCAGAGAAGTTACGATCGATTAATTAATTACGGCAAATGTACTTCCGGTTGTTCAAGTAATGTTTTTGGGTGTTTATTTATCAATTAACATGAGTGTAGCAAGATATCTACAAGTGATAAAATAAAGAAAAAAATGAAAAAAAATATTCAAACAGTGTATGATTGTGTGAGTGATGTGTGTGTAGATGGCACATATAGGTATTTCATGTACGTATATTTAATGTTTATATAATTATGCGCGCGCACGCGCGCGTGCGCGCGTGTGTGTGTGTGTGTATGCGTTCGTGCGTGCGTATAAATATATATGTATATATTTATATGTATATATGTATACGCGATTAATACTAAATACTTCCCGGTTATCCTGTGCTAGGTCATTAATTATTATGCAATTAGTTAATCACAAACATCATTTTCTTCATAATCAAATGCAGCACATGTATTAAATTTTGTTAAAAATGATAATTGTGACAATTTTACATATTTATCCTAATTTATAACATAATATGATAAATATCATTTAATATCTAACATGATAATATAACTAACAATTCAAATTTGTAATATACAAAAAAATATTTATTTAACACAATATATGGCAAATATATTTTTTGTTATAATAATTGATTCTATTAATTGAGCATGATGTGAAACTTCCAATATAAAACAATATTAGATTTTTTATTTTCTCTTTTGTTTTACGATTATTCAATTTAAAATAATTAATCTAAAATTTGTACTTGTAAAAAGTATATATTTCTTTTAAGAGTAAAATATAAAAACAGGTCTCTCTACAAGAAAAAATACAATTAACAAATAAAATAAATGTAGAAAATAAATACACATTATAATAACATTTACACATAAAATAAATCTGAAAATTATGAACTATTTGTTACGTAATATTAGAATTTATACCTTTTTTACAGGTTTTGTCAAAACATATTGAAACTACTTTCGTTATTTTGAAAACGAACCGAATGACATTCTTACCAGTCACAAACACGTAGTAACTTAAACTTCTTAGTAGTCACAAACACGTGACCGCTCGAATTTCGCATAAATGGTGATTCATCTTATATTCGGCGTTCTTCTTTCAAATTTGAGAGAAGGTATTTACCTGCTCGCCTTCACCTGCCTTGAACTCAGGCGGCCTTACCACACATTCAGAGAACAGGAACTACGGTAGGCGCCTCTTAGGAATGCACCTTCCTCGTGCCCGCAGTCTTTTGAATTCTATCTGTACGAATCCATGAATTTCTTGCTTCTTAATCCAACCGACCGGTATTTCGCCATATTATTCACCGCTGACGGAAAAAGAGGTAACACTATTTTTATCTCTTCTTTTTGTTCTTCTCTGCGGGTTCTCACATTCGATATGACACTCGGATATATAGGCGTGAGAAAAATGTAGTCGGGGAAGTGAGGAACAATAGTATACATCTACCTTTTAAGAACTTAAACCCACTATATATTATAATCGCATTGTAGGAATTAATATATACGAAATGTCTGATCTGCATAATTATGTAATTCTAAAAATATTTCCTTTATAACATCTTTTTCATAAAAACCAGTGAATAAGCTATACATTTGTAGCTTAAATAATAAATACTAATTAAAATATTAATTAAACTATGTATTAAGAAAATTAACTAGCTAAATATTAAAATATACATTTATAAACATCAAATAGCTGCAGAATATCAAACATATATTTATAAATAAATTATTATTTTTATATTTAATTTTGTAGAGATTATTTATGTATTTTTTATTCATCCTCACTTTGGGTTACAATTTTACACATATAATTAATCTTACATGCTAACTTTATAAACTAAAAATCTTACCAACTAACGCTTTTACATACCTACTACACTCACAACTAAATCTTATATACTATATAGCTTAACATTTACATGCTTGTAAAGTCCTATTATATACACACATGTACGTTCCTACCGCTATATTTTTTGTATAAGAGATTATTTGTAACACAAATAAAATTTTAAAGAAAATTATTCATATTAATTTATAAAATTAATTTATTTGAAAATTTTTATTAATAAATTTTGATTTTGAAAAATTTTTTGATCATCTTATTAAACCGTACTTACTAGAGTTAATCTTACTAGAGTTGCTATTGCCACCTGTTGTTATATAGTGCAATTAATACGAGTTCTTCTACTTTCCGTACAGATTATGCAAAATATTCTGTATAACTGTTGTGAATGTAGTGATCACACATATAGGAGGGGGAGAAATAAATTTTTTTTCTTAAATATTAAATATAAAGTTTTCTTAGACTAATTTTTTTATATTCAATTTTCAAGATAATTTTCAAATAAATTATACTTAAGTTGAAAATTTTTCCTTTTATTTAATTTACATTTACCTTACTTTGTTATTTAATTATTTTATGATCTTTATTTAAGGAATAAATAAATTTTAATCAGTAAATATTAAAAATATTAAACAACGAATAAAATACAAGAATAAAGAATGTGTATATGGGAAATTACAGTTATTCTCTATGCATCATGTTCATTGTCTTAAAATACTTGCAGCTGCGCTCGACAAACGCATGTGGTGGCGGCGCGGCGGCGATACAATGCGCTGATTGGTCTCGATTAAAATTGACTCGCTTGCGAAATCGTTCGATCCTTGACGATGACGTCAGATATTCGAGAATATTCTTGCATTTATCCGCTGCCGACGTATATATACTTATTTGTAAGTTTGTGTCTAATATTTCGCCGTTGATCTTAAAAAATTCATGTTTATCATTTAAAAAAAACGTTTACGGAAGCCATTGCGTAATAATATGCTAAAGTACAATTGGACGGTTAGGTATCTGTTGCCTCTGTTGACGATAATACATCCGTCAAGTTTTTCCATTGGACAGGATGAAAAAAGTGGACGAAATCCAGTTATGTCAAAGAAAAATTCATAAATCTTGTTGAGATAACTAGGATTTATTTTGACTCTGATAGTTTCTTTGGGAACAAGATAAGGACCATCGGGGCTAATATCATTACTGAATTGCTGAATCATTTCTTGTGCAAAAGATACGAACCAGATGACTCAACAGTTTCTCACAGAAATGCAGACGTATTAGATTTACAATTAAATATAATCCAAATAGCAGGACATTTTTATATCAATCGTAAAAATTTAATTTAATTTAACAAAAATTTGAATTTTTTGTTTAATTAATTTATTTACTTAAGTTAATTAATTGCACGTGAATTAATTTTACCATAAAATAGTAATTAGATTTGTCTTATGATTTTAATTAATCTACTAATAAAATACATGTAGTAAATTTTTTAAATAAAACATTCTTAAAACATTATTGTATTAAATTAATATTTATTATGTGTTCCATATATGTATAATAATTGATTGCACACATAAAATTGAAAAATAGATGGCGAATTATTAAATTTGTAGTGAAATTGTATTTATTGTAAATTATTTTTGTACAATTTAAATTTTAATTTCTCAGCGTACTTTTCTATCTCTCAGTACAAATTTTTGGACGTATAATATACATATGTTAATACAAGGCAGTTTAAAAACTTATCGTGAATATTTCTTGAAAGAAATAACAAAATTATCGTAGAGGCCGTGACCTTTCTGAAGATAATAATAAACTCGAAAAGAATCCACAACGGAAGTGTGATGCGATGGGAAAACGAAACAAACGGGAATATTTCGTGAATAAGTCATGACGCGAAATATTTCCGTTTCCTTGTGCATTATGAAAATCATGACGGAAGAAAAAAAGCCAAATAAATGCTGTGGTATGGTATAATTTCGTATGCATAAGTTTTACATTAGCTTAATATCTTACTATTCATTGCATGTAAAAGTTTTACTAGATGTATTTTAACTAAAATAATATTACTGCGATAATTTAATAATATAATTTAAAAACAATACAATCAAATACAATGTAACACATTATAATATAATATATAATTTAAAACTAGACGTCACATATTTTAATAAATAAAAGATAAACAAATAATAAAAAAAAATACCATGCCCACATTCGTTACACTCATAATTACAATAATTAATCTCATAAATTTGTATTAAAAAACATATAAGCATATAATATAAAGATTTGTCATCGCAGAAACTGTAAGTTTATTTTAACTCATACATTTTTTAACATGTTAAATTCTTCTTTATGCGCGTTTGTATGATTAGCGTTTTTAACATTTTAACATTTTAACTCTTTTGATTACTTTTTCGATTACATAATGCGTTTTAACTTTTACACCAATAACTCAATTATTTATTCTAATTTATTACATACAACTATTATGTTAAAAACACCTATATACCTAATGGATTTCGCGTTTTAAATCAACATCGGAATTATTATCAAAAATTATTGTATTTGCGCACTGAAGAAAACCAAATCCGATGGTTGAAACATTTGCGGTTTTTATGCACACACACATCATACTAGAAAGTATAAATGTTAATCATGACGCATTAACATCTACCGCGTTGGTAAATAGGCTATTATTTCTTCTTCTTTTTATTAATTAATTTTTAAAATATTTTTATTTTATTATTGTGTGATATAAAGTCTTCAGTTTATGTACAAAAAAAATTTTCAAAATGGTACAAGGTACCTAAAAATTCAAACTGATCACATTGATCCGAACTGGAATAGTTACATGATATATAACATATCATTTTTAATGCTAGAAATGAGTAAAAACAGTATTAATGTCCTAATGTTTATTTAAAATTAAACAAAACCTTAATGTTTCTTGTTATTTATTTCTTTTATGATTTTTAGTTTGCTTACTTTTTCTTCCCGTCCAAGCAACACAGCTACATTTAATAAATGTTTAAAAAACGTTTACCCGATATGTTTTTATAATGTATAAAAGTACGTTTATTAAATAGTCGAAATGTCTCGCATAAAAACGGTATTTTAAACTAGTAAAAAAAACGTTAAAATGGACGTTATAAAATAGTAAAAAAAACGTTTAAATGAACGTATAAAAATATGTCTAAAAACCTTTTTATCATAAATTAAATGTACATTTAAATCTTTTTTGTATAGATTTAAAAAATGTCGATAATTTTTAATAAAATATTTTATTAAAATAATTGTTTAATTAATACAATTACAAATAAAATGTAAAATTTTGTAGGGCAAATTATGCATATATAATAAAAAAATAAAATGTAATCACAAAAAAGAGAAGATATTAATCACTAAAATAAAGAAAGTTATGCTGAATTCTAAAATGGATTTGATTCTTATATTATTTTATGTACGACTTTGATAACAAAATAAAAATATATGTGTATTTTTAAAATATGAATAAAAGAAATGACGAAGAATTATATTACATAATTCTAATCTTAGCTTGTTTCAGTCGATCTTAATGAAGTTAGATTCAATTTATTGTGTTAACATTGAAAAAAATTGCTTAATGCAGAGAATCTAATAAAAAAAATAAATGTAATCACAAAACAAAGATGTCGTTGAAATAAAAAAAATGTTATAGCACTCATGTAAAGCTCCATTTCAGAATTCATTATTATTAATTATTTATTTTTAACACTATTATTTCATGTCGTATAACTTTTATAATAAAATAAAAATATATGTTTAATATATGTATGCCTTTAAAATATGAATAAAGGAAATGATTATAAAATATGACATAACTCTAGTCTTGGCTTGGTTCAACCAATAATCGTGACATAACTCTAGTCTTGGCTTGTTTCAACCAATCTTTAATGGCATCTTCAATTACTTGTGTTGACTCTGAAGAAATCGCTTTATGCACAAAATCTAGAAAAAGGTAAATTAATAAATTAAATTAAGTACAATAAAAGAATAAAATTAAGTCATAAAGCACAAAATTTAATTATACAATAAGGTATATACTCTACTATACAGGGTGCCCCAAAATACTTTTGTCATTAAAATGTCATATTTCTGACTCAATTCTGAGAAGATTTTTCCTTTACAAAAATTTTATCCGAAGCTTAGTTTTCAAATTATAACAAGAAATAGTTAGCGAATTATGGGCCGCGTATGGAAGGTAGACAGGGGCGCGCAACTTACTGTCGGACACAGGCGGTACGGGAGGCCCACGCGACCAGCTGACTGCTA
>NW_012026816.1:5027846-5028431 GCF_000956235.1 Wasmannia auropunctata
TGGCTAGCATGCGGACTAACGCATGTGATCCTTATATTTCTTTTCAATATATATTCTTTATTATCATGTAGAATCGGTTGTGAATTCACTGAATAATCCCTCCTCCGATTCCTACATAATTTGAGGGCTCGCCCGTGATATAGTGATATAGGGATGTGGCCAGTTCTGTCGTAATTAGAAGCACACGTTTCGAGATAATTACGACGATAACGACGATCACGACGATTAACGACGGATACGACGCTACGCAAGGATAACGACGATCACGACGATTAACGACGGATACGACGCTACGCAAGGATTACGACGATCACGACGATTAACGACGGATACGACGCTACGCAAGGATTACGACGTGTTGTGAGTTGAGGAGTGAGAAGACGAAAGAAGCCGACTGTGCCAAACACGACGAGGTACACCGGGAACGACGAAATCGCCGATCAACTTACACCACGACGAGAGGTTCCGAAGGTCTCGTAACCGCCAGCCTTGTGAAAAACACGTGCTCAGATACGAACGCCAGCCATTGTTCTTACGACGCACGGACGACGATTGCATATTGCAAATTATATCCTGTAAGTAATG
>NW_012026816.1:5028481-5029107 GCF_000956235.1 Wasmannia auropunctata
TCGGATTCGGAAGACGTGAGAAACTGTGATCGAACTTCAGCTATTTTCCACCATTGACGCCGATCCAATCCAATAATCTTATTTACATCATAAATTTCAAGTCGAATCATTCGATACCCGAGCTCCCCAGGTGATTTTAAAATAAACAAACGTTTATTGTCAACTTTAGATACATATTGCTGAATTCCATACGACTCGATCGGCACATCAAACAAGGAATCGAAACCTCCAGACGACTTGCTCTTCATTTTGTCAACGGATTCCACGTCAAGACTCACAGCACCTCGCTTAGCAGGCGGCGCAGACGATGAGGCAACAAGATCGCCATGTCCAACAGATTGCAATTTTTCGCTAACACATACCGCAGGCACCAAAGCCGGCATACCATCGTCGTCATCTTCTTCCGACACAGCAGATATTAATTCACGCGATTCAGCACGACTTATCATAGTCTCTTCTCGCGACGCAACAAGATTCGTTCCATAATTCTTCATCCTCTTCTTATAATCGTTCACCCACTCAGTAAACATAGTCTTCCTTATCATGTTCACCATCAATTTCACATACAAATGTCTGCCAACGATTAGATTATACAAATCATCCAATGTACAAGTCGTATTGTGTTT
>NW_012026816.1:5029169-5031051 GCF_000956235.1 Wasmannia auropunctata
ATTCTTTTTTTTACATAACGTGTCACTTCAACATTTCACACTCGATTCACATACTCGATTCACATACGAACAATTCACTGGAAATCACGAAAAATCAACTAATGCATCTATCTGTTACGTACTTTACAATCACTGTCGATTAATTATCTATCCACTGAAACATCACACGAAGAAACACACGGCGATTTATTAATACACGACCCGTTCACTCGAGGATAGCAAGTAATTGCCTGACTTTAATACCGAATTTATTAATTAATAATTATCAGTGTCAATTAATTATTTGTATCGATTAATTATTTTTCGACTAAAAAAATCACTCGAAAAAAAACACATGACGCGTGCACTCGATGATAGCAAGCAGTCGACTGACTTAATACCGAATTTATTAGTTAATGATTATCAATCCCGTGTCTATTAATTATACGTCGACTGAAAAATTACTCCAAGATAGAAACACGCGCAGAATTTATTAACACACGACGATTTACTGACACACGAGACGTTCACCCGACAATAGCAAGTAGTCGACTGAATTTATTGGTTTTATGGTTATGTTGTATCATTGTCGAAACACGAACATGTGAGTGAACGTCTCGTGTGTCAGTAAATCGTCGTGTGTTAGTGAATTGTTGCGTGCTTCTTTCTTCGAATGATTTTTCAGTCGACGAATAATTAATAGGTAATAATTAATAGATAATTAAGAGTCGTGTATTAATAAATCGCCGTGTATTTCTCGTTTGATGTTTCAGTGGATAGATAATTAATCGGCAATGATTGTAAAGTATGTAACGGATAGATGCATTAGTTGATTTTTCGTGATTTCCAGTGAATTGTTCGTATGTGAATCGAGTGTGAAATGTTGAAGTGACACGTTATGTAAAAAAAAGAATTAACTAAATAATAATTTGATCTGTGTCAGTTAGTGATAACGTCTGCATTAAAATTAACGAAAATTTATTAAAATAAATGTTTATTTGGAACTGTACGTGGTCCATCGAAATGGAAATTCCGTATTTCTTACGAATCTATACAGAAGTTATCGAATCTTTACAAGGTAATTGATGTGTGTGTGTGTGTGTGTGTGTGTGTGTGTGTGTGTGTGTGTGTGTGTGTGTGTGTGTGTGTGTGTGTGTGTGTGTGTGTGTGAGCAAGAGAAAGGTAATCGCATGTCCTTAAAATGTCATGTGTATGCGCGCGTGTAGCAGTCAGCTGATCGTCGCGCGGGCCCCGCGTACCGCCTGAGTCCGACAGTAAGTTGCGCGCCCCTGTCTACCTTCCATACGTGGCCCATAATTCGTTAACTATTTCTTGTTGTAATTTGAAAACTAAGCTTCGGATAAAATTTTGATAAAGGATAAATCTTCTCAAAATTGAGTCAATAATATGACATTTTAAGGACAAAAGTTTATTTTGGGACACCCTGTATAATACTATACAGGGTGATTCAGAATAAATATATTGTCCTTAAACATACGTATTTCTGACCACATTCTGAGACGATTTTTCCTTTGGCAAAAATTTGTACGGAGCTTAGTTTTTAAGTTATAAAGAGAAATAGTTAGCGAATTACGGGCCGCGTACGGAAGGTAGACAGGGGCGGCGCAACTTACTGTCCGCCGGCAGGCGGTACGCGAGACCCTCGCGACGATCAGCTGACTACACGCGCGCATAAACATCCGTTTACATTTTCTCTCTTTCTCTTTTTCATACGCACGCACGCATGCACGTACGCACGCACGCACGCACAAAACCTTACCTTTTAAAGATTTGTCGACTTCTGTAGCTTCTCGAAAAAGATAGATGAATTCTCATTTCGATGTGATTTCCACGTAATGAGTGTTTATTTTATTAAATTTTGATAGTTTTAATGTAAACGTCA
>NW_012026816.1:5031101-5031900 GCF_000956235.1 Wasmannia auropunctata
TATCCCCTGTGTGCCTTGTCGACTCAGTTATTTTATTAAATTTTTATAGTTTTAATGTAAACGTCACAAGTTATCCACTGACTGACACAGATTAATAATAATTAATTAGTTAATTCTTTTTTTTACAAACCGTGTCACTTCAACATTTTACATACGATTCACATACAAACTATTCATTTGAAGAAATCACAAGAAATCTATTAATGTATCTACTAATTAATATCCGTTACGTACTTTACAATCACTGTCGATTAATTATCCGTCCACCGAAAAATCACTCAAAGAAAGAAACGCGACAATTTACTGACACACGAAGCGTTCACTCGACAATAGCAAGCAGTCGACGCAGTCGACTGACTTTAACTAATCACATGTCGCGTTTCGACTGCAGCGCTGCAAACATAACCATAAAATAAAATCAGTCGACTGCTTGCTATCATCGAGTGAACGCCTCGTGTGTCAGTAAATCGTCGTGTGTTAGTAAACAATGCGCATGTTTCTTTCCTCAAGTGAGTTTTCAATTGACAAATAAATAATCGACATTGATTGATAATTAATTATTAGCTACTTAATACATTCGATATTAAAGTCAGTTGATTGCTTGCTATTGTCGAGTAAACGCCTCGTGTGTCAGTAAATTGTCGCGTGTTTCTTTCTTCAAGTGATTTTTCAGTCGACGAATAATTAATCGACACGGATTAATAATAATTAAGTAATAAATTTGATATTAAAATCAGTCGATTGCTTGCTATCGTCGAGTGAACGGGTCGTGTGATTCTTTTTCGAGTGATTTTTCAGT
>NW_012026816.1:5031950-5033127 GCF_000956235.1 Wasmannia auropunctata
ATCTCAAAAAAGCTTATTTATGAAAAATATTCAAAAATTGAAAAATGAAAAAGTGATAAACTAGATTATAATAAGAAAAAACTTGGCGTGCCCGGGTCGTTTTAAAATGCAATATTCCACATGTTTTATAGTATATAAATTATTTGCAGATGTATACAAACATGAAACTAATAGTCAGACAAAGTACCTGGGTCTCATGAAAACGTTCCACAGCCAATGATTAATAGTATATGAAAAATTTGTAATACAAATAAATATACATATATAAAAACATTATTACATACAATAGTTGCGGATATACACAAACACGAATGCAATAGTTAGATAATAGATATGTACAAACATGAATGCAATAGTTAGATAAAAAAGCATTATACACTGGTCCAAAAAATTAAAGGATCACCTGTTCTGGCCTCCAAAAATAGGCAAACTTCAAGAGAGTGTAACTTCGTCAAAAATGATCGTATCGAGATGATCAAAAAAGCATTTTACAGCTTGAAATCTCTACTTTCCAAATCGGTACTTGAGAAAACGATCCTACTGATGTTTCATGGAATTACACGGATAGAAAGGGAGACCCGACGAATCTCAAAATTTTTTACGAACTTTGACGGCGCGAATAAAAATTCGCATGCAAATGCAGTTTACAGCTTTCGAAAGAGTGAATCTTTACCTTTAATTTGCTTTTTTTTTGAGTGTTGTACGATTTTTTTTCACCGAGTTATTCAACATTAAAGCAAAAATGGTCCTTTTTGCTTCAATGTTGAATAACTCGGTGAAAAAAAATCGTACAACGCTCAACAAAAAAGCAAATTGAAGGTAAAGATTCACTCTTTCAAAAGAAGTAAACTGCATTTGTGTGCGATTTTTAGTTTATGCCACAAAACTTTTTAAATTTAGTGTACATTTTTGGAGATTTGACACATTTTCATTTGGACTTATGTAATTCCATAAAAAATCAATAGGATTGTCGCGAGGCCGATGCCCCCGCAACAACAATAAGCATTGTGAAAATCAATCAATAGCCATTCGAGCCGACGAGGCATTCGGCGTAAAATAAGTAATATCGTATTGTATTAAAAAATTACAATAAATCAGGACGTTGACCGCGACGTACTGAGAACGCGCAATGCAATTGCCGAAATGCTGAGCGCTGACGCGGCAACGCGTAGCCATA
>NW_012026816.1:5033529-5040310 GCF_000956235.1 Wasmannia auropunctata
TTCGTATGTAAAATGTTGAAGTGACACGGTTTGTAAAAAAGTATTAACTAATTAATTATTATTAATCTGTGTCAGTCAGTGGATAACTTGTGACGTTTACATTAAAACTATCAAAATTTAATAAAATAAACACTCATTACGTGGAAATCACATCGAAATGAGAATTCATCTATCTTTTTCGAGAAGCTACAGAAGTCGACAAACCTTTAAAAGGTAAGGTTTTGTGCGTGCGTGCGTGCGTGCGTGCGTGCGTACGTGCATGCGTGCGTATGAAAAAGAGAGAGAGAGAAAATGTAAACACATGTTTATGCGCGCGTGTAGTCAGCTGATCGTCGCGAGGGTCTCGCGTACCGCCTGCCGTCGGACAGTAAGTTGCGCCGCCTCTGTCTACCTTCCGTACGCGGCCCGTAATTCACTAACTATTTCTCTTTATAACTTGAAAACTAAGCTCCGCACAAATTTTTGCCAAAGGAAAAATTGTCTCAGAATGTGGTCAGAAATACCTATGTTTAAGAACAATATACTTATTCTGAATCACCCTGTATATTGTATTATGTACTATATTATAATACTATACAATTTTAATACCGAGAATCAAATCTTTTAATTTAAGTTCTTTAAAAGGCTTCTTTGGAGTTCTTCCTCCCCAATTAAAATTCATCGCAAACTTTGAAGTAATAAGACTTTTCAGTATTTTTCTTGTAGTTCCCGCTGCACCATGACTTATTCCAACATGATTAAATTTTAATTTCTGAAAATAGACACAATACTATAGACACAATACGATAATATAGACATATTAAATTAATGAAATATCTACTGAACTTACACGATGTATATACAAATAGTACGTAACACTCACCATGTTGTTATAATTTTCAGTAGTAGAAAGATACTCCTCAAATTCATTAAGTTGTGCGTCATTGTCAATCGGCAGTGTAGGAACAACTGTTTCTTGAAAGACTTCTAATCTCTGAGGTCTTAAAAGAGTTAATATTTCCTGTATAACAGGTACTATAATATTATTCTGTATGTAATCGAGCTTCCTAAGCTTTTTCAAAATTAATAATTCTAGTGATTCTGTTTAAAAAAAGAATATAAATTTAATTAATTTAATGTATTAAATTAAGAACAACTTTGATTAATTTAAAATTAAAAAAAAGTATATTAATAATAAACATTTTAAAATACACTGATAAAGTTGATTATCAATAACTTTAAAGGACTTTTACTTATTCTTTATTAGTAATATTGTTAATTAAATTTGATATAATTATCTATAAAAAATTTTGTTTAATTGCAAAAATTTTTGTAAATATATTCAACACCTTATCCGTTGCAAATTTTTTAATTTGATATTGAACAAAAATGAAATTAAAAACTATTTCCTTTTTTTTTCTTTTACTTTAATCAAATATAATTTTATAAAAAACTAGTACCTGTATTTTTGTTATTATTTATAGGAGTAGCAGACATAACACATTAATTAGTATTTTCATTTTCTTTTGTAAAATTCCTTGCACGTGATACCTCTACTAAAGAATTTAGAGTAATGTCTTCCCTGTCTGTATATTTATCAGGTGCTCTAATTATAGAAGGAGACTTCACTTTATTTTTGTTTTGCCTTTGTTTCTTTGACAAAAGACTTTCTTCATTTGAAGAATAAATTTCTGATTGGGAGGAAGGTTCCCTTTTCATTAAACGTTTATTATTATTATTTGTAAAGGTAGTAGGAATAATAGAGGAATTAAAATTTTTCTTTTCTGCAAAATTTTTTTCATATGACGATTCAGCTACAGAGTTTAATAGCATTAAGTTTTCCCTGCCTGAAGAACATTTCTCAAATAATCCAACAGACCTTATTTTATTCTTATTTTTGTATTGTTTAACTTTTTTTGAAACAAGGTTCTCTTCCTCGCTCTCTTCATTTGAAGCATAAATCTTTGATCTTGTTTTTCTTTTACATCTGCATTCATTCTCTAGACCTTCTGAATCAAGATGAGAAGTATATAGCTTTTGATAAATGAGAACGAGCTTCTTGATATGAATCTGCAATCAAAGTTCATTATTATTATATTTATTATTATTAATATAAAGTTTGTTTTTTTAAAGATTTAATAAATTTACTCACTGTATTTACGTAATATTCTGAGGGAATATTTGCTCCATTTTTCTGAATCAGGACTTTCAATACATAAAATAGCTTTTTTTACTTGATCGTTTTTATAATAATCAGGCCAAAAGCATCTAGTTTCGTCTTTATTAATCCATCTTATTGGTATAACTTCTGTTTCTGCGGTTTCAGTGAATTCAGCCACACAATGCATAATTTACTAAAATAAATACTATTGTAATTATATAAATAAAACTATTATATTAAATCCATTAAATGTTTTATCAATAAAATTAATGAAATAATTTCTTTTTTATTCTGATTCTTAATGTTGATTCTTTTTTGTAATTTATAATTAAATTTTTATTCAGCCGTCTTTTACCTAATTTCAATATTTTAAATTTTTCTTTATACACAAAGAATTTATAACAAAGGCTGTTGTTTAAAATTTCATTCATTTTGATATAATAATTAGATAATAAATATAAAACAAGTAGTTATAAGTTCAAATAAAGCAATTTTAAATTGTTTATTAGTTAAGGTGTAATAATGGAAATGTAACATATGTATCAATTTCAGATTGACTATCTGGTAAAGCGACTAATTTTCTTTTTACATTTTTTAAATCATGAACCTGAAGTGTCGAATTTAAATTAGAAACTTTGAAAGTATTAAGAATGGATGAATCGCATGGATAGTTGTAAAAGTTTTTCTTCTCTTTATATTCATTAACAACTACATAATATTTCATATGAATTTCAAATAAAATATTTTTAACTGTGGCAATTGTTCCATTATCTAGTTCTATATGACTATTATTATTTGATATTGATAATGTGTAAAATGGTGCTATTATTTTACGGAACTGTTTTGTATACTTATATTTTCTTGGTATAGGACCCTTAATATGAGAATGAACTCCCTGCACAGTCTCTTCTTCAAAAGATGATTTAAGCATATTTAACTCACTAATGCGCAAACAAATTTGTTGATGAGGATTAGCTGGATATCGAATCAATTTTTTTAATTTGCCTAAAAAATTTTCGAAGGGAAAACTAGAATAATCCCATAATAGATTAAACTTTTTAACGTCATCACAAATATGAATAAGATTATGAAAATTATAAATTAGAATGTAATTTCCATAAATATGTTCTGCATGCAAAACAAAATTTTTTAAAATTTCTTCAGCATAATTTATATAATTTCTAACAAGTTCAGCACTTGATAAAATAAATACTGCACAATGTAAAAGCATAAAATGCTTATAAATTGTATTATCTGCTAGTATGTCTTTTAAGACTACAGGTCCAACATATTAAAGAAAAAATCTATATTCAGTAGTCTTTCATGCTTAATTCTGTTAGAGGTCTTGTTTTTCTTACAAAATCATTTGGAATGAATGATTTTAAAAACTTTTTTTTTAAGTTCTCAATTGAATGGAAGGAAAGTTTATAAGGTGGTTTTCCATTACAAACCCAGCGAAATAATAATGTTTTCATTATTCTTAGACATAAAAGATGCTTAGGATCTAATGGAAATTGAGTTACTGCACCAATATTGCATCTTACTAAAGGAGAAATGCCTTTATGATGATCTTCATCAATCTGATCATAGAATGATTGATCAGTTCTTTTTGGAGCACAAATATTTTTGAATATCATTCGATGTGCGATACTAATTCCTTCAGCAGTGCACTTTTCACAACCATGCCTACCATTATAAGAAATACAACATTTTAAATATGATCGAGCTGGTGCATCACATATAAAAGCATTTACTTTTATTTTTTGTTCATTATAAAAAAAACCATTTATTGATAGATCATTTAATTCAATTAAAATTTCTTGTAAAAACAGATCCAAAGGTTTCGGTTTTCCAGTGCCCGTAAAAATGCCAACTACAAAAGGATTTTTATTTTTTATGTTTAAACATTTTATAAGAATAGGCATATTCCACTACTTTTAATTGTAAATTGGAACACCATCAATATTTACATCAATCTTTAAAATTTGATTTACATTTTTATTTAAATCATTTAACATTTTTAACAGATTATTTGTAATACCAATATGTGTGTATGAACCATTATCTAAAGTTAAAGTATTTACTTGCCTAGGAGTATTAAGTATAGTTTTCTCTCTTTGAGGGTAGACCATCCACAAATTCATTTAAGCAAACCAACAAGTTATCAAATGCTGAATGAGTTATATTGTGTAATAGATCCCATTTAGCTAAGGATTGTATCATCTTATTAGAAGCTTTTATCTTTGTTGGTAATTTTGTTTCTAAAGAATTTATTTTTGATGATTCGTCAACAAGTATGTTTTCTCTCAACTCAAAATTATTTATGGTGCTGTGTAAATCATTATATACTTGAAAATTCAAGGACGTACTTAAATTGATTTCTGTCGATTTGTGTTTAATTTTAATTAAGCATTCCATTGGTTTCAGTTCCATTGGAATGTTATTCAATTCGATGTTGATATCGGAATCATAGCAATTAGTTTCTTTTCTATGATGAAGAGACTGATATAGCTGCTTTAATTCTTCATAAGCGTCTCTGGCAAAATGCCGACTTTTTTGTCTTTTCGAAAAATCCATAATAAAAATTTTTTTGTTCTCCGTAATACTTTCGTTACAAAGCACAAACAGCACAACACAACAAACCTTTTTATATTTTAATTACTCGTGACAACTTTCAGATGCTCAAGCAAAAAGATATAAGCTCTAAACTAACTTTTTAAGATTGGTTATAATATCAACATAACCATCCACCGTCGAGAGAAATCTAGAAAGAAGTGAAAGTATATTATCAATCTGATTAAGTACAAAAAATTAGAAAAAATTAAAGTTATTCTTTTAAGTGTATTATCAAGAAAATAAGAAAAATAATATGAAAAGCATACATTATACTTACAATTAGCTGAAGAAAGCAAGGCGTCATATAACCTCGAAACAAGGCACAAGTCCACCCGATGGAATAACATAAAAAGAATTTTCACTGTCCCGAGTTATATATACCAAATTACACAATATCAATTGTTCACACTTGTAGACACGGATATACTGCAGTTCGATTCTTTCTACCGGGATAGATGTGCCTGTTGCGCACGAATTATAAAGAATTTACTGTAAGACGATGTGCAACGGCATAGTAGCAACAGTAAAACACAAGGAAAGATATAAACGAAAACAAAAGCCGCGCTTCTACTTTGTCCACAGAAGGTAGCTTTCCCGCTTTCCTATATGTTTCCCAAAATTGGCGCATTCGGAGTACAGGACGTGATACTTTGTGTTAAAAGGAACAACTTTTTCTTTTAGCAAATTTTGATCTGATAAATAATTTTGGCAGGAGAGCTGGTTAAAGTTAACAAATAATCGCTCTTGTCCATGCGGCGCTCAAGGTCGACGCGCGCTCCTCCATTCACCTGTTC
This sequence comes from Wasmannia auropunctata, assembly GCF_000956235.1. Classification (NCBI taxonomy): domain Eukaryota; kingdom Metazoa; phylum Arthropoda; class Insecta; order Hymenoptera; family Formicidae; genus Wasmannia; species Wasmannia auropunctata. Next base: position 5,039,080 of record NW_012026816.1, read on the forward strand.
CTAATTCTTGGCTAATATTTACAAGTAATGTCTTAAGATACTAATACGGCTCTGTTATAATTAATTTACGACATTTTAAGACTGTGTTTAAGACAGTTTTAAATATTAAGAATCAGTTATAAATATTATTATTAATTATTAATATTTAAGACTGTCTTAAACACAGTCTTAAAATGTCGTTAACTAATTAGAGTATCTTAAGACATTACTATTAAATATTATTATTAATTATTAATATTTAAGACTGTCTTAAACACAGTCTTAAAATGTCGTTAACTAATTAGAGTATCTTAAGACATTACTTGTAAATATTAGTCAAGGATTAGGAACAAGTGAATGGAGGAGCGCGCGCCGGCCCTGAGCGCCGCATGGACAAGAGCGATTATTCGTTAACTTTAACCAGCTCTCCTGCCAAAATTACTTGTCAGATTAAAATTTGCTAAAGGAAAAAGTTGTTCCTTTTAGCACAAAGTATCACGTTCTGTACTCCGAATGCGCCAATTTTGGAACACCCTGTATACTATACATATATGTATGTACATATATGTACGTACATACATATATATGTATATATACTGTCACGTGCTCCGCGGGGTTCGCGCGAGCACGGATCAAAAACGAAAGAAAGGAAATCGCGAACGATTTCGGGAGGGAAGGTGATGGTCCTCTTGCTTAAGTCCCTGCCACGAGCGACGCGGGGTGGCGACGCAAAAATTGGGCGCCAGACGTGCTCTATGGCACGTCACTCGCAAAATGCAAAGCGTTTAATGCAATAGCGCGAATAATACTCTTACGCGCGACAATACGTGGAATCTACCGACGAAGGCCACTCCCAAGGTCGACCGCGTGAGGGCCGACCGGCTCTACCTAACGGCAGAGGGGCAGGGCGGAAACAGAGGGCGAGTTATGAGATTTTCGACGGGATAGTGGTGAGCGGGCGAAAGAATGCGTACGCTAAAATTAAAGTAAGAAAGAACACTTTAATAAACGCTTGGTACGGCGATACTAATTGCTCTAGAAAAGATCATTAACAAAGAGAAAATAAGGAAAAGAATCGACTTGCGATATGCGGCAGAAAATAATCTAGTAACTTGTTTGAACGGAAAAAGTTCCGGCAACGGAAAACGCAGTACAATAACAAGTTCGATCCGATACTTCGTTCGCAGAATGATATGCTGACCGGCGAGATAGGCGGGCGCATGCGCACGCCCGGATCGGCAGCCGGAAATAG
>NW_012026816.1:5040556-5046178 GCF_000956235.1 Wasmannia auropunctata
CGCGGAGTAGTCTCAATAACAGGCTCACAAAACAGGCACACGTACAGAAACGAAAACGAACAATGATTACTGGCGTCAATGTACAGCGGAATCACATGCACAACAGAAATACGCGAAGACGCTAGGTACTCGCGAACTCGCGGACACACGCACTTACAATAAACTCGCGCATTCGTGCACGAGGGCTTTGCGACACATTCGCGGGGACGATCTCCGGGCGGCTCGATACGCAACTCACGACACTTCCGGTAGCCCACGGCAGATTCCTGTGGGAACCCTCGCACTTGGGGACGGACGCCGGCAACCAAAGACTACGAAACCCGCGTCATCAAAAGGGCGCACGCGACGAGGCTCGAACACAAAAATGGCGTTGCCGTTCGCAGAGTGCGAATGGAATCCGCGACCCGCCCGTGGCTTTACAGAGATTTGATACAGAGGGTCACCTCACCGGCACGATCTCCTCGACGTCGGCGTAGATTCCGGGCCGGCAGCTTCTCGTCCTCTCTATCGGTCTCGCTCGCTCTCTCTCGGGCGTCCGTTCGACCGCTCGCTCGCAACGCTCGTACGCAAAAGCGGCGTAGATCGCGTTCGATACGCGATCGATGCCTGCACCCCCAGCCCGGGGGTGCGCAACACAGCGGCGCAGACGGTCGCGACCAATCACGGCGCCGCAAGGGTCCCGCCGTGGCACGGGCATAGATGGCGAATTTTCCTACGGGCGCCTCGCGTCCTCGCGAGGCCGCTCTATTTCCTGGATGTGGCGGCGTCGTGGCATTTGGAAGGGCGCGTCCTTCGCCCATCGATCCGGGACAATTGGATCCTCTTGTTCCGGCAGCTCTCGGCGATGGCCCCGGGCCCTGGGAAAATCGCCGGCCGTGTCGCCCTTCGCGGGCTCCAGATCCGCCGCCCGCCTTCCCCGCCACGCTCCTGGCAGCTTTCGCAAATCCTTGCACGCGGTCACGCTCTCCGTTCGTGCGCGCTCCGTCGCCTGATCGCCACATGCCCGGTGCGTGCCCCCTTAGCTCCGACGCCAGGTCGCCTGCACTCCAAGTCATCTCCCGCGCCGGTGGCCTCGAATCTTCGCCGTCGATGCTCCTTGCGTCCGGTGAGGCATCGTACATGCAAGAGGTTCCAACTAATTAGTAAAATTTTCGCGATCTACTCTTGGGCCTCCCGGAGATCTCGGTCTCGCTCAAAATGACGCGGCTGTCGGCCCGGCAAAAGAGCGCGAACCCGCGCCTTGTGACGGCGCCGGGACGCTGCTCCGCTGCAGCGGGCTGCAACGTCACAATACATTTAACATATTTTATATAAATATAAATAATGAATAAACTTTTAAACAAATTGTTCATTTTGTCCAGATTTTGACGACGCACCCTATATGTATATGTGTACATATATATATATACATATATGTATATATACATATATATACATGTATATACATATATATGTACACATATACATATAGAGTGCGTCGTCAAAATCTGGACAAAATGAACAATTTGTTTAAAAGTTTATTCATTATTTATGTTTATATAAAATATGTTCAATATCTGTATATATCTGTATATATATATCTGTATATATACATATATAGGGGAGAGTTGCCGAATACGTACCACTTAAGATATTTTTGGTTATATTTCACATTAATTGATACTATTTAGAATGCAAACAAACATTGGAAATTGTAGCTTGATGTTCAAGGCATCAAATATTACATGTTAAATCTTTCACTAATTGCAAATTAATTTGTTCTAAGCTTTTTTATAACATGCTGTTAAAAGCACGATTCAGTAAACCGGTCGCCTAAATCGTACCTGTGAGTTTTATTAACAGTATCTCCTTCTAAACTATTGAATTTATGAATGAAAATAATTAAAAACACAAGATTGATAAAAGAATCTTGAATTAATATCTACTTTAATTGTGATTTATCAAAGAATATAGCTGTTTTGCTTACACAACTCGATGACGGTTTTTTCCTCTATACAGACTTGCTATAGAACAACTTCGATCGTATTAAAATAAATATAATGTTAATTCTGTCATGTGATCTAAAGATAAAGATACATTTTTTACGACAAGGATGGGAATACAAGGCTGGCGAAAGTAAAAGTCTACTTGGAATGATTTGCGTATAATTTTCAACTAAACTGCATGCGGACTCACACTCGTATCCAATCAACAAACGAAAAACAATTAACTCGGCACGTGCCCGAATACATCACACATTACGCACATGGCGTAGGAATACATAACCACGCATGCGCACGCGCACAGCCGTCTCACACGTCCGAAACATGACAAGCTCTCTCTCACTCTCTCTCTCTCTCTCAAGCTACAACATTCCCGCCGCTTGAATGCTTTATTTTTACACGTACCAGTTTTAACGCCAAGCATAGATCTTGATAGCGATCTTTCGCCAAAGCTTTTGTACAAATGTCGGCACATTGTAACGTGGTAGGGACATAATCAACGGTTATTTCCCCTTCTTCGATTTTCTCGCGAATGTAATGGTGTCGAATGTCAATGTGTTTCGTGCGTTTGTGATACACGGGGTTTTTCATTAGATGAATTGCTGACTGGTTATCGACTCGAAGGACAGTTGCACCCTCACATGGACATCCTATGTCATTCAGGAGCTTTCGAAGCCAAGTTGCTTCTTTCGCAGCTGCCGCTGCAGCCACGTATTCAGCCTCCGTTGTACTTAAAGTGACGGATTTCTGACGCTGCGATGACCAAGTTACAGGTCCTTCCGCAAACTCGAAAACGTAACCGGTAGTAGATCGTCGCGTTTCCAGATCCCCGCGTAATCGGCATCGGAGTAGCCGACTAATTTTGATCCATTCCCGCCGCTTCGATACTCTAAACCAAAATCCAATGTACCCGCCAGATACTTAAAGATTCGCTTTACCGCGGCCCAGTGATTCTCATCGAATTTACTTGAATAGCGACTAACCAGGTTCACGGCGAACGCCAGATCCGGTCGCGAAACGACAACCAAAAACATGAGAGACCCCACTGCCTCTCTGTAAGGAACATCGATTTTCGTTTCATTCTCTTCGGTCATCGGTCTTAAACTAGTGTGAGGATCCACCGGTACACTGACAGGGTGGGCGTCGCTCATGCCGAACTTATCTATGATGCTTTTGGCGTACGCTCTTTGATGCACTCGCATTACTTTTCTAACTCTATCCCTCACGATTTGCAGGCCTACGAACGCGGAAGAATCACCTCGAGTTATTTCGAAAGAATTTGCCAATGCTTCGAGCATAGAATTGATAGCAGTACGTGACTTCGACGCGACCAAACCGTCGTCTACAAACAACGCTAAATATATCTCTACATTATCCTTGAAGTTGACCGCGAATATACATTTATCTGCCTCGCCTGGCATTAGATCGTAGTCTCGCAGGAACTTTGTGAACTTTACGTTCCAACAACGTGCCGCCTGCTTCACACCATACAGTGACTTATGCAATTTACACATCACTTCACTTCTGTCTTCACTGATGCACAGACCGTCTGGTATCTCGAGGAACAACTCCTCTTTCAGTTCGCCGTGAAGGAACGCCGTCTTGATGTCGAACTGTGCCAGCTCAAGATCCTTCTGAGCCACCATCGCTAGGAAAACTCTTAGCGAATCGTACCGGATGACGGGTGCGAAGGTCTCGGTGTAATCCAGTCCCTCCTTTTGTTGAAATCCCCTGGCCACCAGTCTCGCCTTGTACCTTTTGATTCGTCCAGACTCGTCACGTTGAACTTTGAAGACCCACTTTGACGTGATCAGTTTCTTACCGCTTTCTTTGGGAACAATTGACCAGGTTCTGTTCGCCTCGTGCGACGCCAGTTCTTCGGAAATTGCTCGCGACCAATTCTCCGAGTCTGATCCGCTTATCGCTTCTTCGTACGACATAGGTGTGTATTGTGTGAAGTTGACCGCGTACCTGGTTGGCTTTCGAATGACGCTTCGGTCTCTCAACGCATATTGAGTGCTATCAGATTCGCCGATATCATTTGGTGCCGGTGACTGCCTTCCTGCTGCCATGTTGTTTCCGTCGTCCTCTGGTATGTTCGGCTCCGGGTTCGGGACTTCGTCGAGGATCCATCTCGCCTCGTCGCTGTCGTCGCTCTCAGATTCTCGTTCCCGATCTTCCTCATCGAATGTCACATGTCGCACTACTGTCACAGACCTTTTCTCTTCATCAAAAAGTCTGTAGTTAGGTGAGTCGCCTTGATACCCCACCAGGATCATACGCTTCGCCTTGGGATCCAGTTTCTTTCTCATTAGTGTAGGCACATGTGCGTATGCAACCGATCCGAAAACTCGCACATGTGACAGGTCAGGTTTTTTGTTGTTCCATAGCTCGAACGGTGTGACCCTTGGCTTCTTGCTGGATGGAGTACAAAATGTAGACTGCCGTGTTTACGGCCTCTGCCCACAACATCTTCGGCAAGTTTTTGTTCCGCAGCATCGAGCGGGCACTTTCCATGATTGTGCGATTCTCCCGCTCCGCCTTTCCATTCTGCTCTGGTGTGAACGGCGCCGAATTTTCCAATTGAATACCCTTGGATTCCATGTAGCTCCTCATGTTGATGTTGCTCTGTCCCGTTGTCAGTATGCAGGACTTTCATCGGTTTCTCGAACTTGTTTGCAACCATTTTTTCGAACACTTTAAACTTCTCGAACACATCGCTCTTGTGCCGCATGAAAAACACAGTACGATATCCAGACGCTTCGTCCACGAACAACACGTAAAATCTTGCGCCATTTACCGATTCGACTGGCATGGGACCACACACGTCTGAGTGGAAAAATTCGCCCGCACGATACGCCGATCTGTCACTAGATTTTTTAAAGGGAAGCTTGTGTGATTTCCCTTCTTGACAAGCGTCACAGAAGGAGTCTTTGGCGTTGCTCAACCTCACGCCGTCAACCGCACCACTGTCTACCATTTCGCGTATCACTCGCCCGTTAACGTGCGCAAGTCTCTCGTGCCACCGCTCGAGACTCGTTGTTGACACGTTGACTTGTGATTCAATTCGCGCGCGTTTCGCTCGGAAGAACATACGGTAGATATCATTTTCTTGTTTTATTCCTTGTGCGAACAGACAGCCATTTTTCATTAATGCGACGTGTCGTTCTTTAAACATCACGGTGTATCCCAACGATGTCACAACACCAACCGAAAACAGATTCTTTTTCAGTTCAGGAACGTAGAAAACATTTCGAATCGTCGCTGTCTCCCATGTATCACCGACCAGCCTCTCAATGACCACTGTACCGACACCGCGAACTTCGCATAAGCCGTTGTCTCCAAGTTGTATCGATTCACCAGTTATCGATCGATATTCCGCGAACCAGTTTCGCCTGAACGTAACGTGACGAGATGCACCACTGTCGGTAAACCAGATGTCGTCCTGGCAGACACTTTGCAGCTTCCGGATCCTCTCGACAGATGGCTCGTTCAAATCAGCGCTCCCGCTTGTTGCTATGAACGCGCAATTGTCGGTTGACGATTTCGATGTTCGTTTGTCCTTCCTTTGTTCGTCACTCGATGTTTTTTTGTCCGGACATTCCCGCGCGAAATGTCCCACTGCCCCGCAACAGAAACA
>NW_012026817.1:0-429 GCF_000956235.1 Wasmannia auropunctata
ACGATCTTCGATATGTATTGCAACTGATCGGCGCTCCAGGTGAGAACGTCGGAGGGGTGCGTCACCGCGAGATACATGTTTGGTACTGAGCGATTCGCGATTTCGCGCGTCTATAAATAGACGGTCAGGTGCAGTTCAGGTACGCAAGAAACCATGAGATTCGTGCGACAACCGTTGGCGATACGCGTCACGAACTGCGACGAGAGATCGCGAGCGACGGGGGTCGGCGTGACGGAGCGCCGGCACGGCGAACTGCTGCCGAACACCATACGCGCGATCGTGTGCGGTCCATCGAATTGCGGCAAAACGAACGTGCTCGTGAGCCTGCTCGAGAGTCCGCACGGCGTGCGTTTCGAGAACGTGTACGTTTACTCGAAATCACTGCAACAGCCAAAGTATCGGTATCTCGAGCGATTGCTGACATCGATC
>NW_012026818.1:0-303 GCF_000956235.1 Wasmannia auropunctata
ATTCGTATCTTTCCTGCGCCAGAATTGCATTACGAATAGATACGACGCGGCGAATATTCTGCGTAAAATGTGCGACAAGAATTCGAGCGTCGAGTGCGAATTGGTGGCGTACGGTCTGAACGCTATTGTACGCGACGCGTTTCACAACGAATAATTTTTGTATGTATTTTTTCTATATGTACGCTCTGAATATTATTGATATGTCGAATAATGACGAATAAATAACGTATCTTTCACTCCATCTTTACGATTATTTTTACACATCCTTTCCATTAGTAAGAATACCAATGTATATAACGGAAG
>NW_012026819.1:0-394 GCF_000956235.1 Wasmannia auropunctata
ATCTCCAATGTGAATTGTAGCCTATTGTGATAAGAATTAAAACTATCTAATAATTCATGCAAATGACTTGTTGGGGCTGCAAGAGCGATGTCATCAACATATCTTACATAAAACGAAGGGACAAACGAAAGTTTACTGACAATCAAAGATTCAAGATCCTGTAGAACAATATCCGCAATACACGGAGAGAAGGAAACGCCCATGGGAGTGCCAAAAGTTTGTTTATACACTTTCCCATTAAAAGTAAAAAAGGTGGAATTAAGCACCAAGTTAACCGCATTAAAAAATTCGGACTTTGGTAAGTTTGTGTTTTTGCTTATGGCATCCCATCTCCTCTCTAAGCCTGCTATGGCTAAATCTATCGGAACATTAGTAAAAAGCGAAACCACATCAA
>NW_012026819.1:12095-15218 GCF_000956235.1 Wasmannia auropunctata
AACCGCACATACGGCACGCTACGCTCCTGCGTACTCCGGCTAAGCGCGATCTAATTGATTAACTTTATTCGTTAATAACTCTGTAAATAATGGTCTGAGCCAAAATTGAAAGAGGAACTTTTAGTTCAAAATTTCATTCTCTTTCACGCCTTGAAATATTAATTAAGCGTTACGGGACACCCTGTATACGTATACATCGCATCAATTGATCGAAACGTGCGAGTCTGCAAGGTTAAAAATCCTAGCGCTCTAGCACCTTTTGCGTCAGAAATTGTAAAAGTACATTTCCCCCCGCAATTGGGCGACGACGTTTCTTAATCTGAAATTCCTACATTTCGGATTTTGTATTGCAATATCTCCGCTTGTAGAGCACGTAGAAAAAAAATAAAAGCACTTTTATTTTTTTTCTTTTTCTTTTATTTTTTTTAATTGTTTTTCACACAAATCGAACCCAAGCTGTCGATTAAGCTTATTTGGAAATTAATCGGTTCGACCGTTATTGAGATCTCATAATCTCGGGTACTCGCAACGCAACGGCTTGCGTTAAGAGACCCGGCATGGCTTGACTGATATATTATTGACTGATAGTTTATTTAGTTAGTTTAAACACTTGACACCAAGTCACTACCGTGTCTCCTGATGTCAAATAAAATCATCTTATATGATTATGAATTCAGGACCGATAAATGCTGTATTATCGACTCGGACTATTAGGAGAATCATATAACTAGTCGGGATTATACAAAATGTCTCTGATATTTTATTACAGATAACAAAAACTGAATGCCATGCTTATTTCTACCTATTCGCCTTCGTCTTTGTCTTTATCTGTCTATTCACTCGAGCGTCTTCCTTGGACGCATGCTATCAATCCGTGGTTGTGTACACTGTACTCTTCCCTTTCTTAATAACTAATGCCCCGCTTCTCCTTATAAATTTAATCTCTCAGGCTTCTTTATTACACGTTGAGATCTTTTTAATAATCGAATATTCGGAACTGATGGTTCACTTTATATTTGTTTTTGTTTATTAATTCCACCTTGTCGGAAGGATGAGGCTGTTGGTCGACTTTGAATAATAACGGCTCCGAATTAATTAAGCCAAACTTGAATGTTTTATTCGTCGCGTTATGATATAATTTTATGATTGAGGTGCGTACGTAACTTGTTGAGTAACACGGCACTGATTGTCCGAAAGGCCGGTCGTATGACGCATAGCGCAACTTAAAGTCTCTTTGTCAATAATTTAGATATTACCGCTTCGCGACTTGTCGCTCCGGTCAATTTTAGACACAAACGTGAATTGCTGGCGCGAATCAGAAGATATTGTTGACAATGTATCGTACGAAATAGTTTGGTAGATGTCGATTACAAACGGAGTTTGTAAGGAGTTTTAAGTAGAGCGGTATTCGATCGGTAGCTAATCGCTTACTTGTGCGATTACGCGGAAGCGTCAGCTCTCAGCTGATTTCGGCGAACGCTCCTTAAACCCCTGAGAGAGGGGGGGTTTGCTACGTGTCGACAGTCTCGTATCTATCTCTTATTGAGATAGGGTCTAAACTTGTTAAATTCTCTCTACTCTGTTTAATTCTCCTACATTGATTAAACGTTCCTTATCCTTCGCCCAAACTATATACATTAGCGGACTTTTCCGTTTTACTATTTTTCACGGTTACTTGATATCTTTCTCTCCCGCAATTCGAACAAAAACGGACTAATCTACTTAGTACTCGCTTGTTTCTTTCCTTACTACTTGTTTATTTTCCCTATTATAGTCAGATTTGAGCATGGATAACTTAGTCCGTGGTAAATGCTTCAACATCTTCTTCGATTGTGCTATTCTTGTTCTGATGCTGGGAATGTTTCTCGCGAATAACAAAAATCGTGACACTTTCCATACTCAACCCTGCTTTACATCCCAGTAGTTGCTTCTTTAGATACATTTTAATTGTTTGAACTTTTTCCGCTCTACCATTACTTTGTGTATATGTGTAAGGAGGACTGTGTGTTAACCGAATCCTAGGACTGACAGAATTGTTCAAACGCGTTCGCTGAGAAAGGCAACTCGTTATCAGTAATTAACTCTTGTGAGTAACCTAGTTTACTACATGAGGTAAGTAGCTTACTTATGGTTTTTTCGCAATCGGTTCTTTTCATTATGTGAGCCCAGTTGGAGAAGCTGTCCACTAAGATAAGTATCTGCTCTCATTTATGTCTAGGCTGCGTTCAGAAACTACACCCGGGAGCACCCAATCTTTCAAACGCCGTTCAGAAACTAGTTAAGAGAACAGTAGCGCTACCTAAGTGATCCGTTCAAAAACATTTCGAGTACTCTCGATCGAGAGACTTTTACACCCTGCAAAAGAACAAGGGGAAAAAGTCTCTCGATCGAGAGCGGTACACAAAGCGCGGCAAACACAACCGAATATACTGAATATATTGATACTGAATGTACTGAATATCAGTAAACGAGAATGGATTGAAATAGATTGAAAAAAATTCATTTCGACGTTCGCAAATGCGTACTTCTGAAAATTTGAATCCATTTCAATACCTTTGTATTTATTTATAGGAATTGCATAAGATTTTCTATGACATTCAATCCAAAAAAATTCAGCTTTAAAAAGTAAATCGTGAATATTGGTTAATTCAAAATTCTAGATAGAAAATGCAGTTTTTTAATCTAATTAAATTCAAAAAAAGTTTTTCCGTGAAAATGAATCATAAATATTATTCAATTAAAAATTATGATTAGGAAATGCATTGTTTCAACCCATCTAAATAAAAAAAATATATTATATTTGAACAAATTAAGATCGGGCCAGACTAACGAGCTTATATAAACGAGAATGACAGCGTTTTTTATAACAAAACTTTAAATAGCTATAAGCATTACACATAAAATGATCAACGCTATACGTGGTACATGTTTCGATCTAGATTGGTCTTCTTTAGCCACCTCAATGAATTACATTGCTTATAGCTATTGAAATTTTGTTATAATAAAAAACGCTGTCCTCGTTTAAATAAGCTCGTTAATCTGGCCTAATCTTAATTTATTTTAATACAATATAATATTTTTTGGATTTAGGTAGGTTGAAACAATGCATTTCCTAGTCATAAT
>NW_012026819.1:20189-21505 GCF_000956235.1 Wasmannia auropunctata
TATATGGATATGTCAAAGAAATTTTTAGAAAAATTGATATCCACAGAAGTCATCTTTAAGTTATCATATGGATAAAACCATAAAGATGACAAATTGGGCGACATCTGCCGACTTTTAGTCATCTTTTCGTCGACTATATTCGTTTTCTAAAAGATATCTTTATAACTATTTAGTCACCATTTAGTCATTTTTTAGACGACTTTGTGCTCTCTGGGAATGTAATAAACGTCATCGGTTATTAAGGGCCCTGCCTAGTCACCGCGGCCATATTGGATTCATGACGTCAGAAGCGAGAAACAGCGAGAAATGACATAAAGTTTGTTGCGTGCCATTTCTAAATAAAGAAGATTTGGATAAAATTAATAAATAGGATTGCTTTAGAAAACTTGTAAAAATAGACGGAAACTATCCTTTTCCCCCCTGAAAGTCAGTAAATAGTCGCAAAAGGCACGTAAAGTGAAGCAAAACTCACGATTTGACAGCTGTTGAAAGGAACGGAAAAGATACTTTTACGTATAAAAGTCGACAATAACTATAGTTTCCATCCATTTTTACGACTTTGATAAATACGAGACAAGTCACATTTTCACAATTAAGCACATAATAACGAAATGGCACGCAACACAAAATTCGTTGTCATCACTTTTCACACGGACCAGAGTAGGTCCGTTATTTTCTTCAATTGTCGAGTATTCTCTTCATATTTGACTGTGATTGATCAATTTTACACTGCTTACGATATCGGCATACAATTATTCTGTAGAATTATCACGGTTTATGACTTAAAACACTGATATATGACGTATTATAGGACGGGCCTAATATACGACAAGAAGGTTCTAATTTCTACCGCGATACAATGTCGCCACCGTCAACGCGGAGTTCGTGGCTGACTAGGCAGGACCCTTAAGAGTCAAGATTAAGGTCAAAGTCAGTCAGAAGTCATTTGGGGCTGACTGTGTAAAGGTAAACATTTACCGGAAACAGGATGTTTTAATGGGGGTTAACAAAAAAATTTCATATATTCTACAATAAAAATAAAATATATTTAAATGGTGGCAAATAAGAAAATTGTTGACAAGTAACGTTTCAATAGCGGTCTGTGAGACCAAATCATTCAGATATATAATAAGTATACTATAATAAGATATAATAAGATAAGCATATAAATATAAGATATACAGGGTGTCCCATAATAACCGCACCAGACTTTATGGGCAGATAGAGCAGATGAAACTGAACAGAAAAGTTCTTTATCATTTTGCAAAATTCGCAATCGTTAAAAAGATATTAATTTTTGAAGATCGGCGAATAAA
>NW_012026819.1:24458-29018 GCF_000956235.1 Wasmannia auropunctata
GCTTCTGTATTGGTAATTGTCATCAAACTCTTCAATGTTATGAGAATTGTTCTTATAGTAACCGAGGTCCAATAAATATTTTACTGATTTACAATCTGTTAGTCCAAATTCCTGAATTTTTCTTTTGATGTATTTTGTTTGATGTAAGCCAAACTTCCCGTCATCTAACATGATGACTTCAATACCAAGGTAGTTACTTATCATACCCAAATCCTTAATCTTTACTGCTTTACTTACTACCGTTTCAAAATGATCAAACAACTCTTTGCTAGTGACCGTGGCTATTATATCGTCGACGTGAACCCCGATATACATCCGTTCCTTTTCTTCTTTAAAGATGTAAAGACAATACTCGTTATTCTTCTTACAAAGCCTCCATTGGTTAGTATGGTGTTCCAGCGTTTATATCATTCATACGCTCTTTGTTTCAAACCGTAGATGCTTTTCCTTAATTTACATACCCGGGTGTCATCTTCCTGTCTCACATATTCTGGTTAACGCATGTATCCGTCGTGTTCAATATTTCCATTAAGAAATGCACATTCAATGTCATAATGTTTTACTTGTAACCCTCGCTGTCCTGCAATAGTTAATATTATATAATGCGAAATGTATTGTGATGTAAAACGGCAGCAAATATTTCATAGTAATCGTGACCATATCGTTGTGAGTATCCTTGCGCAACTAATCGTGCCTTATATTTGATGGGTGTACCATTTGAATCAGTTTTACATTTAAATATCCATTTACACCCAACGTTGATTCTTTGGTGGTGATACCAAATCCTATACTTGATTCTGCTTCATAGACTTCATTTCTTCTATTATAGTCAATTCCCATTTTATGTGATCTCTTCTACTTAAAACTTCTTTTACCGTCTTAGGATCTTCAACTGACTCTTTGACTAGGTTGACTTTTTCGATCGAATGGGTGGTATATGTCTTTAGTTATTCTTTGAGAACGACGTAAAACATTTTCGTTTTCTTCTTGTCTGCTTTCCTCATCGTCTTCTAGCGTTTCAAGTATTATGAATTCTTTACTAGATGTCTGTGTGGTCTTTTGCATCTGTTCGATCATTGTTTCTTCGTTTTCATGCAATTTATCACTATGCGATAAGAATCTAACGTTTCGATTTATTATAATTTTTGATGTATTTGTTAAGTAATCTATATGCTTTACTACTTTTCTGATGACTCATAAATAAGCAATATTGGCCAACATCGTTCAATTTCTTTCTGAACTGTTTGGGTTGGTGAACGATGACTGGGATTCCAAAACATCTGATATGCGATAAGATCGGCTTTTTCCCGTGCCAGAATTCATATGGAGTTTTGTCAAGGCGTTTGTGCGGCATTCTGTTTAAAAGTTCATTAGCTGAGTTGATCGCTTCTCCCCAGTACCTTTTGGATAATTCGGCTTGAAGTAATAAACATCGTGTCATTTCAATTAGCGATCTTTTTTTCCGCTATTCTATTTTGCTCCGGTGTAAACGGTGCAGTATATTGTGGGCGTATCCCTCTTTTTTCATAGTATTCAAGTAATGACTTACTCTTGTGCTCACTTCCGTTGTCGCTGCGAATAGTTTTTACTGTTTTTCCGTACTGTGTTTCCATTTCTTTTACAAAGGCTTTTATCTTTCCTTCAACCTCAGATTTATGCTTTATTAAATATATTGTAGTGTATCTGCTATAATCATCTGTTATTGTTAAAACGTATCTGTTTTTGCTAGATGTTTCTACCTCCGTAGGCCCACATACGTCAGTATGTATGAGTTCTAATATTTCCTTGAATTCTGTAGTACTAATTCTAGGAAAGGGTAATCTTGTGTCTTTTGCTCTGAAATAGATCTCACATTCGTCTTTATGAATATACGATTTTATTTTCATGACTGTAACAAGATTCTGCTTTTCTAACTTCCTTAGATCCTTGTAATTGCGATGGCCAAGTATCTTATGCTATTCGTGTATATAGTGATATTGCTACTTTTCCTGTACTGTGTACGCTTTATGCGTTTTTTCTAGTTTATATAATTTACCATCGAGATGTGCAGTTAGTAGGACGTTACTCCCCTTCTTTATTTTACACTTGTTATCAGAAAAATTGACTTGACATCCTTTTCTTGTTATATTTCTGATTCATAATAGATTACTGTCCAGTTCCGGCACGTATAAGACGTTTTCTGAATAAATTTCTATATCTTCAATATTATTGGGCTTTAGCTGAACTTCTCCTTTACCTTTGATCTTGAGCTGTCGTCCGTCGGCCACCGATACTGTTCCTGAAACTTTATCGTTGAAATTCTTTAATAATTCTTTGTTATTTGTCATATGAGATGACGCTTCTGAGTCCAAATACCAGCTACCGCAGCGAAGTCTCTTTGTGCTGACCTGTAGACATATGTGCTTCTTCTTTAAGAGAGACGTTATCTTCTGATCCCGAATCACTGTGCTGGCATTTCTTGGCTAAATGTTTCTTTATTCCTTTTTCTTCTTTATTCTTTTTCCATACGAGGTATTTACGACACTACTTCTTCATGTGTCCGCTACTTTTCTAAAGTAACATTCTATAGTTGTTGGTTGATCTTTTCTGAATACCTTTGGCGGTGCGCTTACATTACGGCACGCGCGCCTGGCCCGCGCGCCGGGCCCGCGCGCGCCCGCCACATGACGAGAGTAGTGCGCGACGCCACCGCTAGGTGCCGCAGGCGCCACTACAATTCTCGTAATTAAGATTCACCCACGCCCGCTATATCTAGGGCTCCGTGGGTGGTCTCCAGCACGTTCTTCTGCTTTCAGAGTGGTGTGAGCTTGACCAGGCCATCACTCTGAGAGTATTTTGAGGCAACAGTAACCACCGGACAGAGCGAGCTCAGCTCTTCGTGATCGAAAGGAAGCGGGAGTCCCGGCCTTTCGATCCGAAGCATCCGCCAGGGCCTCTGTCTCCTTCGCCGCTGCCCATCCGGGCGAAGTTCTCACCGCCATCGGACGTCGCCTTCCACCACGCCGCGGACGAGGAAACGGGGACAGGAACATCCCCCAGCCGCAAGGGCGCCCGTCGCTCGATTCAGGAGCCCTTCTCCGTCGGCCATCAGTTCATCCAGAGAACGGCTGGACCCGGGGGTGTCCTACCTCCCGTGGAAATTGATTTTGGTGGACCTGCCCGACGCAACGGTGACCAAGTGGAGATTGGCGGATCCGCGCTCTCGACCAGTCGCCTCCCAAGTCTCCAGGGCGACTCAGACGGACCATCCTGTCGTACGGGCGCCTTCGACGATTCTGTCTCCACTAAGCTCGCCGCCGTCCATGCCTAGGAAACCGCGAACACCGGGCCGTCCACGGAGCCCACGAGTCGAGCCACCGACTACCCCGGACCGGCCTCCGGGTCTACCGACGGAAACGGCGAAGCGAACCCGCTCGCCGGAACGTCCGCAGGGCGTGCACGTCAGTCCCCGGCAATCTACGGAGCCGAACAAGCGTTCCCGAACCCCGGAGCGCTTCCGGGACCTCAAGGCCAAGCGGTCATCTGGCCCAAAGATCCGGGCAATATCCTCGGAGCACCTAAACCCGCTCCTCCAGGGCCGACTCCGGAAGCTATTTGACGACGATAAGGAGAACCGCCCGACCAACGGCCACTAGCTCCTCCAACTCCCCGGCACCTTCGGGTGCCACCCGACTTACTTCCTACCTTTCCTGGGAGTCAATCCTTATGAATCTTACACTGACATTCCTACCCTTGTAAATATATCCCGAAAATATATTTCAAGCTGTTATTTGTAACCGGAATCATTTGTGGATTACCCTTCATTGCGCTCCTTCTCCTGATCTTTTACCACCACCTACGTCCACACCTTCATAGCAGTTTCCGCTTCTGTTTCTGTTTCTAAACTATGTATACGTCTTTCTGCCTCCTGCAGTAACTTTTCCTTAACATGCTGTTGAGTTATCTTCTCATTTGGTTGGTTTGTTATCGACATAATAAGTGGTTTGTAGCTATCTGGAACGCTTTGTAATAATAAGGAAGCGCATGTACGGTCACTTAGCATAATTGAATTTACTATGCTTAATTGGTCTAAATAATCTTCCATTTTATCAAGATGCTCCTGCATGTTAGTATTTTCTATTAATCTCGTTGTGCAGATTTACTTTAATAGCATAACCTCCTTATGTAACGTCGGTTTTTCATAATGCGTTTTTATAACCTGCCACATACCTTTTGCTGATTTCTTTTTTGATAAATTTAATTTAATTTTCCTCTACGAGTGTGGCTATATACATTTGTATACAGGGTGTCCCGTAACGCTTAATTAATATTTCAAGGCGTGAAAGAGAATGAAATTTTGAACTAAAAGTTCCTCTTTCAATTTTGGCTCAGACCATTATTTACAGAGTTATTAACGAATAAAGTTAATCAATCAGATCGCGCTTAGCCGGAGTACGCAGGAACGTAGCGTGCCGTACGTGCGGCTCTTCGCGCTCACTTCACAGGAGAATGTATGTGAAGTGAGCGCGAAGAGCCGCACATACGGCACGCTACGCTCCTGCGTACTCCGGCTAAGCGCGA
>NW_012026819.1:29038-32396 GCF_000956235.1 Wasmannia auropunctata
ATCTGATTGATTAACTTTATTCGTTAATAACTCTGTAAATAATGGTCTGAGCCAAAATTGAAAGAGAAACTTTTAGTTCAAAATTTCATTCTCTTTCACGCTTTGAAATATTAATTAAGCGTTACGGGACACCCTGTATAGCCACACTCGTAGTGCTTTAGCGTTGTTGAAATTGATGAGTAGATAGTGAGGTCCGGGATAGAGAAGGTCAAACTCACTTGTTTGTTATGTGTTTGCTTAACAGAAAATGTATTTATTCGACGCGTACAAAAAGAAAGTCACACGCAGGCCCTTTTTCTGTTCTAAAGAATATATAAAATGAACAAAAGAAAAAAACCGTTTTACAAAATAATACTTTTCTTAGCTTTACTCATCTGATACGCAGTCTTATCTTTTGCACTGCAGTCAGCTGATCAGCTCGACTCTCTCACACGCTCATACGCTCTCATACAATAGGTGTGCACATCGCGGCGGTCGCTCGGGAAAAGGGAAGATTCTTTGGTCTGCGTTAGCGCGACACCGCAGCGCCTCGCGCTCGTTACCAACTAATACGGCTATCAATTACGGCCGGCACAGGAATTACTAGCTGCTCTAGTTATATTTTAACAAGCGTCGTTGTCCGTCTAGTCTTGCATGATGGTTAGGTGTTTGATCTTGTATCACCGTCCATACCTTTTCTTTATTTAAGAATAGCTTCATGACATATGACATACGTTGTAATTGTTGTTATTTAGCTTTGTAATCGAAAGTTTGTTTTCTTCCGCCATGATTATTCTTTGTGTCTTACTTTTATTATGCCGTTCACTTAATTCTTACACATGAAAGTTGCTTGGGCCTATAACCTGTTGTAGTTTAGATAGTATGGTAATGCTCATGCAATGATATTGAACAAAAGTGGTACTCGTTTTTAGTATAATAAACTGGTCTTTATTCCTCTTCGAAATGTGACCTTAGTGTGTTCTATATTCTACAACGACGACAAGTGAGGAAAAACAGAAACTTACATTATATAGATAGACAATAAAACAGAGACTCAAATTAAATGACCATATAGCGCCCTCTTCGTCCTTACCAAAATAAAATATTAAAGCAACAGAAAGGAGAACGCCATTCTTTGAATGTAACCAATCAAAAATTAATGTAAAACAAAAGTGTAGAAAATAAAACGAATGTTGAATACTCTATATAGTTTAATGTGAAATTACAACAGATTTACTGTTGTTCAAGTCCATAATGTCCTCATATCTTGTATGTAGACATCAAGACTGGCATTTTTAAGTGGTGTGCAATAAATTAAATAGCCCTAACAGCACATGATATCCTGCGAATATCTTATTTTCATACAGATTGTACTATGATCATCCGTAACATACTCAGATCATCATATAATAATATCTCGTACAGTATCATTTTGTTTTCTTTCACGCGCGTATAATCTCAGAATGAACTTAAGGTACGAAAGTGATACACACGCATTTCTATCGCGTATAATCTCAGAATTAACTCAAGATACGAAAGTGATACGTACGCATTTTTATCGCGTGCGTATAATCTCAGATTCTACTCAAAGTTACGGAAACGTATATGCTTTTCTAACTTCTGTACGCACGTATCAATAAGAACAGAAAAGTCAAAATAATTTTAACTTGACGTTATATTGGCCGAATTTATGTTATTCTTATGTCATAATTAAATTTTTTATATCAAATGACTTTATATTGACTCTTGCTTGTATCGAACTTTGCGGTTTCTCAAAAGATATGTACTGAACTGTACATGTATACGGCAAATATACATTACATTATTTCTTGTTTAATACTCATAATTATGATGATTAATTTTATATGTCTAAATAATAACAGAAATATTCAATAAAACTAACGTTATATTTATTTATACTTTATATGCGAACTTAATATTTTTTTATATTTATGAATGAAATATATTTTAACTGTAGGTATTCTATCTTTTTAACATTATCTATTCAATAGATGTACCACTGGTATCCATATGTATCCATTAATAATTAGTGTTCACGGATCATTACGAAACATCAGTTTCCGGACGATCACAAAGGTTAAGCAACACTAGACAAGGTACATGGCTTGGATGATTGACCGCGGCTCTTAGAAACACGTAAAATTAGTTTTCTAATATATTTTTTTAATTATAATTTTATAATGTGTATTCTCTTTTATTCTTTAATACATGATGTTAATTAATAAAATTGATTTTATTTTATTTCATCTAAAAGAAATTTAACTGCAGTATATATGAGCTACTGTTTTTTTCCCATTGTCATCCCATTTTCATCAAATCATCTTTATAATCTCATAGACATTCGCTGCGAAATTTTATGAAAGATGCTACTCCGGACATTCGAACGTTCTCAGAACGTACTACGTCGATCACAGTACGTTGGAGAATGTTCTGAAATTATTGCTATATACTTTTGCGATCGTACTCAGATCGTTCTTAGAATATTCCTATGCTGTTAGGGAGCTTAGTGAATTTAAAGTAATTTCAATAAAAAGTAATGTAGGGAGTACATAACCTAAATAGCAATTGTTCTAACCCTGCAGAAGATCTAGATATATTGCAATCGGTCTCATCACGGTAATATATTGAGATAAAAACTCTATTTCAGCGTTTTTTAATTTGGGTTACTGGAATTTCTCACAAATAGCTGCTAGGTGTTTCTTTCCCAAACAGCACAAGGACGTTCTAAGGACGTCCCCAGGGCGTCCAGAACGGGATTTGAGGACGTTATCAGGATGTCCTATTTTTATCCAGGGACGTCCTGAGGACGTCCTGTGGTATAGCAAATGAGCGCCTCATCGTGTCCTCAGGAAGTCCTGAAGACGTTCACAGGACGTCTAGGACGGGTACTGAGGACATCCTCAGGAGGTCCTATTTTCATCCAGGGATGTCCATAGGATATAAAAAATAAAAAATAACGATTAAATAAACGTTTATAAAATTAAAATAAAAACCATTATAAAACATTTAAAAAAAACAATTTACGGTATTTGCAAGGGGGTTATCTTTCGAAATTAATATTCAAATCTAACGGTCACCCATTCAAGTCACGACTGCCCTCAACGCTGCTTAACTTCTGTGATCGGGAACTGCAGACACTTTGTGATGATTGCTTGATGTTAATAAATACATATCCATGATAGATCAGATCAATTAAAAAGTAATGAAAAAATAAATATTTATTTTTTTATAAATGTTAACATTTAAAATAACATAATCGATAATCCAAATAACAATAAAATACAAATAATAAGTACAACATAATGTAAAACTGTATTGGATTAAGAAGTGATTAGGGTAGATCGGAAGAGCACACGTC
>NW_012026819.1:41461-43801 GCF_000956235.1 Wasmannia auropunctata
TTTGCACACCGTGTGTGTATGTGTGTATGTTTTACATATGCCCGCACTCACGCAATGTGCAAAATTCGTTTGCCAACCTCTCTATAGTGCACATCGGATAATGCCGAACATGTACATGAAAAAAATACAAGGGTTACTTCAAAATGCTGTAACTTTGTGAAAAAAAATCGTAGCGACTTGGTTTTTTTTTCAAATTAAAGAGAAAGATTCCAACTCTATGACGCTGGAAACCGCATCCCCGGAAAAAATTTTAGCAAGTCCGTGCACTCGTTCAAACTTTGCAATTTTCAGTGTGGCCAACATGCTTTCAGATTTAAGAGTTTACAGCAACAGGGGTGCATTAAATTTAAAATCGACTCACAGTATCTTAAAGTAGAGATTTCAAACTTTCATTTGAAAAAAAGTTCATCATTTTACGATGATTTTTCGCGGAGTTACCGTTAACCAAAGTTGACCAATTTTTGCTCAAAATTTTTCTATGCCATAATTTTTTTGAGCAGTGTATATCTACTCTTGAACCAGGATTATTTAAAAAGATTATGAAATCGTGGAAAAGATAGCTGTATGTGCGTTAAAGATTGTAATTTGATGATATTATTTCTCAAATGTAAATTAATATCATAATTTAATAACAGAACACGATCGCTGAATGTTCTTACAAAGCTTTTCCATACTCTAAACCCATAAACATCAAGAGGTTGAATTATTCCTGTAATTTTCTTTGATATAGTTGAAATCTGTGTATCTTTATGATGTGGCATAAATTCTTGCAGACTTGCGGGACAATGTCCGGTCCAAGAATCTAATAAAAGTAAACTAAAATTTCCAGTAATGAGTACAAATACATTTGTAAACCAAGATAAAAATGTTGTTTACTTAATTTGCCTGACTTTGATGCTGTAACGAAATTGTTTACAGGTCTAAACAAGGATTCTTCTACGCGTGGTTCAAAACTTCCACTCGCTTCTTTCAATACCAAATAAAGAGGCGATTTCAATTGTCCACTTGCAGAAATTATAGGCATAATCGTATAACTATGCGTAGTTGCCGATTGTGATTGAACAATGGATCCAACTGTTTTAACATCTTGCGTGGTCAGTGTTCTACTTGAATGTATTTCCAAATTGAATTCACTTTCGTCTGCATTTTATATATTTTCTATTTCAAAAAGATCTATAAAAGATTTAACGGTACTTATAAATTCTTGACATGCAATTTGTAATTGCTCTTTATCTCTTGTTGATCCACGATTTACAAATTTAGTTATTTTTCTTGACACAATTCCATTTCTTCTTTTAAAATTTAATATCCATGTTGCTCCAGCTTTAAATAAAGGAAGATCAATTTGTGCTTTAGCTTCTAGCGCCCATCGTCGCAAATCTATATCAAGAATAATTTTTTTTCGTCATTAGCTTCTTTAAAATTTTGTAAACCGTATTCGGAAACATATAACATTTTTTTCTCTGTGAGTACCTCCTTTTTGTGTATAATGTTCCCATCGATATAGTTGTCTGAAAGATGTCACCTTTTTAAAACGGTTTTTTACCGTTGAAAGGGAATGCCGTCCCTTTTTTTTGAACTTTTCCAAAATTCAACGACTCTTCTTTTATAGCCATCATTGACAATTTTCTTTCTTCTGTACAATTCTCTTCTGCTTGATCATCATCTTCATCACTTTCTTCATGTCATATTGTCGATATCGTCCTGTCGATATTGTGATCCGCGACAAACTGTGTATCAGATAAGTTTGATTCCCAATAATTTTCAAATTTTAACGTAGTATTGGTTTGAATATCAAATGTTTCATTCATTGACGTTTATATAATATCTTTTACCATATCATGTAATTCAATTTCTTTATCGTTTACAGGCGTTTCCGGAATTTTTGAAATTTGAAACAAAATTATTAGTATATTAAGAATATTCGCAGGATTTACTTGTAACATTTTGAATACTTGCACTTTTTTACTTTTACACTTATTCGCTACTCTTACGGTATGCTCATACTGAAATTATTGTAAGTTTTCTGTCACTTATATACGCGATAATATCATGACAAAAGATTTATATATCAAGCACGTATTTTAGATCACATGTGTATATTATGGTATTATGACTAATTGACGTGATAACGTCAAAATCGAGTTAATTAATTATACAAATCCGATATAAAAATGATATCAATATCACATTAATTAATGATAGCATTTAAGCACGTACGTAATACTTGATATAAAAATGGTATTACTTTCACGTTAATTAATGATATCATAATAAGAAAATTTGTAATATAGATAAAAACTATATTTAAAATAAAAATATTTTAAAGATCGGAAGAGC
>NW_012026819.1:43851-48521 GCF_000956235.1 Wasmannia auropunctata
GTGCGTGCGTGCGTGCGTGCGTGCGTGCGTGCGTGCGTGCGTGCGTGCGTGCCGTGCGTGCGTGCGTGCGTGCGTGCGTGCGTGCGTGCGTGCGTGCGTGCGTGCGTGCGTGCGTGTGCGCAATCGTTCATGTTTGTTTTGATTTATTCTTCTGAAGGCTCTTCGTGATTTTCGCCGTTATCTTTCCAATGTATTGGTGTTCTTTCGACATTGTTTTTATTTGATTCTTTGCTAATTCCATATATATCGCAATTTTTAGTTTTATTGAATGTTATTTTTAATTTAACCAACAATTTCTGTCTAATACGTTCGTTCCTGACTCCACACACTAATTGATCACGCAGTGCATCATCGAGAAAACTTCCAAAATTATATTGTTGTGTCAAACTTTTTAACTCAACGCAAAAATGCGTAATAGTTTCCTCGGGCTTTTGCATACGCTTATGAAAACGATGGCGTTCAGCTATTATATTTATTTTTTGCATATAGTAATTCTGTAGTATTTTTTTCAATTGTATGTACGACTTTGTGGCCGGTGCGCCTGGAAGAAGGTTGTTCCGTAAAACCTCGTAACATTTGGGTCCTATTATTGTCGAAAATAGTGCAATTTTCTTTGTTTCCGCTATATCGTTTACAATAACGAATTATTCGAAACATTTTCTATACTGAAGATGAGAACGTTCGTCGTTATAACGAAATATAATATATTATATTCTGCGATCGATCCAATGTAGTTTGTCATTTTGTCTATCCTTTATTTTCTTTGCGATGGTAAGGATTAACTACTAGAAGAATCACACAACTAGTCGGGATTACACGAAATATCTCTAATCCTTTATTACAGATAACCTTTTACAAAAGCTGAACGCCACGCTTATTTTTACCTATTCGCCTTCGTTTTTGTCTCTATCTGTCTATTCACTCGAACGCCCTTCTTATTACCAACTCGTTGTCTTACACTACATTAAGATGATCTTAAGTCCGTACTTAAAATGAATAAGTTACATTTATGAATCATATCTAAACGTTTTCAAAAAAAAGCGTCTTCAATAAATTACGTCTTTAGATTTTGCTCAAGTATAGACTTGCTTTACAACTGCGAATCGAAGCGCTATCTTAAGACGTACTATACTTAAGACGATTTTGAAAATGAGTCTTGACTATGAATACGGCTCATAGACTATCGAAGTATGTGATAATCTTTATCGTAATGAATTTTTAAGAAAAGTTATTTTGTTAAATTCTGTAATATAAAATATAATTTTGAAAAAAATATTAACTGGAAGAAAAAACAAGAAGTTTAATTTTTTATGTACAATTTTAGTCTCTGCAAATTTTAATATTCATATGTATATGTAATGATAATATATAATTTACCAATATATTTAAAATAATAGATCGACAGAAGATGCATTGAAAAGGATGGCAAAGCGAGTAAAACAATTAGAAGCTGAGGCAGTGGATCTTCAAGCATCCTGGGACGCCGAACGTCGTGAACTTCTTCGAAGAGAATTACTAACGTCCCAATTGTGCGACCTCATGGTACCCAATCTTCGCCCTGGCTGTCCCTTTCGAGATATTGCTGCGATGAGAGCGGCGGCGACCTGGTGTGATGAATTAGGCCGATGGCGCTTGCCGGATGTATCTCCTCATATACCTCTACCTCCGGCCGCTCCTACGGCACGGACAGATATTCTTCATCCTACTAATATTTCCTCCAAGGCGGATCATAATAATAATAGTAATAATAGTAGCAATGACGAGAGTGAGAGTGGTCAGGATAATGACAACGAAGAAGATAATAAACGAGATACAAAGGAGAAAAAAGGTTGGAATGTCGTAAACACTTATTTTCGGAGAAGCAGAGTGGATACACTTCTGGCACATGCAAGAGAAGCAAAAACTTTTGGTAAGTCTATGTCATATGCACGCGCGGATATGTAAATTATGTACTATTTAATATTACTTAGTAAACACAGAATATAACAACTATATAACACACTAGATAGTCAATTTGTCGAGATCATGTCATTACTAATTATAATATATATTACAAATAGTATTGTATGCTACATACAATACTATGTTGGCAGAATTTTGACAGTAGCGGAACGTGCCATTTCATTATCAATTAATGCAAAAATACAGAAGGAAACAGCGCAATAATATGCTACAAAAATTAAAGATATATTACCTGACCGGTATAGCCATGCAAAAAGTGAAACTGGAAATGTATTAATACTTGTATTTATACTTACAAAAATGACGGTTTTTTTACAGAGTGACCCAAATTTAAATGTCAAAACTTCGGGAGCGTGTAAGATCGATAATCCAAAAATGTTCTTTAGAGATACGTTCGTTCTTGCTTTGTTTTGGAGAAAATTGCAAAAAAAGATACAATGTTTTTTTGTAATTTTTCAACTTTGTACTGATTTGTTACTTATTTTTTCACGTTGTCACTTGCTTAATGTAGATGTTCAAAATATTGGCAGCAATGCAAGCATTGCATCTAGTACAGACAGCTCGTTTTGAAGCCAAACACTGGTCTGGTGATATTTGCTGCACTGCAGCTATTTCGGTCTCTCAATTGCTCTCTTGAGTTGACTGCCAACAAATATATTTCTGCTTCAGGTCCTCCCTTATACACAAAAAGGTCCAATAGTGATGGCTTCTGATGAATAACTGACGAATTTATAGGAGAAAAGCAGAAATATAAACAAACAGAAAAGTTTCTACCAGAAAACGATATTATTACTTTCGCGTACGATTTCAGCGATTATGATACTAGGCTATTGCTTGAAACTCAAAAATTGTCCCGATTCGGAAGAAATTAGTTAATGACATTTTATTGTTTTATACGATAATTTGGCATAAAAGTAAAGTAAAACCATGAAGTGCTACTAACAAGGGAACCTCGCGAAGTGTCAAATTCTGAGTCTAATGAAACTTGGTACACTTTGAGGTCACATAAATAGATGAATTTAGAAATTATTTTGGGCTAAAAAACGGTTTAAAGGGATGAAACCACCCCTTACATATAAATTAATTTTTCTTTGTTTTGTTATATTTTGAAAACTATTCAAGATATCAAAAAATGTTTTATACAAAAGTTTTATAGTAAAATTACTTCTATTAATTTACATTAATAGAATTTTTTTTAAATGATTATTTTCAAAAATTTTTTAAATATAATTATTCTAAAAAAATCTTATTAACGTGAATGAATAGAAATAATTTTACTGTAAAACTTTTGTATAAAACATTTTTTGATATCTTGAATGGTTTTCGAGATATAACGAAAAAATTAAAATTAAAAATTAATTAAGTTTAACTTTAAAGGGTAATTTCAAAATTTTTATTGCGTTTTTCCATCGCAACTGATATTTTGTAAATTCATCTGTTTACGTAACCTATGTGCACAAAATTTTATTAAAATCATAACTTGACACTTTTGTTATAAAACTAGTTGTATATTCACACATATCAGTTGAAAAATGTTTTTTTCATTTATGACAAAACATAGTTATTTCTACACCATCTTGCGGTAGATAGCACGGTGCATTTTGTTTATAGTGATTTTTCCAATAAACCTAAATCCACTGTCATTTTTTAATACATAAGTTATTTGAAATGCTGTCTTCCCTCTTGAATTGCTTTTATGATATTAATAAAATTATTAAAATAACATTTTTATTTTGAATAATTTTTGAGACATAATACTTAAAATATTTTTATTTTAAATATAGTGTTTTAAATATAATGTCTATAAAAAAATCTTTTTAATATCGTTTTAATATCTAAAATAATTTTAAAAAATTTAACTTTTTGTACCTCTTTTATATGAAAAAATACATATAGTGCATTAGAATTGCCATAAAATATTAGGGAATTTTATTTTTTATTCTAAATGTATTTATAATTTCTTATGTAACAATTTACGATAACAAATTATAATTGTTACTAATAAAGGATAATTATTCCATGTGACAGCATTTGCATTTGCATCAATTTTGATATTTCTATGTTATCAAGATGAGCTATCATGCCATATATTTCGACGTTTCCTATAATGTATAAGCACATTTATTATAAATATTTAAAATAAATATTTATAATAAATGTGCTTATACATTATAGTTATATTTATTTTAAATATTTATTTTTAATATTAGCAATAATATATACTTATCAGAAATATTTAAAACTAGTTAATCTTACTATACTAACATAAGTCCTATATAACAAAATGTTTACAATTGTGATTTTCTTCAAAGAAATACTGCATACAAAAATGTTCCTTGTACCAGACACAACGTATTATACGGATGCCCCACATGTGGAACAGAGTGATATTTCTTGAATATTCTTTCCAGAAAAACATAAATCTACTGAATTTTCGAAATATGGCGGTTGTTCTTTAATACACTGCTCAAAAAAATTATGGCATAGAAAAATTGTGAGCAAAAATTGGTCAATTTTGGTTAACGGTAACTCCGAGAAAAATCATCGTAAAATGATGAACTTTTTTTCAAATGAAAGCTTGAAATCTATACTTTAAGATACTGTAAGTCGATTTTAAATTAATGCACCCCTGTTGCTATAAACTCTAAAATCTGAGAGCATGTTTGCCACACTAAAAATTGCAAAATTTGAACGAGTGCACGGACTTG
>NW_012026819.1:48571-56756 GCF_000956235.1 Wasmannia auropunctata
TAAGTCTAGTTTGCCTTCTTCTATTTTGGCTAGTGGAATTATCTATCAACCTGATTTCCTGACACGAGGAGGATTCATTCCTGACATACAACCCTCCCTTTACAGTATCCTTTTACACTATCCACATTCTTATCTATTAAAGTTGCAATTATTAAGTTATTATTTAATAATGACTGTTATGTTTTAATTATACCATTAATGTAATTTTTATTTTTAGGTTTATAACTTTAATTATAATTGCAACTTTTTCTGTTTTCTATAATTAATTTTACTATTCCTTAGAAACATTTAACACTGGATTTATTTAATTAATGATTAATTATTTATTTGAAATATTAATACTAAAAAAAGATAATTAATCACTAATCAAATAAATCAATGTTAAATGTCTTTAAGAAGTCTAAGAGATTCTCTAATAAATATACCGTATTAGAGGTAGCCATATTGAATATTAGTTTGCTACGTATGTTCGCCCAGGTGGCGTTCAAAACACTATTCCAAGGCAAACTCGGAGAGTTGCTAATCTATTTGCTTGGATAATCTGTGTTGTCCGTGCGAGATATTATGTAACGCGACCGAGACGCGTTTTCCAATGTTAAACACGATAAATCGTGATGCCGTGGATTCCTGAAGATCGATCAAGAATCCACAATCCAAATGAAAAGTAGAAGACAAAGAGGAGAAGTAGGAGAATGCTGAATGCGAGAGCGAGACACGTGGGGCAGAATTTACATTGCCGGTGCATCAGGCGCATGTCACTCGGCCGGTCGCGTTATCCAGCGTTATCATCGTCGTACATAGCTGCGTCAATGACACGTCACAACCAGTCATCGGTTAAGACTGCGGAGTTGCTCGCGTTGAAAGCTGCAAGTCCCTCGTGTAATATGATGGAGATTAAGCCTCCGTGGTACGTGGACAATCGCTCGTATCGTTGCGCAGCTCATGCATGATTTCCAAATGTTCGTGCATCTTCAAGTAGGTTAGTCAGTCAATAGATCGATTAGCTGATTCATAACTCGGATGCGGCAAAGCACTTGAACTAATTGGACTTCTCATTTTTAGTCGATAGTCTTTCCACTTCGCGAACTGACTTTTACGTAAAATGAGCCTTATGATCATTAAATAACTTATATATTATATTTTTTTACAATGCTACAAACACATCGCCCGTAGACTTCTGCTGTTTGTCTTATTCATATATTCGATGGTTTTCTTTCGAATTCGCTTTTAGATTGGTATAAAATGTTTGTCTAATATGTTGTTCTATTATAAATTCTGTTTACATAAAATCGCCAAAAAATTCAAAAAATAGAGTTGAGAAACTTGCTTTTGAAACTAGATGTGAAAAAAACTAGCAAGTTACCAAAACAATTACTTTCGATTTTAATCTTTAAACCACTATATCGGTTTCACAGATCGCTATTGAAACGTTACTTGTCAACAATTTGTTTATTTGTTATCATTTAAATATATTTTATTTCTATTGTATATGAGATTGTTTTGTTAACTCTCACATTAAAAAATAGTTTTCCTTTTCCCCATCACAGATATTCAGAAAACATACATTTTTATTATAATTAACTTATAAAATTAGCGAGAGCATAATAGCGATTTGTCAGACCGACATTGTGATAGTGTAATTTTTTTGGATGTGGTGGTTTAAAGATTAATGAATAAAGTTACTATCTTCGTTTCTAATAATTTAATTTATTTGACAAACACGACAAACTTTTTGCGTCAAGCTTGTGAGATTTACGAGAATTATTACTATTGCATAAAAATAACTTTATTCGACAATTCTATGCAATAAATCTTATAATTTACTCGTATTGTTATATAACGTGCTTATTGGTAAGGAACTCTACTACTGCTGCAGTCGAAAGGTTTTCTATTTATATCAAAAAATAGAGATATGTCAAAAAATTTTTAGGACCAATGAGACCATTGAAAAACACAGTTGCTATGTAGAGAATGGTCTTACAATGGTTTCTTTATCTTATTTATATCCTAATCTTAGAAAAACATACATAATGTTATCTTAAAATAAATAGACGAACGTGATCATAATCTAATACAGAATACAAATCCAAAATGTATTTTTTCAGGACAGTATATAAATCAAGGTGTGTTTTTACATGAACATTTAATTAATTTTAAGTTGATTTGGTTGGGTTATAAAATAATTATCGCTCGTATGTATAAAACAATAAAGTAAAAGAAGAGTTAGACCAATAAACGAGTATACTTGTTGGATGTTTAAATTAGTATTAAAAATATTTTAATAAATAAAAAATTGATGGGACGTTTTGGCCTACTTAGCCATCCTCAGCCAATATACAACTTAACATTACAATTGAAATTGACATTAATGGCGCAGATGTAATCTTATGTTTGTCGCGGTTCTACGAACTTGACTATCATAAATCGTCATTTAATATAAAGTCTAAATACCACGTGTACGTATCCGTGCGTGTTCCGTTTATCTCATCTTAGACGTTTGATGTATAGTAACGGCTGTGCGTTAAACGGATAGAAGCTGAGCAGATTCGGCGCTACCTTAACGAGAACACGCTGAGTTTCCACACTTTTGAGAAGTCTAAGATCGTATCATGTCAAACGAAATCGGGCTGCGAGAAAAATACGTCTATCTTATTGTGTAGTTTAGGCACTCTTGCCTAAGCCACACAGTAAGATAGACGTATTTTTAGGCACTCTTGCCTAAGCCACACAATAAGATAGACGTATTTTTCTCGTAGCCCGATTTTATAATAATTTTTAATAATTTATTCCAATAAATATTATTATATTAATAATTAATAAAATCGATCTAATTATTAATTTTATACGTAATTGGTGTCAACTTTAATTTAACAATATTTGTCACATTATTTATCACTGTAGAATATCGAAAGTAAAACTATGCAAGTTCTCGATATATCTATAATTCGTAGGTAACACATTGACACATTGAACACTCTGATGAAATGATAAAGTTTGATGTAACTTACATGCATCAATATAATTTTTTTTCGATTTTCTTGGGAAGGAATAATGAAAATAATAACAATTAAGGGGATCTTAAACATGAGAATATTAGGAATCTGCCGATTTTTAATAATGTATGGCAACAATAGACCGACTATAAACCCTTATGAGACGAAAGTCAATGTCAGTATTACAACAACATTACAACATTGCTTCAATATTGCTAGAATGCTGTGTGCTGCATAGGAACAGTATAGATATTTATTTCTTATCGCTTCGAGTAGTTACATTTACGCAGATAAGATACTCGCGTTTCCTAACATTTTCACGTTTACATCGTTACATTTATACCCGCTATTTTCTCTGTATATGTGTATACTTTACGTACAACTTTCTTCTGTTTCGATTTCAGTCCAATTTGAATACTTGAAATTTATGAAAACGATGAATCTGTGATTCGATAATCTTTTCTCCGTAATTCTTTTTTTTCTTTCGCTCCCTTTTTTTATACATTGCAGTCTCCTTTCATCTGCGTTTTCGGCAGCAATACATACATACGCGGCCATATACATATAATACATTAGACTGCATACTGTTGCTTATCAAATGTCTTTACATGTATACTATATTCAGTGATGTACAGTATATGACATTTATAGATTATTAAATTGTTATTCTAGTGGTAAAATTGAGGAAATGCAAAATAAAATATTAACATTTAGATTTTCTTAATAATGTGAAATATATTTTATTATATAAATTATATAAAAGTTAACGTTGAAAGAAATGAAAAGAATATTTTGATTTAATTAATAGTTGATATTACAATTGTTTGTATACTTCGACACCTGTTTATTACATATCTCGACGGTATATTTTTGTCAGAAATCTTTGAGAACCTATAATTAAGGAAACCTTGAAATTTAACGAAATAGTAGATTGTCATGTATTGCATTCAGAATTCAGAATATAAACATTCATTGGTAATTTATTTGCAGTATCCATAGTACATAGAGTTGGAAAATAACGCGTTACTTGTTAAACGCCGTTAGTTACTTTTTTTTAGGTAATGATAACCCAATTATATTATTTAGGCAACGATAACAAATATAATCATCACTTTGTACCTATGTACGTATATGGAATGTGCTTAAATGAATTTTAAAAGAAGAAATTATTATGTTATTGATCATATTAAACAGATTAAACTGATCAATTAGATAATTTAAAAAAGAAATCAGTCATCAAAAAATTCGGTGAAAAAGTAATGGAAATTATAACAACTTGATATTCTTTGGATAACGATAACATTAACGAATTATTTTTTTTAATGAATTAAACGAGTAATATAGTAAACAAGTTACTTTTTAAAAATAACTTGTTCCAACCATTTTAAAGTTTTAAAGTAAAGTTTTAAAGTATACGAATATACAATTAAATATGAGAAGTACACGCATCTAGTGTATTATACAGGGTGTCCTTATCGCATTACTTGTTAATGGTAGATTCTTGCAATCATTTAAAGACGACAATTTTATCAACACGTTGAGATTACAATTTTAATTTTAGCATACATAGTTAGTTAAATAAACAAGAAAAGTTTTCCAGAAACATAAATTATCTAAGAGCATCTTTACTATCAATGGATCTGAATTAACGCACGAATTTTGAATAACCCGATTGACCATGTTTAAACTTCCCATTTAAAAACTATTGTAGTCTCAACATTTAATACTAGGATTTTCATCTCTGAAACACCCTGTATAGATAGAAAAGTTTGTGATCTCAGGGCATAGAAATCAACTGGGAGTCGCGCCACGCGATCCGAATTCACGTGCGTATCGTATGGTCACGACTATTCACGCGCCGATCTATAGTCTTATCACTCCGCCTCTATCTTTCCATGCTCTCCTCTCTCCATCCCTCTTCCCGTCTGTTCTTTTCTTCATTCTCTTTTTCTTCTCTCTTTCTCTGTTTGTCTTTCGTGAGGTCGATGACGCACACAAAAACGCATTAGAACTTGTTCAAGTCAGCCAATCGCAATCGAGGATTCCCTGAGAAAATGAGTCTATTCGTTTCAAAATTCTCGATCGCGATTGGCTGACTTCGTCTGAGTTCCGCGCTTAACTTAATGCGTTTTTGTACGCGTTGTCGGCGCCTAGTGCCACGCAAGTTCTTTGGCGCTTGGAACTTTTCGGCCTGTTTCGTGTGTCTCATTCCCGGTCGCCTCCTTAGTTTACGCCTGACGTCGCGATCGGCAGGCTGATTCCCGAAGCGACCCGTGGTTGACGTTTCGCGCGATCTTTCGTTTCTCTTCTTTCTTTTTACTACCGTTTGTTTCTGTCTCTTTTTCTTTCTTTAAAGCCGACACGATTCCGAAGAAGTTTACCAATCGCCAGACGCACATGATGCCTACCACGTGCTCGAGGATCATTTAAATCGGTATGATATAATAAACGTGTTATTTCCCCGATCGTAGATCTTCACTCTTTGCAAGGCGTACCATGTTGTCTTGAAATGAAATAGGCGTGTAATCGGATGTTAGAGAAAAAAAGACGGACAAAAAGATTTGATTTTTGTTTTTTGTACATGCTTTATACTGAACATAATATTCGTTTTTGTTTTTGAACACAGTACTTTTTATTGTTTCTCTTTTTTTCTCCCAAACATTTAATAAGAACAAAATATCAATAATAAAAAAATGTTCATCCATTTAATCTTAATAATATTTAACAGTAATTTAAGTAATGAAGATTAATAAACATTTTTTATTTAAGATATTTTGTTTTTTTATTCATGTGGTTTTATGCCTAAAAGCAAATGACAACATTTCATAAACGATTACGTAAATTATACTTTATTGCACATTATTGAATTTTTTTATAAAATATTTAACACAATAAATACTATAATAAAATAAATGTTATTCTATAAAAAAAAATAAAACATTAAAAACATTGAAAAATAATTTAAAATTTGTGTTTAAGTTATTATATAGATAGATCTCTTTAAATAAAATAATTTTTATATATATTTGACAAATTTTTTATAACTATTACTTTAAAAAATAATTGAGTATATACACTTATAATTAAATCAGACATTGTGTATTTATTTATTTCATTTTAAGTAAAGAAAGTGTATCACATAGCTATAAAGTATAGTTATAAAGAATAGAACTTTGGCTATGAGATACAAATCTCATTTTTATCCACTCGCCTCTTCCTTCTATGATGTGCTGATCAAGCCGCGTGAATCTCATTGTTAGTTAAATTTTTCAAGTCGGTTTCATTCAATCCCCAATTACTTATGCCAAATAAATTCAATTAAGTTCAATCGATTAATCGACAAGGTCAAGGTTGGAAGTTAAAGATTGTTGCCTTCAACAATTCTTAAGTATTAGGGTGATTTTTGTAAAGAAAAAGGGAGGGGGATAGAGAGAGCATAGAACTCGCACGAGAATCGTAGTGGCGAGAGAAACGAAGGGTCAACGTTTATTTTAACGTTCCGAACTTCTAAAAGCGACTCCGAGCCGTTTCGGCAGCCGGGCTGATATGTCGCAAAGAAAAGAAATACTAAAAATTCTCGACCAAAATTGAAAGAAATAAAATAAATACGTGTTTATAATCATTATTGTTATATATGTAACAATTACACTAATATGATGATAATACGCTAATACTTACGATGTGAATGTTTTTGAAACATATTTATAAACTATAAACTATATATCGCTTTGTTATTCATTTTATTAATTTGTAAATTATATGCATTTTAATTTGCGCTTTATCGATATATATATATATATATATATATATATTGTATATGTATGTATATTATAGTTAAATAGTATATATTGTAGTATTATTTTTATTCTTAGATCTAGACATGTTTATTTTTCTATGTTGACGACTAATGGTCAGTTTCGCGTGATTTTCACATTACTTTCGTGTGATTCTTGCTTTTCGTTCCCAAACAACAAGGAATGTCACGGTATACTAGGAACTGAAATTTTTGAAATTTTTGGAATTCCGATTCTCCGCTTTTGCGAACGGGCACCGGGTCTAAAGCGCGCCGCGACTTTTGTCACAATAAGTCATCGAGATCCCCAATTAGTTCCGATTTATAGGGCGTACGCCCTATAAACATACGCTTCGCAATTCTTTAAAACTAACGAACATTGTTGAAGTAACATCATCAAAGAAGTAACATTGCCGAAGAGGAAATGTGCACGCGCGTGTGTTATCACTATGCCGAATATCTAGCACGATTCCTTTTAAAGTCGGGCCGCGCGACCGTGTGTAAGTTTACGCGACGACACACAGACTCAAATTACGCAAAATGCAGAGGAGGATTGGATGAGATATCACGGGATGAACGTGCCTCCTTGTGAGGCCTCCTCCGATCCCGCGAATGATGTGTCTCGTCTAGAAAAGATCTTCGAAAAAGATCTTCAGGTGATTATCTGCGAATATCTCGTTACACGATACGACGATCGTTCGGCCACATGCGTGTCAACGCGCGTCTGACGCAACAACAGCTCAGCGCGATAACATGCGAGAATCCTCTATTATTCTAGGTCGAAACATGAAATTATTAACACATTGACTGCCATGGTACTGATGACCGACGTTATCAAAATTTTTTAAACACTTGTAAGAAATAAATATCATTTAATATTAAAATTTTGAATGATATAAATAGCTAGATAACAATGTAAACAATATGCAATTCAAAATTCAACGCACTACTATGAATATGTAATCTTATTAAATTATATTACACAATGTTTTATCATATATAATACGTTTGTATGAATAAATGTATACATTCAGTATTTTTTGAAATAATAAAATTATATAATATAAAAAAATTTTCCAATATATTGTATAATATACAGAGTGTCCCATTTTAATGTCCCACCCCAAATAACTTTTTTGTTTTTGATCTTAGAAAAAAATGTTTCAGACAAAAGTTATATGGCTTTCAGGGGGACATAAGGTGGTGTCATTAGTGTAACCTTGAATAGTTGCTCGAAGGTCATGTGAAGGTTACCTTTTATTTCTTAAATGGAACCCTCTACTTTTTATTACACATTCTTGTAGATCATCTCGAGAGCTTTCCAAAACACATAGATAAAAGGTTTTTTGGTTAAGTAAATCTCGAGTTATAAAGCTTGAAAGTTTCTGTTATACACATC
>NW_012026819.1:60036-67915 GCF_000956235.1 Wasmannia auropunctata
GTGTGCTCTTCCGATATACACCACCTTATGTCCCCCTCAAAGCCAACTTTTATCTGAAACATTTTTTTCTAATTGTAAGATCAAAAATAAAAAAGTTATTTGGGATGGAATATTAAAATGGGACACCCTGTATAAAAGTTATTTTGTTTAAAAAGATCTAATTATCATAATGGTCTAAACGAAAGATTTAAATTATTTTTTTTTAATTTTTTAATGATAATTTAACATGGCATTTTTTAAATGGAATAATGTTTATTTATTTTACAGTTTTGTAAGATATTTTATGATAAATTTAATGTGCAATAAAATGTAATGTGAATTGTTCAGATATTGTTGAGATATTGTTATTTGTGTTGCTTTTAGATATAAGCAAAAAAAATAAAATTTTAATAAAAAGTATTTATTTTAAAAAATAATTTAAGACTTTTGTTTAAGTCATTATATAGGTCTTTTTAAGTAAAATAATTTTTATTCGAAAAATTTTTTATAACAATATTATTAAAAAAAATAGTTGAGTGTGCACACTCTTAAACTGAACACATTGTACTCGTATACTTATGCAGTGCCATATTAACCTATTTTATGCCCACGAACTAAAATATTTAGAACATCGTATTATTACTTAAATATGATGTGAATAAAACATTTTTTACTCATCTGATTATGAGTAAAATATTTTTTAGGAGTTAGATCTATTTAAGAATTGATTTTTTCGAGATCTTATTTTAAGAACTCATTTATTTTGATTAAAATACCAGAATAATTTTTAAAAATATAAAAAATAAGCCTTAGCCATAAGTATAAAGTATCTTTATAAATTGACGTTTCTATATATCAAAACTAAATTTAGAAATAATTTTATTGAAAAATTATATTTATTTTTATAACAATTTTAACATTTTATTAGTTTTTCTTTGTTTTTATTGCCACTTTTTCCAAAGAAATGCATGAAATTGAGAGTGATTTATACTTATGGTTAAAACTGTACAAAAATTGTAGGACATAATAAATCGATTACTTTTAACTCAACGGTATTATTACACATATTCGAATATGTGAACTACTTACTCAAAGTATTCTAGAATACATGAACATCCTAATGTCGACTTTATACAACACTGAGCAATTTAATTGAAAATATGAACGCACATTAAGTTTAATTTTTTTATTATAAAATTTTTTTTAATTTTTCAACGCTCAACTAAAAAAAATTCTTTCTAAATTTGCTGCCCTGGGTTCAGGCTATAATCCAGTCCATTTCTTAATATGCCTTTATATGTATAAGTAGAACGAAAATTCTGTGATAAACGCGATAAAACATAATAACTCGCATGATGCATCACTTGCTCATTAATTTTTTAAATTTCAGCAATAAAAAAATGGACACTTATACATGCTTTTGTTATAATCTTATTGATCGCTGTTTTTTATCATTTCAAACGATAAAGTTAATTAATCATATTATGTGCATTTTTGTATATCGGATA
Source organism: Wasmannia auropunctata (assembly GCF_000956235.1). Classification (NCBI taxonomy): domain Eukaryota; kingdom Metazoa; phylum Arthropoda; class Insecta; order Hymenoptera; family Formicidae; genus Wasmannia; species Wasmannia auropunctata. The sequence goes on from NW_012026819.1 coordinate 61,524, forward strand.
AATTATGCTTTCGCGTCTGCGTCTTTAAAAACATTGCTATCTACGTTAAACAATCGTTAGTATTTCCTCACGAGCTAATACAATATTTATAAAGTATAGATTAGAAAAATCATTCAAAAAATCTAATTTTTCAAGAAATTTTAAAAATAAATATCTTGAAAGTCTAAAATTATCCGATAAACTTTTTCAAAAATTTATATGACGACAACCTCTCGAGTGCTATGATATACATTTTCTTCATGCGTAAGTATATTTTTGCACAATCAAAAAATGTTTTATAAATGCCGATAAATTAAATTTAAATTTTTGATATCCAAAACTTTTCAAAAGAGATATCTTTTTTCTTTTTAATTTACTAAAATATTAATTCAAGATATTAATTATTAAAATAAAACCCATATAGCGTTAGATATTTACAAAACGTTTGATTCGTATAGTCTCATTATTCCGCATAGCATTCCCAAAATAGCAGACATAAAATATTTAAATGTCATTGAAATATTTATCACATTTTATGAGCATTTCTTATATGTACAATATAAAATTTTTATTGTATACTCTAAAATATGTATAATATATTCACAGAGTATTAATGCAACATTCTAAGAACATTTATTAAGCATTAGTAGAATTATTCTCAGCATAATCATAAAATATGTATGGAATTAATGGATCTACTCAATGAGTGATTGTGCATCTGGATTCAATGTGGGCGCTCCGTGATTCTTTAATATGATGATTGATTCTTACAATTAGCTCTTCATCCGATCTAAGTAAGTATAGAAACCATAATAAAGAATCATTGAGTATTCACTAAATTGCTTTCTCTGTTGAGCATATCCATTAAGCCGGTTCTACATTAGCTGCAAGCCGATCGCAAGCTTGTTGCGACAGTCAATCTGAAGCTTGCATTTTGAAATCAATGCTTCGGATTGGCTGTCGCAACAAGCTTGCGATCGGCTTGCAACTAATGTAGAACCGGCTTTATGTTTTGTGAAACGCAACCAGTCGCAAAAGACCTCGGCCAGCCCGGTCATGTGGAAGAAAAAAGTTCTCAGCATGCTCACAGCCCGAGATCCGGGCAGGTTTGAGTTTGGAATTCCTATCATTCTTCGGTGATACTTGTTTCGGACATTATTAAATCCATGGCGGATAAAAAAACGTAAAGCAGTAAACAAATCGGCCAATTACAGTAGAAAACGTAAGGCAATAATCTTATGTTCTCTACTGTAATTGGCCAATTCACTTACTGCTTACATCTTACTGCTTTACGTTTTCTGTGCCATGGGCATTTTAGACTGATGGAAAATGAGACGTACCTGTTGTGGACGTAAGATTATAACTACTAAATATTGTGCTTCTTTCTAGAATATATGTGGAATATCTATAAGTATTAGTTGAATATTCTGGAAAACTTTAAAATGAATAGAATTTTTTACAGACATTAAATATTCATTGTAACATTCTATAAATATAATATTTCAAGACATATCGGAATATATTTAGAATGTTATTTTGAAATAATTTGAACGTTTTAGGAATATTACAGGAATATTAGCTGAGAATAATAATTAATGATAATAATAATAGTAATTAATGATAATAATAATAACTTATAAAAAACTGTCTCTAATATTGTAAATTTTTTTAGTATAGGTAAAACAATTTATATAAACATAAAATTGACGTAAATTGAAGGATTTTTGAAGATATTGATTTTTATAAATATGATATTACAATCTCAAAATAGGGAACGTCATGTAACAGATTAACAATCTCATAAATCTCATTATATGTATAAATAGGATTGAACAATGAAATTTATGAAGTTAATTTCGAAAATAATAGCAGGGTTTTATAAATATTTTAAATAATTAACATAGTTAAATGTAAACAATTAATTGTTTGCATAACAATGCAAATTTACATGCGCCAGTCTGACGTTAAAGTTATCGTTTTGATAACGAGGATCTCATTCTCTCGGATCTATTTATAAATGATACGCCTTGTTGCCTACGCGTTTTCTGCTTCCAACTTGCGTCGCACGACGCGATATCTGAAGAGAAAGCGATTTATGTTTGTTTTAGCTTCAGCTTTTTTCGAGAGGTGGAGAGAGAAGCGCGTGATCGATGCGACATCGATGAATTATTGAATTGTTGAAGGCTATTAACCGTTTGACACGAGGCGATGTCGAGCTATGCAGGCTCGTTTCGCGAAACTTCGAGTTCTGAGAACTAAGATTAGGCTGCGACTATCCTCGGGCGAAAAACAAGCGGAGAAAATCGTGAGCTGCGTGAGCAGTTTTCCAACTTGCGAAAAAACTGGCTTTATTTAAAAATATTTATTTGTATCGTAGAATAACAAAATGTGTTTTTATAAGTACATATATTGAGATCATTAATTGCATTACAATTAATTTACTAATGTCTCAATTTGAAATAATTAATTAATTAAATAAAATAATAATAAGTAAATTATGAAAAATTATCTCTAATATTGACTTTTTAATATGAATAGCAGATTATAAGTATAAATAAAATTGATGTACATTGAAGGATTTTTAAAAATGCTAATTTTGAATATGACATTACAAAATTAAAAATAGTGAATTCTATATGACAGATTAACAGTTTCATAAATTTCATTATATAAATAGAATTGAATAATGAGATTTATAATTTTTCGAAAATGATGCGAATTTTATAAGTCCAAATGTGTAATCAATTTAATACATTGAAATACATTTAATGTATTAAGGATGTATTACACATAGTTTCAAAATAATAAAAAACTATGGAAAAATTACAGATTATTCGAAATCGTATTTAAAAATAATATAAAAAATTTAGCGACAGATTACCATCAAGATTAAAACTTATTTCAATAAGTAGTATTTTTATCTATGTTCTAAAAAGATATATGGAAATATATTATAAAATAATTAATGACAAAAATCTTAATTTTTTAATATAAGTAATTTAAGCATTCAAGATGATTCATGTAAAATTTTATTGCGATACAGAGATTAGCTATTCTGTAAATAAACAAAATATTTATTTGTTCTAAATCTTTGTAATTAATTTGTGAATCGTAATAAAACTGCATAAATTTATATAATAATTATATAATAATTATATAATAATATTTTGAATATTTAAGATACTTATATAAATAAATTAAGATTGTCATAATTTTTTAGATTTTAATTTATAACAATTAAAATAATAACAAAGAAAGTAAATAAACTATAAAAGTATGTTATTCAATAAAAATAGAATGTTGTGAACATAACTTTCGTATGTATAATATAGTTTTAATTAAAATAATAACAAAGAAAGTAAATAAACTATAAAAGTATGTTATTCAATAAAAATAGAATGTTGTGAACATAACTTTCGTATGTATATAGTTTATTTAATATATAAATATTATATTAAAATATTTGTAAAAATGGGTATAACAAATAAGTAAAATAATTTGACGTGATTTGATAAAAATTGTAATCCTTATTATATTAAAAGACTAGATATTATTATTGAATAAAAATTATTCGTCATTATTATTCATTTTAAATTAGGCATTTCAAACAAAGATGGGGTGTATAGTATAATATTTTTGAAAATTGTTTTTATTAATAAAAATAATTGTTAAATTTTCATAGTATATCTTAAAAGATGCAATAATTTTGTAAATATTGATTATATTATTAATTGGAATCACAAAATATGTTGCATTATAAATAACGTTTGAATATAATCCATTAAAATCGAAGATATAAAAATATTCACGACCAATCTAGGTATATAAATATAATTGCAATATACGTTCTTAGACAGCAACTGGCAGTTGACAATTTTTTCATGAAGCCAACTTATATGTTGGCTTTATATTATTCAAGAAATTTGTAAAGACTTGCGGAAACAATTTTATATCGAAATGTTTATTATTAATCGATCTTTGATTTATAGTTAATATGGAAGTAGTGTTCAAATAGTATAAAATATTTCTCTTGAACCCGTACAAATAAAAATCTTGAGAATAAAAATTTTATTAGTTTCCAAAGCGAAATAATTAAATATAGAGTACATTATTATTTAAACAAACATATCATACTTACAGAATGCTGTAGAATGCATAAAACTGCTTAACTTTGAGGAAATTAACTGAGAGGAAATATTTTTAAATTACCAATGAATTTAATCAAAAATTAATTGTTAAATTAGATATGATATATCGTTCATTTGCTATAACAACTACACAACTTAAAAAATAAAACTTTCCAGAAAATGTGTTTAAATGTTTTAAATTATTAAAATTTTATTATATTAATTTTAAAATATAATTTTGATGTAATAACTGATTGTAGAGGAATAAAAGTGTCTATTTTTGTTTTCCTTTATATTTCCGTTCTTTTTTGCAAACGACTAAAATGTGACAACTTATTAATTATGTCGGCGTTATTATAGCAAATGAGCAATATTATGATATACATTTCAAATAATGTTTTATATTTTATATGTTTCAATACTTTTTGAAAACTTGAAAGTTTGATTTTCGACTGGCTTTTTCGGATTCTGATTCACTGTGCAATAGATGAGAAATTTTGATTTTCGTCTTTCCATCTTTCTACGATCACTCGTTGTTTGAAACGAAAAACGGGAGGGTTCTCGACATATTGTCTGAAGTCGGGGGAAGGGGGGGGGGTAGAATCGAATATTGCGTAAAGGATTTTCGTAATGCGGATCGACACGTCTCAGCAAACAGTGTTGTTTAGTTGTTCAGTTGTTATTTCAATTTTTAATGCAAACAGATGCGAATTATGACGATTAATACGTAAAACGCATATCTTATATATTACGATAACGTGCAAAATAAGATCCGAAATCAGCACACAATTACATCAATATAATAGCTCGCTAAGGTAAATTCCAGATGAATCGTTTGTAAACTTCATCGAAATTATATGAATTAAGCGCGTTTCTTACTGCGATCGTGCGAACGTGAAAGAATTCAAACTTGTATTTCACAAGCGACAGCGATTTCGGTTCGATTGTGAGTACGTTGCAATCGTGATAAAAGCTGACGGTCACGAATCCTTGACAGCTGAAGTAATTAAACAATTTTTGTTAGAACATATAAACAGAGGAAATACGTCCTTCAATTTGATATCACGGATTGTAAGACGACAATCCACATGCTAATTTTTTTTTACGCGGAAAATTATGTAAGAAAAAGTCAACGTTTTTATTAAAATAGACTTTCCTCTTAATACATTGATTATCATATATGAATAATACGTGAAACATGTTCAAGTATGAATAATTTGGTCTCGCGGCAAAACCTCAGCAAACAAAACGTGTTTTCTCTCATAATTTACTTTCCTTTGCCATTAAACATAATTTTAGATTAAAATATTACAGAGCTCAATAAGTTTTATGTGACAAAAATAATAAAAATAATAAAAAGTCTTTGACTTCCTGATAGTTTATCGCATAAAGTTAAATGTTATTCATAAATAATGTAGCAGTCAGTGTGTTAGAAATTTATTTATCAAAATAAAAATGCTTGCGTTTTTACATTATAAAATAAAATAACATTACGTTGTTTAATAATTTTAAAATAACATACATCGTATCTTTCATGACGTTTGAACAGAGAATTTGCTATTTTCTGTACAAAAGACCTACATTGTGATAATTGTATTAATTGGCAACAAGTGTCATCAGCTTCTATCAAGTTATTTCATTATCGATGCGATTAGATTGTGGACTTAATAATTCGCTGTTTTAGGCAGTATTAAGATTTGTAATTGATATGTATATAATGTGTCACACATATAAAGTATAAGAGAATTTCAAAAGCTATATTTTTGTCGCTATTTTTATCGCACTACATTGGAACAGTTTTATTTACTATTATTATTTACTTCGACTTCGGTCGCGCACGTTTGATCGGTATACGTAAGTAGACTTGAGGAACGAAAAGAGTCTTACGATAGATTAATAATCATCACGCACGCGGTCCTATCTTACACCGATGCGTCAAATCGGCAAAGGTGCAGTTAAATGGTTAAGCCGCAGCTTCTTTGAAGCTACATTATCTGACTTCAAAGACTAATCAAGCTCGCATCGCGGACTTTTGTGTAGCAGCAAACGGGACAGCAAATGTCGTTGCGCATCTTCCATGTGCGATGAACACTCGTGGATGGAAAAAATTTTTTCGGACGAGCTTGATCTTGGCGTCGTCAAAAACGTCAAAAACGTTTGTTGCAACCTTTCTTTTTACAGACATATAATATACGGATGTGTGTGTATGTGTGTGTGTGTGTGTATATATATATATATATATGTGTGTGTGTGTGTGTGTGTGTGTGTGTGTGTGTGTGTGTGTGT
>NW_012026819.1:68290-68830 GCF_000956235.1 Wasmannia auropunctata
GTGGTAATAAACATGACACATCACTACACACTACTACATCAATATCGCACGCATACATACTCATAAATTGTCGGTAAAACAGCGGATTTTTGGAGTTTGATCTAGGGTTTAGGATCCTCTTAAGAAGTGAATTGAGGAAAATACTTACTTTATTCTCAGTCCCAGAAACTTTTCGTTTGACCATGTATAATGATATATATACAGTCACCAAACTAATTGACCGGACACTGCGTTAATATATCGATAATTTCTAAAAATTCAAGATAGAGCACCTTTGTCAAAAATTATCGTAACATAACGATCGAAAAAGCATTTCACAGCTTAAAGTCTCTACTTTTGAAATCCATAATTCATTAAATGACTTACTGATTCTTTACAAAGCTGCACGGATGCAAATGGAGATGCATCAAATCTAAAAATTTTTTACCAAGTTTGCGAAGTTCCAAAAAGTAAAATAAAAATCGCGCGCAAATGAAGTTGACATCGTTCGAAAGCGTGAATCTTTAGCTTTAATTTGAGTACTCGATCAGCATTGTGCGA
>NW_012026819.1:74073-75559 GCF_000956235.1 Wasmannia auropunctata
ATATATATATATATATATATATATAATTGGCAACAAATCTTTAAAATTTATATTAAGGCTATATAATACCAGCTAAAAATTATCAAAAAACTAAGTTTTTTAGGCTTATATTGTTTGAAATATAAATTTAATATAAATATAAAGATAAATCTTTGCATTACATAAGAATTCAACTATCATAAAATAACATAATTTTTTATTTAACATAATTTTTTTAAGAAAGGAAATATTAATAATTAATATACCTTTTCTATAATAATCAACGACAAAAAATTTTGATTATAAAGACGCTCTGAGAGAAATCAACCATAAAAACAAAATTATACCAAACATAATTTAATTCACATTAACTTGATTATGCAGTGCAATATATATATGTCCATATTTTGCTACAGTTTTAGGTAAATAATTTTTAAACGAGTGAATAGATCCCAAATAAATTTTTGCACGAATATTTATTACAGTTTTATTAGTTATATATATATGTAGAAAAATGTAATTTGTAATGCTACTTTCTCAACAATTTGCAAATAAGTACAAAAAGCGATTTTATGTAAGAATTAATACAAACAAAAAATTAAACTACTTTTAAATCAGTAAGGTCCGATTACATCAACGTTATTTTAATCTTAAGCGAGACTTAAAACTCTGTTTCTCTCTCTTTTTAAAACTTAAGAAAGAGAGAAAAAAGAGAGTTCTGAGTCTCGCTTAAAATCAAAATAACGTTGGTGCAATCGCGTCTAAAAGAATTATGCTCAAATTTTACACAGATACTCAAACGTAATAATAGAATTATCTGTGTAAATTTATATGTTTTTGATAATGCCTTGAGATGTGACAGTTATAGTTATAATCAGTTCTTACAAATTTAGAATGATCTTAAGTTTAATTTTAAAATGTCATAAACCAATCACAGAGTATTGGCAACCTAATACTTAAGACAGTCTTCAAATAAAAACCGACTATGAATACCAAGCGCAACTGTTCTTTTAAGATCGTGTCATAATAACTACACTTTCTACATAATCTTTACAATTATAATCGTATTAAATACACTGCATTGTGATTGACATATCGTGTGATTGATATACATATATGATTTGATAAACAAAATTAAAAATTATTTTAAATCTCGAATCTGCGTATTTCAAATAACGCGCGCGATAACGTGGACGATATGCAATTGATGGATTTAATATTTACAATACGACAGGAATCTAATTGCGTTTCATAATTTTTTGAGTCAATCGTATGTATATGAATATCCGAGAGGTTCTCAATCGCGGGCAGTTCGATGAACTTCATTATCCGGTCTCTTCCAATTTTTTTCCATTTCGATAATGTCGTATCAGTTACGCGGACGATGTCTTTTATTACACTCAAGACATATCAACTCTGAATTCTACGCCTATAACGGAAAAACGTGACTTTTTTCCACTATATGAAATTAAAACAGAATTTTATATATATGTATATATATATATAT
>NW_012026819.1:75609-78487 GCF_000956235.1 Wasmannia auropunctata
GACGTGTGCTCTTCCGATCTCTACTAATAACTTGCCTTTGGCTCATTTGCCCTTGATTGTCTAATGATTTTATTTAATTTATTGAGCCTAAATCATTATTTTGTTTTATTTAATTATTTATAGATGATATTAATATATATTCCTTCAACAATTTATTATTCGAAATAATTAGTTTTCCTGATTTAAGCTATAATGTTGCATTTTCATTGACGTTAATTCGAAATGAAAAATCCTCTGGTGATCATTAATTTGAGAATTATAAATGAACCTATATGTATATAGGTTCTTCGAACAATTCGAAATCAATTTGTTCTTGACGCACGATATTGAAAAATAAAAATGTTAAATAAAAGAAAATATAAAATTAAAAGAAAACAAAATAACGTTAATAACGAAATAATGATTTCTTTCGTCGAGGAAGGATTAAATGAGATTTTTAATTATCCAAATAAATTCCTATCACGTATCAACGCGATGGGAATTTATTAATGGATAATGAAAGATCTTGTATTTAGCATTTCCTTAATAGAAGCTAATCTAATCGTGCACTTCAATTCAGCTTATAAAACTCTAAATAAAAGAGTTTCTTTTATCGGAAGTTCACAGATATCTCTCCAACGAGCGCAGCCAATAATCAACAAGGATAACCGATAACAATGGCGATCGGCGAGGAGGTCGGCGATGGGGACATCGGCTTTGGTCTGGAAAGCAACGCCGCCGGGTCGATCCGAACGATCGATCGCACAGCCGTGGATGATCCAATCGGCACGTCGGGCCACGTTCAGCGTCGTCAGGCCGACCTCGACAGTTCCGATTCGGGTGAGGGCAATCCCCTTCTGGCCGAGAGCGCGGCAGTAACTATTGACGCGCCGATCGGGAAGCTCAAGAGAATGCACAAAGTGGAGAACGCGGTGGCGGCGCAGACGGATGGTGGCGCGATGTGCCGGAAAAGAGACCTTGACGACGACGAGGACCACGCGAGCGAGCCGGCGAGCGCGGTCGTCGAGCCGCCCGACGGCGGCCTCCGGGCCTGGATGATCATGATCGGCAGCTTCACGATCAACGGCGTACTCTTCAGCATCATCAACACGTATTCCCTCATCTATCCGGAGCTGCAGAAGCGACTGACAGAGGCCGGTGAGACCGAGGTCTCCTCCAAAGCAGGTGCGAAATCTTTCTGGCGCGCGATGTTAACTTCTGATAATACATGACCATTGATTTTTCTCTTTAATCTTGTAAGAAAAAATTACTTATGCTGTATACTTTATCGATTTAATATTCTCGTCATAATATTTTAGAGAACAAAAAATTTATTCGCGATATTAGCTTAAAACAGTGACGATAATATTACGATATAATCGTTTGATTACAACGTTGCACTTTTATAATACGAACATTAATCAAGTTTCGATCGAAGAAATTTCTCCGAGTCTGAATTATAAAGAAGTGATATAAATATACGTATACCTTACATACATACATTCGCGCGCCGTTTTGAAAAACCAAGTACTGAATTTGCTGATTTATAGGTAGGGAATGCTGACAAGTGTCCCCGGAAAGATTAAATAAAGAATTTACTAAGATTACGGCAATTATTTATCGCTCTCGAAAGTACTAGAGTGTTTACTCATTGATAAGCTCCTTGCGTTTTTTTGAAAAAAAAAAAAATACCGTGACGTGTTTTATTAGCATAATTTGTTTATTAAAAATTTTATTATTAACATAGTAATTTATCAAAGAATAAATATTTTCATTGACTCTTGCATAAGATTTTTTAGATAATATACATTTTAAGTATGATATTCATTTTCCGTATTTTTAACATGCTATACGAAAAAAAGTTTTTTGCTGAAACATTAAAAAATTTAGCTGAATACAGATCTGAAAATAATTAAGTTGGATCATCTAAATAATTAAAGGACTTGCTGTGACAGTGAGCTAATCCACATTTTATAAAAAACGGGAAAAAACTCCGTTTTTTATAAAATGAGAGGAAGTGATGAACTCTAAAATTCATTATTCCGTTGTAAATGTAAATCAGATCACTGTTACAATAAGTCCTTCAATTATATTGGATGTTCAACTTGGTTGCAGAAATGTCAAAATTTTTTGCACACACATCATATTGGGCCTAATTTTTATATGCAAAATTGTTCTTTCTATGTATATAATAATAAAATATTGTCAAATTTGTTGTGTGATCGTACCGATAAAATATTTGTTTTAAAAAATTATTTTAATTGCGTGAATAATTTAATTTGAGTAACAAATTCTAATCAAGATCAAGTATAAGTTTTAGAGTTATAAACAATTAAAGTAAATTTTTAACAAGTAACGTTTGTGCAGTTTGCTTCAGAATTGCAAGTTTATTTATAATTGTCTTTATAATTATAGTTCTATTAAACATATTGCGTTTAATATGCATGCATGCATGCACGACAATACGCATGTGTATCGACAATACACACGTGTATCGACGATACACATGTGTATCGTGTGTTTAAGTAAAGTTTTAAGCAGTCATAAAGTATAGAATCGTAATAACATCTTCAGACATTATACTTATGTATATAAGAAGTTTAAATAAAAACTAACTATAATAAATTCGACCTCGAAATAATTTTTATCTTGTTCATCAAATCAGTCAGTCATGCGATACATTTGTATTAAATTGCTAAATTTAACGCAGTATTAGATATAATTATAATTGTAAACATAAACGCAACTATATCTATGATTGTAAAACTCTGCGTAGCTGCGTTATTGTAATAAAAAATTGTTGTCTTCTTAATGTAAATTGAAGACCGATTGCGCTATCGACTAAAAGACTATCGAGTGAAAGATAAAAAAATTATTTGTATTATCCATATTTGAAGCA
>NW_012026819.1:79371-80227 GCF_000956235.1 Wasmannia auropunctata
TGGAGTTCAGACGTGTGCTCTTCCGATCTTTGTACATATGAGCTACAGAACTTTTGTACCAATGAAATGTTTACGTTAGGTGAGAGGTTATGATACCCCAAAAAAGGTAATTTTTGAATATTTTTTGGTTTTTACTACAAATATATAATTCGCGCGTTTACATTTTATCTAATTATCTCTATTTCAATCCTGTAAAAGCGTTTTCAAATCCGTTTAGTCGTTTCAGAGTTATTACTTAGAATGCAAATATCGGTATTCCAGTATCGCCTTAATTACGAAATAAAACAGCAAAGATAATGAAATGATTAATGTTGAAATTAAAAGATATAAACAGTGGATACCTCCCTCTTTGCAGATATCAAGCAACGCGGTAGCGGCGCGACACCAAGTATATATTATAAAAGTCGGGTGATGACTTGTGTGTATACGGCACTGGCACTGTCGAGGCGCTACCGCTAGCTTTATCTCGAAGTTTTGCCTTGCCAGTTTTCCACTTTTAATATCTCGGAAACGAAAGTTCTAATGAAAAATCTAATGACACTTTCATTATATAATGTCAATACGAACTTTCGATTGAGACCAGTCCGAATGAAATCGGTGCAGTCAATCCTGAGATCTCGAAATCGAGTCTATGAAAATACCACTTTGGCGATTTCAGTCTTCGTCGTTTTCTTCTTCTTGATTGTCCGTCAAGGCGCACTCACAAAGCGAGCGACTGTTCGTCAAGATGCGTTCTTATGTGAGATTATTCGCGCGCAGTTCGAAAACATAACGTGTCCTTATGTGTCATCATTGCATATATTCTTGTTGTTTGTGAATAAGAATAATAAGATAACGCGATATCTTTTATAACAAA
>NW_012026819.1:80821-82461 GCF_000956235.1 Wasmannia auropunctata
CTTTCTGCTTATATACTATAAAAATGTAATGCTCAAATTTTGTTTTTTTAATGTCAGCAATTTTTGTTGAATTTTTGCAGCATTTTTTTAGCATGTTATGATGCAAGACCTACTTGTTTTCTAATATATTTTTACCAATAATAATTAAAATAGCAATTTATGCTTGACTATTGCCGCAGTTCTACTAACATAATATGCAACACACAATTTACAATACGTGCTCTTGGCAAGTTTGACTATATAAATATTTTTCATCAAATGGCGTATCTTTACATTCTTTAGAGAAATTTAACACTGTAAATATTAAATTGATTAGTGATTACTTTTTTTTAGTATTAAAAGCTATTGTACCTTAAAGCTTTTAATACTCAAAATAGTAATTAATCATTAACATTTTTATAAGGGTTATAAATTATATGCGTTTGTCTTTGCTCGCCTCGCTGCTTACTCTTTTCGTGTTTAAACCGCACTTGGAAGGAAGAAATTATCTGAACGATGCATAAATGCATCATGTAAAAGTCGCGAGATTGATTGTTTATACGGGCAGAGCTCATAACTACCGAGGATCTAAATTGTACGGCAATTAGACAGTCATTTACAATAATAGAGGCTAATTCATGCTACTTGTTGATGCTGCTTCATCAACTTAATCATTGATCCTCGTAATGAAAAGAGAAATATAATTTGCAAATCGACTTATATTGTACAATATGCGCTGTTAATTTACAACGTCTAAATTAACGTCTTAATTTGCATCCGATCGTTCACCACGATCTCTAATTATCTTGTACATACATTAATTACCTATATTAATACACGCATATTTATTATCTCGGGCTTTCAGCAATCTCTTATTATTCACGATGAAACAATGAAAATGTCTCTCATGCCTGATATTTACTTAAGAATATTAATAGAATTTTGATTATATTAGTTTATAGAAAGTTAATTTATAAATTTAAAAATTTTTAAATTTTGACACACAAATAAAGAAAAGCCACGTATGATCGAGGCTAGATGTTGACGTTTAATTAACATTAATTAATATATTAATTTTTATTTTTAAATTTCAGCTATTGTATGATTGTGTTCTTAAAAAATCCTAAAGTAATCGACGCACAGTTTACTATAGTTGAAATTTAAAAATAAAAATTACTAATATTATTGCGCACCAACATCTAGCCTCGGCTATGCGTTGCACTTTTATCTATTTGTATGTGTATACATTAGCGGCCTAATTGAAATTATTGTTCTTCAAGATTTATTTATTACTTAAACTAAAAAATTAAAACTATCGGGAAGATTAAGGCGATGCTGGAAGGTCGGAAAAATTTGTACGAAGTCGATAAAGCAGACTCTTCAGTGTCAATGGTATCTCTAAATGAACTTCTTACAATAGCTTCTGTCTCACTCAAACACGTCCTTATCTAACTTATTGAAGTGCCATCTCTTGGAAAATCCGGCACTACTGCCAAACGTAATTTTTGCTGTCTTTACCTCAGCCGAGCGTATACGAATTACCATAAATTGCATTCTAAGCGATAATTATTTTTCTACGCTTCCAATCGTAGCTCAAAAGGTTTTGTATTATTTGTGCAAGTAATCCGATGCACGCGAATTACTTTTTTTGTACATATGAG
>NW_012026819.1:82511-83120 GCF_000956235.1 Wasmannia auropunctata
ATAAGAAAAATTGTTCATATATAATTATAGTATATGTATATTTTTAATCACTTATACAGGGTGTCCCAAAATTGGCGCATTTGGAGTACAAGACGTGATACTTTGTGCTAAAAGGAACAACTTTTTCTTTTAGCACATTTTGATTTGACAAGTAATTTTGACAGGAAAGCTGGTTAAAGTTAACCAATAATCGCTCTTGTTCATGCGCTCCTCCATTCACTTGTTCCTAATCCTTGGCTAATTTTTACAAGTAATATCTTAAGATACTAATACGGCTCTGTTATAATTAGTTTACGACATTTTAAGACTGTGTGTAAGACAGTCTTAAATATTAATAATTGATAATAATTATATTTATAATTGATTCTTAATATTTAAGACTATCTTAAACACTGCAGTCTTAAAATGTCGTAAACTAATTATAACAGAGCCGTATTAGTATCTTAAGACATTACTTGTAAATATTAGCTAAGGATTAGGAACAAGTGAATGGAGGAGCGCGTGCCGGCCCTGAGCGCCGCATGGACAAGAGCGATTATTCGTTAACTTTAACCAGCTCTCTTGCCAAAATTACTTGTCAGATCAAAATTTGCTAAAGGAAAAAGTTGT
>NW_012026819.1:83170-83627 GCF_000956235.1 Wasmannia auropunctata
TGACAATTCCATTAAGCTTATTAATACTGTAAAATGCCATTTTTGCATTAATGTTCTTTGCAATGTCTTTAAATCTCTCCGAAACATTGTGTATGTAAGGAATGGTAAACCAAGCAATCCTTTCAGCAAATGCTTCGTTTTGTGGGAGAGATTTACTGTTTATGAGGCATCTAATTCTCTTTGAGATGGTCTTAAATATGAAACTTAATGGATAGTCATTGTTTAATAAGATCTTAACAATGCGTGCTAGATTTTCTTGGTGGAACTCTGGATTGGAGAGCAAGAAGGCCCTATCAACTAGTCCTATAATTGTGCCTCTTTTTTGAGACAGAGAGTGGTGAGACAAAAAATTGAGATACCTACCCGAAAATGTAGGCTTTTGATACCAGTCAAAAATGATTTTATTGTTTTTTATAATAATTGTGGTGTCCAAAAAATTTATTCTATCACCTCCTTT
>NW_012026819.1:83911-91421 GCF_000956235.1 Wasmannia auropunctata
TCAAGATGCGTTCTTATGTGAGATTATTCGCGCGCAGTTCGAAAACATAACGTGTCCTTATGTGTCATCATTGCATATATTCTTGTTGTTTGTGAATAAGAATAATAAGATAACGCGATATCTTTTATAACAAATTAAAGATGATATTTGGTAATTGTTAATTATAATTAAGATTTAGAAATCGGATAATAAACTATTGCATTTATTTAAAAGTATATTATTTAATAATCGGATAAAGATATCAATGATCCATCACTTTGATAATTGTTAATTAGCATTAATAAATTCAACGAAATAAGTTCTAAACCTTTCACACTATCCATTAGTTTAAAACGCAATATTTAACAAGTTAACGATGATATCTGAGATCTGTCTATACAATAATTGTTAATTAGGACTTAGAAATCGGTCTAAACTGCAATTTTTTAAATCCATTATTTAACAATCGGGCGAAGATATCGATAATCCACTTGTTTGGTAATTGTTATTTAACATTAATAAATCGAACAGAACAAGTTATAAGTCTTTCTTGCTATTCATTTGTTTATAATGCGATATCTAATAAATTAGCGACGATGTCTGGAATCTGTATATGCGGTATTTGTTAATTAGAACTTAAAAATCGAACTGAATTATTACAATTGTTTAAAATTCATTATTTAACAATCCGAGTAAAAATATTGATGATCCACTTGTTTGATATTTGTTATTTAACGCTAATTAATAAAATAGAACAAGTTCCATGCTCTTATGTTATTTTTGATAGACAACAAAGACATAATAATACGCATTATGCGTATCATGTGCTTTACGGAACTCAGCCCTTTATTATGTTTTGTTATTACAAATAAAGAATTTGTTATAAAAATAATATATTTAATAACAAAAATATTAGGCACAACGGAACGTCCTCTGTGCCTGCACGAACATGTTCGTGCGAGTCGCGACTTCCCCCACCCGGCGAGCTGCATCTTCCGAGTGAACAACGCATTTTTCCGACTTTAAACTCAATTTTCGATGTGTTCAAAATGTGACGTAATTTTAACTAGTACCATTGGATGCTTTGTTTCAAAAAATATAAAAAACGATGTCGATTTTAGTTTCCGCGATCAGCACAATAAAAAACAGCTTTTTCATAATAACACTCTTCTTTTATCCATGTATAGTTTCTTACGAGCCCTTCCTAATTACCGCGGCCATATTGGACTCGTGACGTCAAAAGCGAGAAACAGCGAGAAATGACACGTAAAAGTTTGTTGTGTGCCATTTTTAAATTAAGAGGATTTGGATAAAATTAATAAATAGGATCACTTTAGAAAACTTGTAAAAATGGATGGAAACTATCCTTTTCCCCCCTGAAAGTCAGTAATTAATAATTATAATTAATATATTTATTGATTCCCCTTGAGGTTACAATTTCATACAGTCTTCACTCTCCTTACATACTACTTAACCTATGCTTACAACTATGTTACACACTACACCTAATCTACTCGCTCCGTACGCTCGCACGCTCGCCCATCCGCACTCTCCTCTCGCCGCCTCTCTCCCCATTCCATTTCCCCTCTCACCCACCCAATCTCGCCGCCCCTCGGACTTCCGTTTCCATTTACATTTTTCACTCTTCCCTTCCATTTTTCTCGCTCATTCACCCAACCTCCACTCATCCTCCACCCTCTCCTTTCTATCTCTCCCTCTCTTCCTCCACCTCCCTTATCCAATCCTCCCTCTTCCCCTCTTCCCCCAATATAGTTCCACACACTTCTTGCCACCCTCCAACTCCTCTCTCCTTCCAGCTCCTACATTTCTCCCATACGTGCTCCCACGTTTCTACACGTTTATACGTTCTCCCACGTTTCTTCTCCCACACAGTCTACATAATTTCTTTTTTTCTCTCTCCCAATATCTTCCTTCCAATATTTCATTTCCCAGCCTAAACCTTGCAACCCTCTTCCATCTATTCTCACCCCATCCCTTCTCCAAGTACTTCGGTATTCCCTCTCCTTTCACACTCCTATACCACCTATTAAATTTTCCTTCCTCTATTCTTCCCCATCTTTCCTCTTTCTGTCTTCCCCTATCCCTTTTCTCCAATTCCTCGATATCCATCTCTCCCTCTCTACTTTGTCTATCCCATTCCTCTATCTCCACACCTCTGTCCTTTAAAAATTGTGCTCTCTCCCTCTCTCATTTTGATAATTCCTTCCCTTTTTCCACCCTTTCCCTTATCTCTCTTAGGCACGCCTGCGCCAACATATTTCCCCTTCCTTCCTCCAATCTTTTCTCAAACCTACACGCTCTTTCCCCCGCCCTACTTCTCATCTAGTCGCTCTGCATCTCCTCCCTCACCAAGTATCCCGGCGTTCTTCTTTCCACTCCCAAGATCCATCTTAAAAACCTTTTGTGTACCCTCTCTATTCCTTTTCTCTCCTTCCACCCCCATATCTCCACTCTATAGCTCATCACTGTCCATACCAATTTATCATACAACCATATCCTTCTTTTCCACTTCCTACCAACCCTTCTCTTTCCAATACCCCACACCTGCCCCATTACTGCCGCCGCTCTCGCTACCCTTTCCTTAATATGCCTTCCTGTCCCCCATTTCGCTGCACCGTATATCCCAGATACTTAAACTCCTTCACCTCCTCAATTTTCTTTCCCTTCCACCACCAGTTCACCTTACTCATTCTTCCCCCTCTCTCTCTCTAATCCTTAGCACCTTCGTTTTCTCCACATTCAGCTCCAGCCCTTTCCCATCCACATATCTTTCCAATCTCTCTATCATGCTTCTCCTTTCCCCTTCTTTCTCTGCCAACAGCACCACATCATCCGCGTATACCAATGTGCACACTCTGTTCCCTTCCAATTTTATCCCTTCCCATCTCACCCTCTGCATCTCCTCCTCCAGATCCGCGGTCAGTAAATTAAACAGCATGAGACTGATTGAACACTCCTGCCTCACCCTTCTTGTCTAGAACCCTCTCCCCACCTTTCCCTTCACCCTAACTCTACTCGTCTTTCTTAACATTTCCTCTACCCTCTCCACCGCCTCCTCTCTCCCTCAGCACTCTTATCAATATGTCCCCTGTCCACCGAATCAAACGCGACTTTTAAATCTACAAACATCGCTCAATTTTCCACTTTTCTTCGCAATCTGCCTGTTTATCACATAATTCAACACGTATATATTATCGATCGTTCCCATTCCTTTTCTAAGTTTGATTTGGTGGAATCATCCCTTCTCCCTCCATCTCCACCCTCAGCCTCTCCGCCAACACCGTCGCATATACCTTATACAACAATGGCATTACTCTGACCCTCCTATACTCCTCCACTACCTCCCCTCTTCCTTTCTTCATAATCGGCACCACAACTCCTTCTCTTCATTCCTCCAGCCATCCCTTCTCTCTCCATATCTTGTTACACATCCCCCATACTTATTCCTTCACCTCCTCCCCTCCATGCTTCCATATTTGCTCTGGCACTCCATTTACCCCTCTTCACCAATTTTAAATTTAGGCAGCGAGAAGCTGGGTGTACCACCAGAGCTCCTGATGATGCCTTGGTGCTGCTTCTGTGTCGTACAGAATTCTATAAACGTGCGTTTTGCTGCTATGCTGCCGAATTATGGAACTCGATTCCACAGAGCATATGCCGTGCCTCTTCTCTAGCGGCATTCAAAAGCAGCTTGTATAACTACTTTTTCGATGAGGCGGGCAATTTGTAGTCGGAAAATATGTAGTTGTTTTTTCTTTCAAATTTATTGTTCTATTATTAGTTGTAGTATTATTCTAGTTGAAATTATTTGTATTTAAATGCTTTTGTATAAAGTAGTGCAATTTGGATTGTATGGTTGTATAGCGCTTGAGAGGACGATGTTTCTAGAGCGCTCAATAAATAACGATCTATCTATCTATCTATCTACCCCCATTGTTTTCCCTTCCTTTATCCTTCCCAACACACTCGCAATTTCTTCTTTCCCCAGCTCACTTTCCTCTTCCATTCTCCCTCCCTTTCCTTCCCCCTTAACTACCCTACTCTCTACTCCTTCTAGTAAATTCCAAAAATATTCTTCCCATTCATCCATTCCTATATTCTTATTAATACCTTTTCATTTTTTTCTTTCCTTGTTCACAATCTCCCATACTTGCCCCTCCGTTCTCGTCTCCTCCGCCTTCCTCTCTCATCTACCATTTTCTTCCTCTTTTTTCCTTTCACACAACTCCTTGTACTCCCTTTTTTCTCTTTTATATATTTGATCTTCTCCTACTCCCCTCCACGCCCTCAATGCCCTCCTAACTTGTCTCTTCTTTTCTCTATACTCCCTATCCCACCATCATTTTCCCTCTTTCCTATCTCCTTCCTTTTCTTTCTCTATTCCCTCCAGCGCTCTTCTTATCCTTGCTCTCATACGTTCCGTTACTTCCTGCACGTTTCCCTCCGTTCCTACCACTCCTCCTAATTCTGTCCAAAACTGCTTCCTTCCCCTTTCATCCCAGCTCCCTCTATACATCTTCTTAATCTTTTCACCTCCTATTCCTCTTCTTCCTCTTCCTTCTTTCAGCTTCACTACCATGGGATGATGGTCTGAGTCCACCTGATCCCCTACCTGTAGATTCTCCACTTCCTTCCTTACCTCCTCATTCACTAACACATAGTCTATCACCGAGTTCCCCCCATTATCCGTGTATGTTCACTCTCCTTGCTCGCCCCCCCTAATTTCCCCATTCAAAATTGACCACCCTCTTTCCCTCAAACACTCCAACAGCTTTTTCCTTTCTGCATTCATCCTCCTGTTCCTCGATCTTCTCCTTATCTCTTTCTCCCCTTCCTCTTTCCCCTCTCGTTCTCGCATTAAAGTCCCCTCCAATTATTGTCTTCACCCCCTCTTCCTTCTCCTCCATCCACTCCCTCAGCTTCTCCAATTTCTTCTCCATATCTCCATTCACGTACACCATCCTTACACTTGCTTTCCCGAATCTGAATTTTCCGGTTATAATTCCTTCCTTCTCTTCCTCTTCCCCCCTCATCTTCCACTATCCCCTCCCTTATGCCCAAAACCATTCCTCCCATTGCTCTTCCTTTTCTATTTCTCCTTTTGGCCTCCTGTATTTTCCACCTATACCTATACTTTCGGCAACTTCTCTCTCACCTCTCCCCACTTCTTTCCCTCTATCCATGTTTCCATTAACAGAATGACATCCCACTCTCCTAATATCTCCCAGAAATCTCTATCCTTATTGCCCAGTCCTGCTATATTCCAAAACGCTAATCTTAAAGCTTCTTCCTTTATTCCTCCCTCCACCTTCTCCCTTTCCTCTTCCTCTCTTTGCTCCTCCCTTCTCACTCCTCCCCCTCCTTCTTCTCCCCTCATTGCTATTCCCCTTCTACCCTCTCCATCACCCCTTGCCCTTTCTCCTCCCCCTTCGCTCTTTCCTTTTTTGCCATTTCTCTCCCTCCCCAACGTCCCTTCCTATCCTCCGTTAACTCATCCCTTCCCTCATCCCACCTCCACCATGTTCCCTCTATCCATATCCCTTGTTGACCTACTCGTACCTTTTTCCCCTTTAACTTTTCCTTTAGTGCCATCTGTTCAATTTTTTATTTTATCCTTCTTTCTTCCCACGTCAAATCCTCTTCTATCCATACTTCCCTTCATTTCAGTTTCCATTTGTTCATTAGAATATTTCTTTTCATCCACTCACTCTCTACCTTTACCACCAACATGCTTCCTTTTTCCCTTCTGCCTGCCTCTATCCTTCTCACTTCCTCCACCTTAACCTCCCCTTCTAGTTCTCTCAGTATTCCCTCCACCCTATTCCTCATACCTTCCTCCCCTTCCTTCATTCCCTTCACTACTAAATTCTTTCTCCTCTTCTCTTTCTCCTTCCTCTCCCATCTCTTTTCCAATTCCTTAATCCTTTCCTTCCAATCCTCTTTTCCTCCTTCTTTATTTCTGTCTATCTCTATTTCTATCCTCCTCCTCACCTCACCCTCCTCTACCCTGCTATTTCCCATCACCCCCTCTAACTTTCTATCTCCTCTATCTTTTCTCAGAATTCTTCTCTTTCCTTCTCCCATATCCTCTCTCTATCCCTCCACTCATTTTTAATTTTCTCCATTTCCTCCCTCAAAGTTTCCTTCTGCACTTCCGTCACTCTATTCAACTCTGCACTCACCCCTTTCATTCCCTCTCTCACCTCCCCCCTTAACTCCTCTCTCAGCTCCTTCATCATCCCCCTCATTTCCTCCTTCCATCCCTTTTTCCCCAAACGACCTCGCCACCTTGCAGCTTTTCTTAAAAATTTTCGCCGCTTCATCTCCCATCATCTCTCTTTTCCTCTTCGCACTCTTCTATACGCTGTCTCCACTAACACTATCCCGTCTCTCTCTCAATCTCAGCTTCTCCAAGGCGATGGCCATCTATCTCTTCTTGTTCTATGCCACCCCTGCTGAAAATGTTCGATTAAAACCGATTAAAACGTAATCCGTTTTAATCGATTTTAATCGGTTTTAATCGGTTCAATCCGCGCCCGGATTAAAAAGTAATCGGTTTTAATTCCGAACGAATTATAATTGGTTTTAATATTACTTTTGCGAATTATTTCCAATCTGAAATCATTATATTCTAATCCATATTGTTGTCAATTCAAATAAATCTGAATAACCTTATGGATATACAGGGTGTCCCAAAATAAACTTTTGTCCTTAAAATGTCAAATTCCTAACTCAATTCTGAGAAGATTTTTCCTTTACCAAAATTTTATCCGAAGCTTAGTTTTCAAATTATAACAAGAAATAGTTAGCGAATTATGGGCCATGTATGGAAGGTAGACAGGGGCGCGCAACTTACTGTCGGACGCAGGCGGTACACGGGGCCCTCCTGACGATCACTACTACACGCGCGCATACACATAACATTTTAAGGACATTCAAGGACAAGGCGATTACATTCTCTCTTGCTGACACACAACACACGCACACACGCACACACACACGCGCGCACACACACACACACACACACACATCAATTACCTTGTAAAGATTCGATGACTTCTGTATAGCTTTGTGAGAAAGACAGAATTTCTATTTCGATGGACTACGTACAGTTCCAAATAAACGTTTATTTTAATAAATTTTCGTTAATTTTAATGCAGACGTTATCACTAACTGACACAGATCAGATTATTATTTAGTTAATTTTTTTTTTACATAACGTGCCACTTCAATTTCACACACGATTCACATACTCGATTCACATATGAACAATTTACTGGAAATCACGAAAAATCAACTAATGCATCTATCCATTACGTACTTTACAATCACTGTCGATTAATTATCTATCCACTGAAACATCACACGAAGAAACACACGGCGATTTATTAATACACGACTATTAATTATCTATTAATTATTATCTATTAATTATTTGTCGACTGAAAAATCACTCGAAGAAAGAAGCACGCAACAATTCACTAACACACGACGATTTACTGACACACGA
>NW_012026819.1:91441-92457 GCF_000956235.1 Wasmannia auropunctata
TAATCGCCGTGTGTTTCTTCGTGTGATGTTTCAGTGGATAGATAATTAATCGACAGTGATTGTAAAGTACATAACAGATAGATGCATTAGTTGATTTTTCGTGATTTCCAGTGAATTGTTCGTATGTGAATCGAGTATGTGAATCGTGTGTAAAATGTTGAAGTGACACGTTATGTAAAAAAAAGAATTAACCAAATAATAATCTGATCTGTGTCAGTTAGTGATAACGTCTGCATTAAAATTAACGAAAATTTATTAAAATAAACGTTTATTTGGAACTGTACGTAGTGGGTGATACCCGATTGACCACGTCCCGATTGACCACCAGCCACTCACAGCGCTTGAACAGTGGAAAATCTCTAGGCACCGGCCGCTGTGAGTGGCTGTGGTCAATCGGGACGTGGTCAAACGGGACGCTCCCGTACGTAGTCCATCGAAATGGAAATTCCGTCTTTCTCATGAAGCTATACAGAAGTCATCCAATCTTTACAAGGTAATTGATGTGTGTGTGTGTGTGTGTGTGTGTGTGTGTGTGTGTGTGTGTGTGTGCGTGTGCGTGGCGTGTGCGTGTGCGTGTGCGTGTGCGTGCGCGTGCGCGTGCGCGTGTGTGTGTGTGTCAGCAAGAGAGAATGTAATCGCATATCCTTAAAATGTCATGTGTATGCGCGCGTGTAGCAGTCATGAGAGAGGGCCCCGCGTACCGCCTGCGTCCGACAGTAAGTTACGCGCCCCTGTCTACCATACGCGGCCCATAATTCGCTAACTATTTCTTGTTATAACTTGAAAACTAAGCTTCGGATAAAATTTTGGTAAAGGAAAAATCTTCTCAGAATTGAGTCAGGAATATGACATTTTAAGAACAAAAGTTTATTTTGAGACACCCTGTATAATATCCAAAATATCCGCCTAAACCGTATATGTATATTTTTTAACATTTAAGTTTGTTTCAGTTACAAAAACACTGATTCAATAAAATCGACTGTAATCCGTCTAAATCCAATTCCGCTAGGAAAGAC
>NW_012026819.1:92477-94720 GCF_000956235.1 Wasmannia auropunctata
TTTTAAATGTTTTTTAATGTTTTTTTCATTTCTTGAACTCATTTTGGAAAAAATATTTATTTAACATTTAATTTTTTTAAATTAATTATTCGTTATTTAGAATAATGATTTCTAAAAAACATTTTTTAAACGTTATTTAATATTTTTAAAATATTTATTTAACATTAATTTTACATTTAAAATAATGATTTGAGTATACATTTTTTAAACGTTTATTTAATATTTTTAAAATATTTATTTAACGTTAATTTTATATTTAAAATAATGATTTGAGTAAAGATTCGATGACTTCTGTATAGCTTCGTGAGAAAGACGGAATTTCCATTTCGATGGACCACGTACACTGTACAGTTCCAAATAAACGTTTATTTTAATAAATTTTCGTTAATTTAATGCAGACATTATCACTAACTGACACAGATCAGATTATTATTTAGTTAATTCTTTTATTTACATAACGTGTCACTTCCAGTGAATTGTTCGTATGTGAATCGAGTGTGAAATGTTAAGAAGTGACACGTTATGTAAAAAAAAGAATTAACTAAGTAATAATCTGATCTGTATCAGTTAGTGATAACGTCTGCATTAAAATTAACAAAAATTTATTAAAATAAACGTTTATTTAGAACTGTACAGTGTACGTGTCCATCGAAATGGAAATTCCGTTTTTCTCACGAAGCTATACAGAAGTCATCGAATCTTTACAAGGTAATTGATGTGTGTGTGTGTGTGTATTGTGTGAGCAAGAGAGAATGTAATCGCATGTCCTTAAAATGTCATGTGTATGAGCGCGTGTAGCAGTCAACTGATCGTCGCGAGGGCCCCGCGTACCGCCTGCGTCCGACAATAAGTTGCGCGCCCTGTCTACCTTCCATACGCGGCCCATATAATTCGCTAACTATTTCTTCTTATAATTTGAAAACTAAGCTTCGGATAAAATTTTGGTAAAGGAAAAATCTTCTCAGAATTGAGTCAGGAATATGACATTTTAAGAACAAAAGTTTATTTTGGGACACCCTGTATGTCGATCGATGTAATGACAACAGATCAGTGTGTGTTTAATGATATTTTTATTACGATTGGTTTCTGCACTTAAATCCAGAAAATTTAAATAAAAGCAAGAATCAATCATATTACAGAATCATTGCATGAGCACTCACTAATCTGTTCTTTCTGCTGAACGCATATATTTTTTCCAGTGACATCACTTGTCCTCCACCAATAACCTCACTGGTTATTGTTACCGTGTGTCTTTTTCTCGATGTCTATATATATCTCGGATTAATGTTTGCGGAGGATCTTTTACTTAAGAAGAATTACCTCGTTGCATATCCTATTTTTATGATTTTTTTACTCACTTTACATAACAGAAATATAAATCATCTGTTGGATGAAGATTACAGTTAACGTATGTTAAAAGACATTTTTTATATATTGCATTATATTTATATTATATTATTGTTATAATTAACTATATATTTATTTATATTGTTAAAACTAATCATTAATTTGAGTATAGATATTTATATATTACATAATAGTTATAACTAATTATTTTAATAGAAAGATGAAAAGCCAGATCCATCTACATTGTCTCTTTTACTTATATCTTTCCGTGTGATAGAGATTGCATAATCTCTGTCATGAGCTTAGTAAAAAAATAACGAAAACAGGACAACATGCAACGGGGCAATTCTTCTCGAGTAAAAGATCCTTTATAAACAGGCATTAATCCGAAGTATATCATTCATAATTTACTCGAGGAGAATTTTCCTGTATATCCTATTCTGATGATTTTTTTTACTGGGCTTGTAACAGTTATTATATAAACCATCTATTGAACAAATCTATATTATACAGAAAAGGTATTATTATCCAAAAGAATTATTATTTTTTGTATTAAATTTTATATATTATACTATAATCATAACTGTTTTAGTAGAAAGACTAGATCTATTTACATTGCCTCCTTTATCTATATATTTCCATTACACAATTTCTGTGATGAGCCAGTAAAAAAAGTACGAGAATGTGTGTGTGGGATAATATATGACGGAGCAATTCTCCTCGAGTAAAACATCCTCCCCGAACAGACATTAATCCGAGTTATGTTATAACACTACAAAATGCGAGATATTGTTACAAAATCGACTTAAAAAAAAAAAGTAAAAAAAAAGTGTCAAGTGTAAGCGCGCTCCTTGAAAAAAAACTTGTATCCAAATTAAATTAAATTTTTTTAAAAG
>NW_012026819.1:94740-96522 GCF_000956235.1 Wasmannia auropunctata
TAATCCATTTCAATTGAGATTTGTGTCTTGAAATAATATGCGTGCATTGAAATGTTGTATTAATCCTTACATTCGTCATAAATTCGAGTTTGGTTTCGAAAATTTTCTCTTGTTATTGGTTCGATTAATTTTATACATTTAGAATAATAAAATATATATAAAATTTTATTATTAGTTGAACTATATAATTAATTTTGACATGATGTATTCATATATCAATCAGTAAATTTTGGATCGACTAATTTGCTTTTTTTGTACGAGCAATCGTCGAAGTTTGGATTGACATAGATTCCTATCACCTGATACCAATCCGTCTAAAGTGATTTATATCCGATTTGAATTATTTTAATCCTTTTTGATACCGTATTTTCGGTGCAGAAATCCCGATCGATTCGAATAACTTTTTTTATAATCGGTTTTAATCGAACATTTTCGGCAGGGACGCCTACTCTGCTGCCCGAGCTACCTCTCTATGTCCTACCTATTCCTTGTCGCTATTCTCTCCACGTGCTCTTCTGCCTCTGCCTCTGCTTTCCCAGGCCCACCGCGCATGCGCCCCCTTGCCCTCTGATTTCTCTCGCTCTATCCCTAACCTATATCTCCGTCTTTCTCTTCTCCAGACACCGTCTCACTCCCTTTCCCTAGCGTTCCCTTCACTCCTATAGAGTCCTAGATTATCAGAGAAGCGCGACCGGTGTTACGAGTCTCGATTGGACTCGCAAATGGCCAATCATAAGATTGATTTATCGCTATTATAAATGGCTGCCGAATAAATCAATCTTATGATTGGCCATTCGACGCCATTTTTAATATTTTCTAGTACTTTTGCAATACTGCCATAAGCCGGTCGCGCTTCTCTGATAATCTAGGACTCTACACTCCTACAGCCCACTCTCTCTTCTCTTTTGCTTTCCACACCTTCTCTTCTTCACTCCAGCTCTCACTCTTACACTCCACTCACTCTTACAGAAATTCGCAGTTCCACACTTACACACACCGGAAACGGAAGTCCCCCCCCCCCCCTGAAAGTCAGTAAATAGTCGTATAAAAGACACATAAAGCTTATTTAAGCAAGAAAACTCACGATTTGACAGCTGTTGAAAGAAACGGAAAAGATACTTTTTGTATAAAATTTGACAATAACTATATTTTCCATCCATTTTTACAACTTTGATAAATACGAGACAAGTCACATTTTCACAATTAAGCACATAATAACAAAATGGCACGCAACACAATATTCGTTGTCAACACTTTTCACAGTAGGTCCGTTATTTTCTTCAATGGTCGAGTATTCTCTTCATATTCGACTGTGATTGATCAATTTTACACTGCTTACGATATACAATTATTCTGTAGAATTATCACGGTTTATGACTTAAAACACCGATATATGACGTATTATAGGACGGGCCTAATATACGACAAGAAGCTTCTAATTTCTACCGCGATATAGCGTCGCCATCGTTAACGCGGAGTTTGTGGCTGACTAGAAAGGGCCCTTAACACTTATTATAACTGATGTTCATAACTGTCTATTAGAGACCCTTTAATAAGAGTCGCGAAATCAGGAATCCAATTTTGATTGGTGCCAACATTTTTCAGCAAAGACCGGAAATAGCCATAGTCAAATGCCATTATCAATTAATATATTATTATTAATTTTTTTATCTAATACTAAATTTCACAAAAAACACTTTAATAATATATTTTGACATTTGTATTTAGATGTCCATGTGTCTATAGGTTAATATATGTCATTTTGTAACACATGTCATTTTA
>NW_012026819.1:96572-99375 GCF_000956235.1 Wasmannia auropunctata
GAATTTGATATTCAATTGTATTATCATTAAGATTCCCTCTCTGTGGCGTTACTACGGAACTACCGACGTTGTAACATTCGTTCGACGGATGCACTACTCGGAAGTGCCATATCATATTCAATAAAGAATTTTTTATTCTGATATAATCATTTAACATATTAATATTGGAATTGTTGAACTTTAAAAAACGGTACAATTCTTCTTGTAACGATTCGACTTTGTTTGTTTGCTAATTAAAATTAAAAAAGTTATCGTGATCGTTGAGTTCTTCATTAACTGGAGAATTATCAGGAGATTTTATGCCTAATAATTCTTCTAAATAATTTTTAACAAGTTTTCTTTTTTCTCCAGTTCAACTTGAATTTTGAATGCAAACAACTTGTGATGATTAAGTCCTTTTTCTCAAATAAAATCGCAAATCTAAAAATACATAAATGTAAATTAAATATTTTTTATTTTTTATTTCAGAATCAATAAAGAAACATTGCTTTACTTAAATAATAGATGTAGTTGACAAAAATATAAGTATTAGTTTAAGTATTAGCATATAAAATATGTAATCTTACAATATAATTTATAAATAAAAATTGTAATCTCCTTTTAAAAGAAATTTTTAAAAGGATGATGAAGATAATGAAGAACTTGTTATTGGAGAATTTCACAATTTAAGTTCTTTTAATTATGGATGATGTAGAAATTATAGATATATAATATAAGAAAGCAGAAAATGTGTTTATTCTCTCACCACATCATGTTTGAATCATAGTCATCGAATCTTCCCGGTGAAAAATTCTAAGAAAGTGCAGTATACAAAAAAAAATAGAATGACATTTACTAAACTAGTAAAACTGTTATTTAAAAATAACATGTTAGTTAAAATAAAATTAACAAAACACCTTTTATTTAAACTTTGTTGAACAGCTGTAATTAATGACTGGCAATGCGTAAATCTATTTTTGTTGAATTTTTCCAGTTTTTCTTATAAAGTTTTTAAGACCGGTAATAAAAATCCCATGTGCATTCCTGATTTTTCTTGTAATATCTCCAATGCTCGCGTCAAAGATTCCATAATCTAATCAAAGCAAAAAATGAAAAATATATTGCCTCTACGAAGTTAGCCCCCCACTTTTAGAATTAAATAATTTCGACAGTTGTACTGAATTGTGCTAGAATATTAAACCCGTTGTTTGGATTCGACGCAAGGATTCGCAATTTAAACGGAGTGCGGCGCCAATGAGCGCTCCCCGCAGCCACGAGGAGCGCACGAGATAGCCAGCGCGCCAATTGTCACGTCGGAAGGTTTGGGAAATTGCTAGATCTTTGGCAACCGGACGTGACGGCGCGGAATCGAGCCGTCATCCAGCCGGACGAAGAAAGTAAGTCTGCGATCGGACACTCGTGATCTGGACACGAACCAGTAAACACTTGCCGTGACCTATCGTGAGATGCATATCGCGATAGATATTCATGCGATCGAAGTCGTGAAGTTGCCGCGCTACCCGTGCCGAGTCGCATCCCGAAATCGCAACTTGCGAGCGATTTCTGCGAACGCGCAATCGAATCGAGCGAACCAAAAGCCTCAGACCCGCGAGCTACCCTCTCGAGAAGTCCTCTCCGCGAAGGGAATCGACTACGCGAACGCAGAGAAGAGAGTGAATTGTTGTATCAACCTTAGTGGATAATTTCGTGCTGTTTAATTCGTGAAATAAAGAAGCTGTTATAAGTAATTCTTGTGAAGTTTAGTAATCCCTCCTGCAGTCGGAAACACCTGTAATATGAAAAATACGTTAAAAAAATATAAAAAAAAACCATTTTTGTAATCAGCCCTTATTTTCGTTTTTTTTTTCAATTTTCTTAATTGTGCTAAGTTGTACTAGATTGTGCTAACAATGTGCTAAAGTTTTTAAATAGTAATAATAAAAGAAGTTATAATAAAAAATAATTTTATATGATACAATTAACATACATACAATTAACGTTTACATTCGCATTAGTTATTTTAATAATATAAAATTCCATATTTAAATTGTGCTAGCTTAGCACAAGTCAGCACAACTGTCGAAATTATTTAATTCTAAAAGTGAGGGGCTAACTTCGTGGAGGTAAATACATTCCACTAAATTTACGTATTGGGCGCGTTTAACAGACAAAGCAATTAGCGCTCAGTGATTCTTTAATATGATTGAATTTTGTTGTTAGCTTTTCGTTTGGATGAATAAATCAATCAAACAAAGATTTATTAAGCGCTCACTTATCTGATCTGTCTGCTTAACGCGCCTATTATCTAGATGTATAATACCAATATTAATACCTGACAATATTCTTCCATGAATTTAATTTTGTTCTCTGTAAATCGCAATAAACCAGACACTGATTAATTTTTTCGGAATCATCTTTTAGAAGTGTTACTAGTTGCAATACTGAATCAAAAGTAGAGTTTCATCTATATCAAATATTAAATAAAAAGGATCCCGCACAAAACCAATGGGTTTTGGTTCCCGGTCAAATCGGCTGAAATTTTGATATGTTTTACTTTATGACATCCTGATCAAAAGTGTCCACGGGCACGAAGTCAAAAAATGGACAGTTTTCGAGATATCGTACGGTGAATGCATTAAAAATACGTTAAGAGACTTCGTAAGATTGAAATATTATGATTGCAAACAATCCTTCACAAGAGTGTCTAAACGTGCATGCGTGCGTGCGTGCGTGCGCACGTTTAGACACTCTTGTGAAGGATTGTTTGCAATCATAATATTTCAATCTTACGAAGTCTCTTAACGTATTTTTAATGCATTCACCA
>NW_012026819.1:99749-101233 GCF_000956235.1 Wasmannia auropunctata
TAGGAAAACACAAGGCCAGTGACTGCCTATCAAGGCGCAGTTATGCCGCCTGCTACGAGCGACATCATGCGACCATCCACGATGCCTATCGCGCGCCCGCGATTGAAACGAATCTAGTGACAGCGGAACTCCCGAGGACGTCCCACGCCGCGCGGTGGCCAGTCGAAGAAACAGTAGCCGTGCTCCTCGCCACGGCGCGAATTAGGGTACGAGACCGCGGCGGCGATTGCACTCCGCTCGGGCGCTAATAGATCAAGGATCAAAGATCTCCATTGTTACTGAAGCTCTTGCGCAACGATTGCGGCTTCAGCGAACAAAAACGTCGGTTGCGGTATTCGGCGTGGGAGGCCAACAGACAGGAGTCGCGAGAGGGCAACTATCCTTGCGGATTACTCCCCAGGACGGGGGTAGCGATCTGGTGGTGCCCGTAATCGTACTCCCTCGCTTGACCCTCTACGCCGGTGTCACAAGTGTCGTGGTGAAGGAGTGGCCGCATCTCCAAGGCCTCGAATTAGCCGACCCGGAATTTACCGCGGGACATTGATATCCTGCTAGGTGCCGAGGTCTACGCGAGCATCCTCGGTGCAGGCGTTAGAAAGGGAGGATTACGGGATCCAGTCGCGCAGCAGACTTCGCTCGGCTGGATCGTATCCGGTACCGTTGGCACAAGCGCTTCCCACGCCACGACCTCGCTGCATCAATGCTCAGTGAATGAGCTCTTGTCAGCTCTGGTCCGAAAGTTCTGGGAACAAGAGGAAATCCCGTCGTCTGTTCGAGTTTTAACCCCTGAAGAGCAAGAATGCGAAAACTTCTTCGTGAATACGCATTCTCGAACTCGCGAGGGCCGCTACGTTGTACGCCTGCCCGTGGTCCCCTCGCTCCCAGACCTCTCGGGAACGAAAGCCGCCTCCATTCGAAAGCTTCTCCACATGGAACGAAGGTTCGAAAGAGATACCCAATTGCAAATTATGTATAAAAATTTTTTGCAAGAATACAAGACCTTAGGACACATGACAAAGCGTCGGCCCCACGGGAGGGCATGAGAAGCGAGCGTGCTACCTGCCTTACCACGGAGTACTCCGAGAAGCCAGCACTACGACGAAATTGCGAGTCGTTTTCAACGGCTCTCTTACGACCGTCGACGGCAGATCCTTAAACCAACAATTCTTGCTTGGTTCTAATTTACTCCCCTCGTTAGCGGACCTCTTGCTTCGATGGAGGAAACATCGGTACGTATTCGCGGCCGACATCGAAAAGATGTACCGCCAGATTTTAATACATCCCTCTGATCGAGATCTACAAAGAATAGTATGGAAAAAAAATAGGTGTGACCCCGTCACTGAGTATCGATTGAATACTGTAACGTACGGGTTAGCCTGTGCTCCATTCCTCGTCATCCGGACGCTACACCAACTCGCAGAGGATGAGCGGCCGCGATTCCCTATTGGATCCACGATTCTCAAACGAGACGTCTACATGGACGA
>NW_012026819.1:102053-103058 GCF_000956235.1 Wasmannia auropunctata
AAAAAATAAATTATTCATAAATTAATCATTGTTATTCCGTATCTCATTCGATGCCATTTTTCGTGATATTTTTCTGTAGTATCACAATCAGTTATCTTTTGTTATTATATCACATTTATAACACGTACATGGCTTGCACACGATGGACATATATATGGCTCTTTCGGTTTTGCTGCTCGTCCGCTTTTGCTGTTTGTTTGGTTGAACTTCAAAAAGATGCTGCAAAATGTATTTTGCGCCGGATGTGAGTCATCTAATTAAAATTTTTAACCAATAGTAACGAATTGCTGCGACTTCACACTGCGCATGAAATGGCACCTTAAAGTTTGCTAAATATCTACAATATCTTGCTAAATATCTACAAAAAAATAGGAAAATTAGCAACCTTGTAACTTAAAAGAATATTTATTTTATATTGTATTATATATATACCTTAAACATATTGATAACCGTTGTCCTGCTCCAATTGGTTCACGAATCGCATACTGTCGATCAGTAATCTTTGGCGCTATTAACTGCAATAATTCTTCTAATTGTGTAGCACATTCGAAAATAATTTCGAAAGCGCAAATCTTCTAATCTTAATATAGGTAAAGCCGTATAATAAAATCCATATATCGTCGATGTTGTTGAAAAAATTCTGTTATCCAAGTACGTTTCTTTTTATAATGTCGTTTTTTCTCTGACATTTCTGTTGCCCAAACTGTAATTGCACCAACAGATGTCGTAATCGCAATTTTTTTTCTTTTATGTTTTTGAACGATGTACTGACATTCTCTATATGCCTGCACTGATACAATTTTTGATTGTACGACATTATCAAACTTTTATTTCTATTTCGTCTTATATATAAGCGACGTGCAGTACGTGTCAACCTGCGGAACGGATTTTGCGGTTATGTCGCTATACTTATATTTATATTGAGGTTAAATGTTTTAATATGTTGCTGCAAATTCCTTTTCATGCGCAGCAAATGCGGCGGAAGCGGTTTTGAAAAATTTGAAT
>NW_012026819.1:108459-109212 GCF_000956235.1 Wasmannia auropunctata
GTGACCTTGCGCGCGATTTCCTTGCGTATCGGTGTGTGTCAATTTTCTGTCAACTTCGCTTTCGTAGTCTCGGACGCGTAGACTCACGATCGACTTCGCGGAAATAATTGTGGTCGTTAGACCTCGGTACTCGCGTCGTACCGAGTCCCGTCCGTTATTGTATAATCGCGTCGACTAATTTTGAATGCGTTTCTTTTCGTTTCCGGCCGAATTTCCAGTCTATTGCTTGTCTCTTTCTTTTGTACGCGGGAATTCGTCGTGCCGTCGGATTATTCGCACTTATTAGCGCCGCACCAGTCGCGTTGCGTCCGTATTCGTCTTACCACACTGTGTTACCTTTTTTTCTTTTTTTCCACCGTTTCTTATTGCCGTCCCGAACGGCCAATAAATCTGTTACTATTTTTATTATTAATCTGTTGGAGTACGAATTCTTTCGCCCGCCCCGCGCCACCTCATCGCCCTTTTTCCTCGCCCTGCCCCTCTGCCGTTAGGCGGAGCCGGCCGGCCCTTGTGCGATCGACTTCGGGAGCGGCGTTTACGGGTCAAGTGTCGTTGCGTGTAAGAAGTTCGGTAATCGTTAAGTTTCGCGAGTGACGTGATCGAGAACACGTCTGGCGCCCAGCTTTTCGCGTTGCCGCTCCTCGTCGGTCGCCGGAGGGACCCGTTTCCGGAGGGCTGCCACCTTCCCTCCCCGGAATCGAGTGCAATTCCCATCTCACGTAATAACTTCGTATAGCATACAACTGAGTCGAC
>NW_012026819.1:109232-114411 GCF_000956235.1 Wasmannia auropunctata
CGAGTGGCTACCCTACGCGATGTTCACGTATAACACTACGCCACATACGGCTACGGGACTGACGCCGTTCGAATTAATGTACGGACATCGCGCCACCCTCTCGACAGCACTTACAAAACCTCCAAAACAAACATACTCCTACGACGACTATGCGCAGGAACTAAGGGAAAGACTACGCGCATCGAATCAGATCGCAAAGGAAAATGCGAACCAGGCAAAAATGCAATCGAAAAAACAGTACGATAAGAAAATAAAGAAGGAGATCTTCGAAGTAGGCGATAAGGTATTACTGCCCACACTATTGCTAATAATTCTTTCGTAGTGGTGCCTGTAGTTGAGTCGTTGCGGTAGGTCGGTGCCGTCTCAGGTTACTCATCGGGCGTCGCGCTCGTGGCTGCTACCGGGTGACTCAGGCGTGCTGCTATCGGCTTGGCTTCGGCTGCTTCGCGCTAGCTCGATCCTTTGTCTTACTAATTGGACTCATTTCCCTTTTTATTTCAAGTGACCAGAGATGTCAGCAGAAGGTCCTGTTCCTTCCGGATGCAGATCCCACCGCTGCCACCAATTTGTTGTGCCCGGGAGTAGGGCACAAGAAGATCCGACTCCGCGGGGAAACGGGACTTCACTTTTTAATAATGAACTCTGACATTTGATTCACTTTTTAAAGAATATATATATTTTCTTTTCGCTTATTTTCCAGATGTATTTATTCATCACCTTCACCTTAGTGATTATGAACAAAATTAATTTACCGACACAAATGTTGTGATCGATCGTGACAGGACGGACGTTTAGACTGACCTGTCACGATCGATTACGACGTTCGTGTCGATAAATTAATTCTGTTCATAATCACTAAGGTGAAAGTGATAAATAAATACATCTGGAAAATAAGCGAAAAGGAAATATATATATATTCTTTAAAAAGTGAATCAAGTGTCAGAGTTCATTATTAAAAAGTGAAGTCCCGTTCCCCCGCGGAGTCGGATCCTCTTGTGCCCTACTCCCGGGCACAACAAATTGGTGGCAGCGGTGGGATCCGCATCCGGAAGGAACAGGATCTTACTGCACGGAGAGAATTTTTCGTTATTTTTTACCGCAAAATTCATTACAAATTTTATTATATTTGGTAATAAGCTTAGGACAACTTAGCAACCTATGAAATATTATCAGTAACAATAAGAGTTTTTTAATTGTACAAAAGACTTTTTATAAACAACATAGTAAAAATTACCAAGAAGATTGTAAATGTTCTAAATCAAAATTTTTACAATGTGCTTCGTAAAATTTACATATTTTTTAGTAAAACTTTTTTATTACAAATAAATTAAATTGAAAATAAATAAATTTCACATTTTCTAAAATTTTTAGAATTAAATCATATAATATAATAATAAATTTATATTACATAAATTATTAGTTTAATAAATTAATATTTATATATTCTTGAGTTACTTTTTTCTTTCTTTATATATGTAAATTATTGATTATAAAAGGAATTACAGGATATTAATAAGATTTAATTTATAAAATAGATTTTATTTGAATATATATATATATATATATATATATATATATATATATTAATACCAGTTTTTTATAATATACACTTTTCCATTCGTTATACGTACAGAATATGTTACAACGGTATCATATAAATCTTCACAATGAAATATTTTCCATGAATAGTGTTCAGTAATAATTTCATGTAATTGCAAACGCTCGTCAAGATAAACATCTAATAAAAATTTCGTAAGTATTACATATGAGTTATTGCTGATTATAATTAATTCTACTTTATAAAATAAAGGCCCTTTTTCTGATGGTATCATAATTACACAATTTGTATTTATATTTTTCCCTTCAAATTAATATCATTAACAACAGAAATATTGTCGCAAATTTGTAAATCAAGTGGTAGTAAATGTCGGTAATACTGTACGCCTGGTAAAGTATTTAATGGTATTATTTTGATGGACTGTGGATTAGAAGTCCAACATAAAAAGCTTTCTTTTGTTAAAAATGTGTAATTTAATCTTAACTGATGTTTAATAGCAATAGTGCGACAGACATTTATACGATTAACAGAAGCTCGTGAAGTTATTTTTCCCTCACGATGTTTACTTTTAAATCGCAATGACGAAATATTCCAAAACGGACCTGTTATCAACAATATTCTTGGATAATAAATTAATAAGTGATGTTTAGGCTTTAAACTTCCAGGAAATAGAGTAGATAGTGATTTTAAATATTTACCTATTTTGTCTCGAAGAGTGTGTTCTGCATATATGTGAAATTTTGAACTAGTTAATATTTCAACTAATTCACGCAATTGTAATAATAAATTCCAAAATTCGTTATTATTAGGGTTAAATGATTAATAATTAAGTTTATATGTCTTATAAGGCACAACATTTCTGATACTGACATACACAAATGTCTATTTTTAATATGACTTATTAAGATTTCTGGTGGTTTATTTTTATTTGGACCATAATTAAATTCTTTTATCAGATTATTTAATTCTGTTAAACTAAAATATTTATTAACTTTTATAAATTGATGTATTATCAAACCCTAATCATATTGACATATTCCTTGTAGAACATCATGCATGACATCAACAGATTGATTTTTTGTAACATGAAAATTGATTATATCGTGAAAAATACATGACTTAGATATTCCTGTTTCTTTTTTAAAATTTTTTAATAAATCAGTATGATAATTTGCTTCAGTTCTTAATAAGGTGTTATCTTCATAGAAATCATTTTGCATATTCTTTTTATCTAAAACACAAAATCTACAAAATCGCGTTGCATTGAAGCTTTCAGTAAGGCCTAGTATCGAATGTAAACCCAGATTATCACCTAAAATTAATGACAACTTAAAATAAATGCATTTTTTCTCGCCATTATGATTTCTTGTTATTCCATTATTTTCTAAATATCGCAATCCATCAATAACTTTTGAAAACGTTGTACTATTACTAAAAACTTTTCTATCTAAAGTATTAAATAAAATAAAAAGAAAGATATTATCTATTTTCGATATCAGGTTTGGTGGTAAGCATGGTATGGACAGATACACGGCACCACATTTAGAAATACCCTTATGACTTCCAAGTGGATTATTAGTTTCACAGTCATCAAAGTACAAAAATAATGAAAGAACAGTTTTATTTTCGAATTGGGCATTGATACTTTTCCAAAGTTCTCCTTGAATAAAATTTGAAATAATATAATTATTTTCTTGAAGAGTATTGATATAATTTAAAGTATCATCAAAAACACCAGATATTTCAAAAAATTGTTGAAAAACGAATCGAATTGGTATAAATTGAGCTTTTACTTGTAAGGATTTTGCTATTTGGATATTCTTTTCACTTATAAAGTCACTTCTTTCACCTAACAAATATTCTTGAGGTGCTATGTATGTTCCAATCTGTTGAAATATTTGCAAACAGCGCCATTCTGTATTAATAATGGCAAATTCAGAGTTTTTTTTTTCAAAAATGTCTGTAACATTTTTCATATCTGTTTCATTAACGATTTTTAATGTATTTATCACGTCATACTTAAGATCATCAATAATAACTTTAAATAGTTTAGCAGTATCATTGATAATACTTTCAGTTCTAGAACGTGGAATGTCGAGATAATGGTATAATTTTGCAGCGAAATGTATATGTTTGTCAACATTATTGCTATTTGTAGGAGATGGAATGCCCTCGGGAGATAATATATTGATCGTCTATCCGGGTAATTAATATTGAGTTTATTATATAATGAATACATGCGCTACGCAGAAGGGAAACACGGGAGTGACTGACTAAAGAAAAATGTAACCTCGCCACCGGCCTGACGCGCCGACCTCTGCCGGGTCAAAAACAAAACATTATGTAACACTCTTCCGATCGGTTTGTCTAACGAAACAACTTATACGTTACCTACACTCTCCCCCTACAAATTGATCGCAATTATACATTATTACTTGCTCTGACATATAAATTAATATCCTTATATTAAACGCATTTGATTACAACATCAATCTAACTTTTCTTTGCTTACACTTTTAGTGAGACAATCCGCAATCATGTCATTAGTGTTAACATACAACATAGTAACAGTATTATTTTCGATTTCATCGCGTACAAAATGAAATTTCAAGTTAACGTGTCGCGTTTTAGTAGATGACTTAGTATTCTTCAGCCATTGTATAGCTGCTTGGTTATCATAAAATATCTCGATTGGTTCGTTAATATAATCAATACATTTCAATTCCGTAAGTATATTGCGGAGCCACAAAACATCTTTAATTATTTCAAATACTGCACAAAGCTCGACCTCACATGTAGAATTACCTACTGTTCTTTGCTTTTTACATTTCCAAGAAATAAGAGAGTCACCAATAAATATTGCTCCCCCTGAAAATGACTTTCCATTTTCCGCATTTCCCCAGCTTGCATCTGAATACGCTCTTAATAATCCAAATTTACGATCGTAACATAGGCGTTTATCTTTACTTCCACTCAAGTAACGCAATACTCTTTTCGCTAACATATAATGTCTCTTTAGCGGATTATGATTGTATTGTGATAAATAAGATGTAACGAAAGCAATATCAGGCCGCGTACGATTAGCTAAGTATAAAAGCTCTCCAATTAACTCTTGATACTTATTTATATCATATTCCTCGCTGTCATCCATATACCTTTTATCTTCGCCAATTACAATTGGTGTACCGACCGGTTTACATTCTGACATTCCGTGCTTATTTAACAACTGTTCTATATATTCTATCTGGCTTAAATATATACCTGTATTATCGCAATCTACTCGCATTCCTAGAAATAATTTTGACTTAGTAGTCTCGTTAATTTCAAACTCTTTTCGCAACGACTCGATGATTCTTTCACATGTTTGATCGTTGTCGTCTAAAGTAGTAAAATCATCAACGTATGAGCTGAATACAAAGAAACAAGTTTCATTACTATTAGTGAATATACAACTCTCTGATCCTAACGCCTTCAGATTATTTTTTAAAAGCTCTTCCTTTAATTTATAATACCAGTTTCGTCCGGACTGCGGTAAACCATACAAACTCCTTTTAAGTTTACATACTTTCCCTTTCTCAAATTCCTTTTCGAAACCTGGCGGTGGTTCTAAATATACTGTTT
>NW_012026819.1:116895-117114 GCF_000956235.1 Wasmannia auropunctata
CGCCATTTGTATCACGTTCCAAAACTCTATCCAGTTAGTCTCGCGCGAAGGTAAATGGACAAGTGCACCGACGAGATACTCTTAAAGACCGACAGCCCTGGGTAAATTTTCGTGCCAGCAAATGGGCCCGGTGGGCCCGGAGGTAATTGAAGAGCGATGATATTATCGACTGTTTAGGTTGTCCCGAAGATAATTTAATAAAGGTTTTACCTCGTCGGT
>NW_012026819.1:117164-118112 GCF_000956235.1 Wasmannia auropunctata
ATTTAAATTATATAACATATAATGCAGAGAAACAGATATTAAATAATAGTTAAAATATAATGGTCTCTCTACAATTTGAGATTTCCTCTTCAAATCAAATGAATAAAAAATATTCATTTTTATAACATGATACTACTATTAATTAAGTATTCGAAAATAGTAATTAACACGGGAAAACATTATTTTGAAGATTTTAGGTTTTTTCCAGCTCCGCACCACTGTGCGCCGGAGCGAGCAAGTCCTTTCACGGGAAGGATATTAACGAGACGCGGTCAAAAAACGTCTCGAACACGCTGCCCCCTTTGAAAGGAACAACTTTCAATATGTTGCATGAAAGGAACAATATACGGTTACAATAACATAAGTACATAATGTTGCTCGAACAGTGTAGCGCTGTACTCGAAGGATGAGCTCAAAAGGGACTCTTGGAGCGAACAATCGTAAAAATAAAAATATGTCGTTGACATGCTTTGACAAAACTTATAACTAATTACGCGCTTTTACAAATACGGAGAATATGACTTATCCTAATAATGCTGAGAGAATATAATGCCTTAATATTAAATGAATACATATATCGCAACGCAACTTACAATTAGTATCGAATGAACACACGTTTATCTTAAACTTCTAAAGGCAGTATCGCCAATTTCGATAGTGGTCTTACAAAAATACCTTTCGCGGTCTTGACAGTGGCAGTTCTCGCGATCTTATCAGAGCCAGGGTGGATATCCTGGACGCGCCCTAAAGTCCATTGCAACGGTGCTAGGTTTTGCTGTTTTATTAACACCATTTGATTAGGAGCCAGTTGTAGTCCCTTGGAATCGCTCCATTTGTTTTTCTCCTGTAAGGAGTGTAAATACTCGGCGCTCCACCTTCGCCAAAAGTGTTGTCGGAGCTGTTCCACTCGCTGCCATCGTACTAGCCTATTTTCTTTAACATCGTTAA
>NW_012026819.1:118132-119489 GCF_000956235.1 Wasmannia auropunctata
TCCGCCTGAGGGAAGCTGCTCAGAGTAGTACCAATTAAGAAATGGCCTGGACTAAGATACGCGAGATCGTTTGGGTCTGCGCTCAACGATGTGATCGGGCGCGAGTTAAGTATAGCCTCTATTTCGGAAAGTGCAGTTTGCATTTCCTCAAATGTCAAATGGGCGGCGTCAACGATACGTTCCAGATAATATTTCGCGGATTTAACCGCCGCCTCCCACAAACCGCCGAAGTGTGGGGCGTTTGGAGGTATAAAACTCCAGGCAATCCCCTCGCGACTTAGAAATTGTTCGACGTCTGATTTCGTTTGTTGATTGTAATAAACTTCGTAGAATTCTTTGAGTTGTTTTTGAGCGCTGACAAAATTGGTCCCGTTATCTGAATACATGTGTACGGATCGGCCTCTGCGCGAAATAAAGCGCTTAAACGCCGCAAGGAACGCGTCCGACGTCAGGTCGCTCACGAGTTCTATATGAACTCCCTTCGTGGCAAAACAAACAAAAATTGATATGTAGGCCTTGTGGTTGCGCGCGTTGCGTCGTTTCCCTTCCCGTAAAATGACCGGTCCCGCGTAATCCACTCCACAGTGCGAGAATGGTCAAGATACTGTGACGCGACTGGAGGGAAGTGCGCCCATTATCGCTTCGGACAACCGAGGTTTAGCCCTAAAGCATATTATGCATTTTTGTATAATTTGACGTGTAGTGGACCGTAACGAAAGCGGCCAAAACCGTTCCCTGACGGAAGCCATAGTGGCCTGTGTTCCAGCATGTTTGTTTTGTAAGTGTTCATGCTCTATCACAAGATAAGTTAATCTGTGATCACGTGGTAATAGTATCGGATGTCGAGTATTGAACGATAGGTCCGAGTGTCTCAATCTGCCTCCTACCCGTATCAAGCCGGTTTCGTCGAGAAAGGGAGATAGTGAGATTAGCCTGCTAGATGAATTGACCGTATGATTCTCATTTAGAGCCTTGATTTCAGCAGCAAACGCCAGCTTCTGCACGACTCTACACAGAACGCTTAAAGCATAAGTTATTTCCGAGGCGCTAACAGACGTCGTAGATTCTTTTGGACGATTCCTTTTAACGAATTTCAAGCAGTATGCTAAAATGCGACACGCCTTGTTAAGATTTGAATATCGGTTTAATAGTTCGCCTACCGTGCATTGACCTATAGTAGCGGCGGTAGATATGATCTTTCGCTCTTCGGGGAGCTCCTTCAACCAAGTGAAATCGTTGATAGGCCAGCGATCCTCGTCGGCTAGCAAGAACGTGGGGGCCATACCACCACATGACGGCAGCGGCCAGCTGTGAGGGTCCTAATCCGCGCGACAGAATATCCGCAGGATTTTCGGCT
>NW_012026819.1:120508-123218 GCF_000956235.1 Wasmannia auropunctata
AGCGTGGATGTCTTGCGATATCGACTCGTCCCAGTCAACACCAGATTGCCATAGCTCTTGAAGAAGAAGTTTTGCGACAACGGTGATTGGCCCGAGAAAACCTAATGGGTCGTACAATCTAGCAGCCTCAGATAATATGGTGCGCTTGGTAATGCTTTCCGACGGATTGAGTTTACAAGAGAAATGGAATGTGTCCGTGGTTTGATTCCACTGGATACCCAAAATTGATGAATCGATTTCATTGTTGATCGCTACCAATTCATTGCTCCGATTTCGCATGTCCTGAAGTAATTCGGGGCAGTTGGATGCCCATTTACTTAACTCGAAAGATCCTCGTTGCAACAATTGTACTATTTCATCGCGGATCGATTTTAGTTCATGTATTGTGTCCGCCCCGGAGAGCAGATCATCCATATAGAAATCGCGCTTAATACGTGCTGCCGCGACCGGAAACTCACTCGAGTATGTTTCGGCCAGATGATTGAGACATCGCGTAGCCAGATAAAAGGCTGATGAAGTACCGTAAGTAACGGTGGTTAATTCAAACGTGTTAACGGAGGCCGAGGGGTCGGTACGCCATAATATTCTTTGTAAGCGCGTCTGTGAAGAGTCCACTAAAATCTGCCTGTACATCTTGATTACATCCGCCGTAATAACGTAACGGAAACTTCGAAAGCGCATCAAAATGCTTGCTAAATCTTGTTGAACAACCGGTCCGATCATGAGCGCGTCGTTTAGAGAAAAACCGGTACTCGATGCATGATGCATCGAACACGACACGAATCTTCGATCCTTGAACCGTATCCTTGAATACACAATGGTGTGGTAAATAGACTGCTAA
This sequence comes from Wasmannia auropunctata, assembly GCF_000956235.1. Lineage (NCBI taxonomy): Eukaryota > Metazoa > Arthropoda > Insecta > Hymenoptera > Formicidae > Wasmannia > Wasmannia auropunctata. The sequence goes on from NW_012026819.1 coordinate 121,350, forward strand.
CGAATCCTCGTCAGGGGGTGGATTTATTAATCGCATATGCCCCAATGATAATCCTGCATGAATTGTACGTACTGTGTCTTAAGAGCGGGATCGCGTTTGAAACGTTTCTCGATTCCTGCTAATCTTTTCATGGCGATGCTTCGCGAGTCACCGAGCTTATGAACTACTTCCTCCTTAAGAGGAAGCTTTACCGTGTATCGGCCCTGCGATCCCAGAAATGTGTTCTCAAGAAAATGTTGTTCGCACAAATTCTCCTCAAATGTATATTGAGCAGACGCCTCGCGATCATCCTCCAATTTCCAGAGATGACTCAAATGCTCGTGCAGCTGTTCGTTATTTATCGATGAGTGAAAAAATTGTACCCTCAGGGTAGATTGTTCCGCGCTGACTAGTCGCCCCGCTAAAATCCATCCCAGTCGCGTTTTCTGGAGAGTGGGATGTTTGTCAGACGACTTGATCTGTCCCACGCATAGCAGATCCCAGAAAAGTCCCGCGCCGATTAGGAGATCGACCGATGCCGATATATTAAATTGCGGGTCAGCCAAGGCAAGATTATTCGGTAATTCGTAATTACTTCGTTTCAACGAGAACGCGGGAAGCTTGTCAGTTACACTTTCTGCAACGATACAGTCAATATTCATCGAATATGAATTTATGCGCGATTGTATTTTCACTTTCGTTACTTGGGACGAAGTCGAAGCTATGCCGTTTACTCCCGAGGTAGAAATGTTAAGCGGTCGCGATTCTAAACCGAGCGCCGTTGCGAGACTTCGCGATATGAAATTCGCCTGAGAGCCACAGTCAAGTAATACACGGCAAGGTCGCCGCGAACCCTCATGATTGTAGACGTGCACTACCGCGGTCGATAGCATAACGTTGTTACTGCCGGTCACTCCCGAAGCCTGCGTTACCGACACGGGGGATGAATCGTTAGATTTTAATTTCTCTTTTTCGCCGGTTTTGCGGTCCGCCGATCCTGACGAGTCAGCAGCGATGTGAAGTAGCGAGTTGTGTTTGCCCTGACACACCCAACATTGTCCCGACGGGCATTTGTTGGAGGAATGCGAAAACGAACGCAAACAGTTGCCGCACAATTTGCGAGCTCGGATCTCGGAGACTCTTTGAGGAATCGGCAGGGCTATAAAATTTTTGCAGTAGTATATGGAATGTTCACCGGAACAATAACCGCACTTAGATTTAACAGTCGCGACGCAGGACGTCTGACGTTTGGCGTTTGTCTGCAGCCGCGCGCTCGTACCTTTCGTGCTCACGACGACCGTTTTATTTGTAGCCTCTAACATTTGGCATCGGTGCGTGATGAAATCGGTGAATTGTTTTAATGTGGGTAGTTCGGCGCCCGTAAGAGACGTTTGCCATTCGCGTATTGTAATCGCGTCAAGTTTAGAACTAAGAATATAAACAATCAAGTCGTCCCACTGATCGGTGGCACGCTTCAACGCCTGAAGGGCGTGCAGATGTCTTGCAGCACCATCTGCGATTTGCCTTAATTCAAGGTGATTTTCTTTTGCCATAAAAGGGAGCTCAAGTATAGCTTTAATGTGATTTTGAACGATGACGCGCTTGTTATCGTATTGGTCCCTGAGTAACGTCCATGCGACGTCATAATTGTCGGCGGACACCTCGAGCGAAACTACTAAATTACTCGCGTCGCCGGTGAGAGATGCACGCAAGTATTGCGTGCATTCGTATTGAAAGCGTTGAATGTTATCAAGTGAGGTATTCAAATTAATGATCGAATTAAACGTATCAACAAACGGAAACCATTCGTCGTATTTGCCCGAAAAGGTCGGGATATTGAGTTTAGGTAAACGCACATGAGACGTAGAGTTAGATGATTCGCGACCGCGC
>NW_012026819.1:123781-124277 GCF_000956235.1 Wasmannia auropunctata
TATTTCTCGTTGACGGACGATGACCTTGGCGTCGTCCGGATACTCGCAGCTCTCCTTCAGGAACAGATCTGCTTGCTTGGTAAAGGCCTTGAAGATTCCTGGCCTTGAAATGCTGCTGAAGCAATTGAATATGCCTGCCAATGTCGTTCTGCCAAAATCCTGCCGACCGATGCTACGCTGAGGGCACGGATGTGTAGTATCCGGCTCGAAGGATCAATATGTTAAATAGCGGAGGGTGCTATCTTCCACGGGAGAATGCTTCGGAGGAACGTGGACGAAGAAAATGAACGTTTTCTCCTGAACTGCGTATTTATTCGCACTCAACGGCCGGTCGTACGGCTTTCTTGCACAGAACGTCTTTACACAATCGCGCGTAAGCGTGTGCTCGCTGGTACGCGTATTTGGTCGAGTCGACGAATATCTTTCGCGCTCGGATAATAACGTGTCGCACGTGCTGTTATCGCGATCACGATCGATCTTGTTCTGCCGGAATCAA
>NW_012026819.1:124327-126898 GCF_000956235.1 Wasmannia auropunctata
TCGTGTGCTCGCTGGTACGCGTATTTGGTCGAGTCGACGAATATCTTTCGCGCTCGGATAATAACGTGTCGCACGTGCTGTTATCGCGATCACGATCGATCTTGTTCTGCCGGAATCAATGGCGATGCCGGTAGCGCCGCATGCGCGAAGGGGGGCCAACGGGGCCCGAAATTAGCCGAATACAATAGCGCGGACGCCTCGCGGAAATTCCTACGCCGGAGCGAGCAAGTCCCTTCACGGGAAGGATATTAACGAGACGCGGTCAAAAAACGTCTCGAACAACGATATTTTTGGTAATCGCCGCGGCGTTTCTGAAGAGGAGGTCGGGGGTAGAAAGAGGCCTTTAAGCGCAACATTACTTCCGCTAGGAACGCGCCTTTTGGTCGATTAGCTCTACGGTGAATTTAAGCCGAGCTCTCGAATCGGCCGTACCGAATTCGTAGTGCCGACGCTCTTTCTCTCTTTCGCTCTCCCCTACGAGCCCGAAGAATTTCTTCCTTTAATTGTCCTCCAACCCCCCGGCTACCGCCTGCGTAGGCGAAATATATACTGCACCTCTACTGCGGACTCTACGGAGTAAGAAACCGGGACTCGAACGACTCCGGAAAGTAATCTGCCTAATTATTCAGCAAGAGATTCATTCCACCACGGAGGATCGACGGGAGGGTAGTCCCTTTTTCGTAAAACAACGACAAACTGGTTCCATCTCTCTCTTTCTTTCTCCTTGTCTCTCTCTTCGACGGACGACGGCGGCGGCGAGAAGAGATGATTTTCTCGAATCGCACACGAGACTCGCACGCACGGCGGCAGGCGACGAACGAAATTCCATTCGCGACGGTCGAGAAGGCTTAAGGACGCCGCATGCAAACGCCCGACTGCTGAACGGTGAACCGCGAAAATGAATTAGTTCATCCCGTTAGGATTGTTCTCGCAATCGCCTGTGACGCGCATTTTACTTATTGTATTACGACGGAATCATATTGATCGCGAAAAAATAATGTGCAAAAAATCTGTGACTCTACAATTCCCTCAACATCAATTTCGTAAATTACTATGCCAATCAAGTAGAGGGTTCAACGAATTTGTGATACAAATTGACAATAAAATATACGGGTTTATGACTGTATTATTAATGCATTGCGATATTTTACTCAAAATGCTGTACTTGAATTAAATAACATAAGTTAATATATATGGGACTTTTTTTTTTTTTTAGGTATTAACTTCTTAGTAAGGATCTTCAAGGGAACTGAATCATACGGAAAAATAGTGGCTAATTTGGCTATCACCGGAGTCGGGTCCCACACGTAATCATACCGCGGCCGAGGCGGTTTGAGCGCTGCAACGCCTTTACAAAAACGCCTGATTATAGGATAATTACCTATTTCGTTGTGAGAGATTAATGAAATTGTCGATTTTGTAGTGTTTAAACTCGAGTAAGAGGAAATGTTAGGCAATTCCTGAGCTAGAAATTCTAGCATTTGAGGCACCGATGGAGAGTAAAGAGGTGTTCGAAGGCGATGACAAAAATTCCACCAGGAGCGCAGTGGATAAGAGTACTGTTTAATAGTTGACTCCGACAGGGAAGCTAGTAAAGCTGGAATAGCTGCTGGGGGCACTAGGCGATCCTTGAACGCTTCCCCGATAATTTCGCGACCCCCAGGGAAAGCGTTTTCCATGATGGATGATGGTCCCTGAAAGGAGACGAAAGAAGAGAATGACTGGGGGAGAGAATTAACGGTTCTGATAGCAGAAGGCGACGAAACAGCGGAAACCAGGATTGTGAGGGCCACCAGGGCACCACTAGGGTGCCCGTTGCCTCGTCGTCCACTATTTTTTTTAAAATTCGTGGCAATAAAATAAACGGTGGAAAAGCCTAGAAATTTAATGCCTCCTATAAGAGCGTAAATGCGTCTACGGTAATAGATCCCGGATTCGGGAACCAGGATACATAAGTATCGCACTTATTATTGATTAAAGATGCGAATAGATCTATATCAAAAGGACCAAAAATTCTGGAGATTCTACAGAAAGCCACGTTCGAAAGAGCCCATTCAGTATCGGGATCCGCGATACGAGATTCGGCGTCAGCGATAGAATTTTCTATAGAAGATATATAAGAAGCAAAAACAAATATATTACGATCTTCGCACCAGCGCCAAATCTGTCTCGAAATATCTGAAAGATGAGGGAACTGGATGGAACCAAATTTGTTAATATATGCTAAAGCTGTCATATTATCAATATAGAATAGAATATCACAATCATGAAGATCGGCTGCGAAACATCTAAGTGCGTTGAAGGCTGGTTTAAGCTCTAAAGCATTTATATGAAGAGTCTTGTCAGAGTCGGACCACCATCCGTGTGCGGTCCATAAGTTCCCGGACTGATTTTTTTACAGCCTCCCCATTGACGCCATTTATCGGACGACTGTTGAACTACATAGTGTGAACCTTTTCGAACAGTCATGTTGAGTGGCATAATTTTAGCCGCAGTTGTTGAAGAGTGCGGACGTTTGATATAGCCTGGTGTTGTGTGTGTGCGTCACAGGCAGAGAAAGGATGGCCAACA
>NW_012026819.1:126948-130416 GCF_000956235.1 Wasmannia auropunctata
ATATTATTATATAATAATATATATTATTATTTATATATTAATATATATAATAAAAATATATATAATAATAAATATAACACTATGTAATTAGTGGTATTTATACCCAATATTTTGTAATAATTTTTAATTGTCTTCAATTTTCATCCTTGAGTAATATGTTAGTAAAAAAAAAATAAAAAGTATTAAGAAACATAATAATGTAGTGATAATGGTCTAATTATTTGTCATAAGACAATTATGTTAATTAATTTTGTCCTCACGCCATGTATATAACACACAACGGGTGAGATACAATGTCACGCATTTTATGATTTTCTCAATATATAGGGTGTCCCCGTATAAGTGGTCATCCATTTTTATTTCATAAACTAACAGAGATAAACCTAATAAATATAATATCAAATTAAACACTCTTACTAAACTTTATTGTAAGCACAGTGATCACTTAGAAATATTATCTACGTTAAAGAGCGGAAAGACATGATAAATTTTTGCACAGTAAAGTGACAATTTTAATATGATAAAAGTTATAGCGTTTTTTTTAACTAATACAACGATGTATGATATAACAAAATTATCTTACGAATTACAAGAGTTACTTTTGGTTTAAAATTTTGTGGGCGATTATTATCTTTTCAATTTCGGTCCTGCAATGTGGCCAACTTCCGACTCTGACATTAACGAGAGTACTATGATCAGAAAACATTACACGTCAATCGTCAACGCGAAAGTCGGAAGTTAGCCACACCGCAGTGCGCAAGGCCGAAACTGAAAAGGTAATAGTCGCTCGTAAAACTTTAAATCAAAATAATTTGTATAATTTGTAAGATAATGTCATTATATTACACATCGTATTCGTTAAAAAAACGTTACATTTTTATCTATTAAAGTTGTCACTTTACATTGCAAAAATTACGCATGTTTCTCCGTTACTCTAACATAGATAATGTTTCTAAGTGATCACTGTGCTTACAAAAAATTTAGTCTGAGCCATTTAATTTGATATTATATTTATTAGGTCTATCTCTATTAGTTTACGAGATAAAAAGGGGTAGCCACTTATACAGGGACATCCTGTATATGAAATTAAGTTTTTATATTCGTAATAATCCTCAAAACATTTATTCTTTAACCTATTATATTTACAGTCAACTATGTGCAAAAATTTTGCATTTTCTTTTTATAACAAATTTATTAATATATTTATAATATTTTTAAAGTATAATGATTATATCGATTATACTGTCTATCACATAGATGTTTTTTATAGTTTAAACGTACCTAATTTAAAGATATAGATTATCCGAAAATTTTTGAATATACATATATGTAATATCGATAGTATGTCAAATGAAAAATTCTCTAAAAATATTTGCTACATTTTTTTTAAATCTATAGCAAGAATAAAAAATTAATAGACAAAAGTACATTAGATACATTAAATATTATAAGCTCTTTCACGTACGATTTTGCACACTAACGTATACTAGATTTAAAAAATTTTATTTTTATAATATTGGCCAGAAATAAATTAACATATAAACATATCAAGGTGGCTCTTTAAATCAAGTTACTATAGAAATGTCTATTTTTTTTTATAATAAAGTTGAAGTACCGAACTTAACGTGTGCAAAATTCTAGAGTAGGAACGATGAAATAAGAGAGAAAAAATCTTGAAAATATAAACTTCTAATGTAGAATATAACTTAGTGGTTAAGATCGGAGACGCTTCTTTGACTAACTACACACATTAAACGTTATTATAGACTTATCTAAAAAACGAGATTATAATTTAAAAAATTATTTGGTTAAAAATTATTTGATTTTAATGATCACAAAAAGTAATAAGTCAACAGCCATTCCGGAAAAATATGTATTTAATGTTGAAATGGCAAAATATCGCATAATCTCGTTTGCACATCTGCAATGTATGTCATATATTGTACATCATTTTCTTATCCTCGTTCATTATTGGAATAGCAATATCGTTTGTTTCTTGCTATTTCATTAGATATACACGTAGTTTTAATATTTTATTTAAATTATGCAAATATACATTTATGATTTTAGGTAGACACTCCAAATTTTCGGCACTTTACTAAAGAACCATCTCAAATTAGTGAATTAATTTATTAGACTTCAGAAAAAATAATAAAGTAATAAATCAAACTAGGCAACACAACAAATGATACGATAAACTAATTACTTCAAAATTTCAAAAATTTTTAATTTAAGGCATTCTCAAAATAAATAATTTTTACATAAATTTATAAGTCTTTATTTTATTTTTTTAAATAAATGCTAAATTAGACAAATATACCTATATTATGTAGGTATATGTATTATTTATATATGTATACGTTTATATATAATCGATTTATATACTTTGAATAACATAAGAAACTAAAACGTATAACAATTTTTAACTTTTCATATATTTTAAATATTTTAAAGCTCTGTACATGTCAAGTTTCCCATTTATAGTGTCGCATGCAAAACTTTTATTTTTAATAGTACAAACATTCTCTTTTTAACGTTCGTTAAGTCTCTTAATTTCCTCTTTAATGATTTTATGGTCTGTAGCTCATAACAGATTATAATTAAAAATATATATATTCTCATACACACATATGTAATATGTGCATACAAACATTATTAGAATATTGTTCGTGTGATATAATTTATTATTCAGTTTATATATATGTATATATATATATACATATATATATATAATTGAAATTATAATTAAAATATATTTAACACACATGCGCGCGCGGTATTTCATTTTATATTTCGCACACAATTTCAATATCTTATATGGAAAAAAACTAAAATTGACCTTTAAACACTAGGACAATTCAAAATCAACATATATTGTGTCTTCCTCGAAATTCTACTTTTATCTGAAATTTTTTCTCTAAAACTCCGCTTTCCAAATATCAAACTGTCAAATGGGACATATTATGTATGATCAAATACATACACAGTGCGGTCCATAAGTTCCCGGACTGATTTTTTTGCAGCCTGCCCGTTGACGCCATTTATCGGACGACTGTTGAACTACATAGTGTGAACCTTTTCGAACAGTCATGTTGAGTGGCATAATTTTAGCCGCAGTTGTTGAAGAGTGCGGACGTTTGATATAGCCTGGTGTTGTGTGTGTGCGTCACAGGCAGAGAAAGGATGGCCAACGCAGCTAAAATATAGCCGTGACAGCTAATGTGTGTTTTTAAAATAAGGATAACTAATATTGTTACTGCCAAAGCTAGATTTATTAGTTATAGTTGAAATAAATTTATAGTTGTTAAAATTTAGGCGCTACAGGAAAAAATATTTGCTGAAAAAATCAAATAATGTTTAGCTAATTTTATTGAGGAATATCCAGCAAAACTTTTACATTTTTCAGCAAAATCAGTCTTTTCTTATGTCACTTTCTTAGCTACACCTGTTAAAATACTTTTTACTTTT
>NW_012026819.1:130466-132308 GCF_000956235.1 Wasmannia auropunctata
GTCCGCACTCTTCAACAACTGCGGCTAACATTATGCCACTCAACATGACTGTTCGAAAAGGTTCACACTATGTAGTTCAACAGTCGTCCGATAAATGGCGTCAATGGGGAGGCTGCAAAAAAATCAGCCCGGAAACTTATGGACCGCACTGTGTACGTAATTTACCCCAAGATGCGCTCCAACCGTTCAAAGAGGCATCTGAAAAGATTTCTCGGGTAAATCTACTGGAACGAATTTTATTAGACTGATTAGGGTTAGAAAAAATATTAATCCACCATGTAAAGTCTTTCTGAAGATAAGAAGGAATTTTCATAATTGCTGAATAATCTTCGTTGCATTTAGTAAAAGACAAAAATTTTTCTCTTTCAAAAGCCTTAGTATACAGCAGTCCATTCTGGACCGCTGGGCATACTGAGATGAGAGACCCGATTAAACTGGCGAACTCTCTTATGGAACACTTTACCCGGCGAGTCATGTTCATTGTTAGGCCTAGTAACTTTTCCCGACGCTGAGGAGGGATCGAAATCGATTGTTCGTTGGAGTCAAAAATAAAGCTTAAATACTTGCATCTGGAAGATGGTTCAAGGTTAGATTTAGAAAAATTGATTACAAAACCCAAGGCTTGAAAGAGATTTAAGGTACTATAACATTAGTACGGCACTCGTCGATGGAGAAACCTGAGAGAAGAAAATCTTTCAGATAAACAATAGATTGATAACGTAGAAAAGTGGTTACAGGACGGAGAATTTTCGTAAACATATAAGGAACCGTAGAAAGACCAAAAGACAATGCTGTAAATTGATAAGTAATTCTGCGCCACTGAAAACATAAAAATTTTCTGTGCTCCTCGAAGATTGGTACTAATAAATAGGCGTCTTCAAGATCGAGAGTAGCCATCTGCGTTCCTGGGAGCATCAAGCGAATAACAGTCCGCCAGTCCTCTAATTTGAAGTGTGGTTTGATATACTTATTCAACTCTCGCAAATTCAAAATGAAACGTTTACCGCCTGACGACTTTTTTGTAAGAAAAAATAAAGACAAAAATTGATCTTCGCAAGGCTCTACAGAAATGATGGCTCCCTTAAGTCGCAGACGTTCTATCTCCGCGTGACAAAGAGAAGCATTAGCGTGAGAAAATTCCGGTTTAGAGAGGGAGGCTCTCGTTGGTGTCACAGTGGCGAAAGGAATGCGATAACCCCGTATTGCGTCCAAGACTAGCGGATTCATTGATGATATCCGACCATTGATCGTAGAACTTACTTAGTAGACCGGCGGTTCTTACATTATTTAGTGGTGGCGTCGAGTTCGGGACCGAGACTGGGAGCGATGGGGGCGGCTTTTATAATAGGAGCTGGGAGCTCCTGTTTGGCGAGCCGACGAAGGACAAACAGAAGGCCTCCGGTTTCCCGAAAAAACTGGTTTGGCCGGAGCGGGCTGGTTTTGCGGCTGAGTTGCCTGACGTACAGGTTGTAAAGTCTTTTTCCCCACCTGAGGTGTAATCTGGCTAACTCACATCCGGTCTTCTCACACGCCTGCGCTGCCTTGAGAGTCTCGGCGAAATTCTGACCAAACAGAAACTCGTCGATGGGAGCAGAGTCCGCGGCATTTTTACCAATAATGTTTAAGAAAGGTTTGGTGAAGGCCCTTCCGGTTAGAGAAAGGCGATAATGGTGGTCGGACAATAAATGGATGCCCTCCGAGAAGAACGTCAGGGCTGACCTTGCTTCGTCATTAAGACTATGTAAGACCTCCGGTCTTAATAGAAGTGACATGCCTGAGCCAAGGGCATTGAGGCAGGCGCCCACCTGTGCCTGTGAAAGCAATTGATACTCATCGCGCTTG
>NW_012026819.1:135040-136619 GCF_000956235.1 Wasmannia auropunctata
AAGCGAACAGAACACAATGAGAGACGTTGCGCGCGGAAACGCAGGAGGCGCGAGAACGCAGGAGGCGCGGGAACACAGGACAGCGCCCGATTCACCGCCGTTTTTTATTTTTGGCGGTACTTTAAAATCTGTTGTCAAGGTAGGTGCAGGAGCACAACTACATAGTTTCCATCCGGACGAGACATACTTGGGAATAATTAATGTTATGAGAAACTGAAAACTTGAAATTATGTTAATACATTAATTATTGCATTCTCACTAATCCTCTTTACGAATTATTTTCAGATTCGATTTATATTCAATGTAATGTAATATTGGTAATTGGGAGTAAATTAAAAATTAAAACTCTTATTTAAAAAATAATTAAATTACGAGATGTTCTCCTTATTTTCATTCTAACTTGGAACCGACAATGATTGAAGAGAGATGAAGTTATATATATATATATAGTATATATGTAAATATGCGAATAGAAAATGTAATTTAATCACGTTGCCGATCCCGAATAAAAATAAGAAGGACATCTCGTTATTTGACCTTTTTTTAAATAAGACAATTTTTAATATACTTCCAATTATCTATATATTATATTTCTTATAAATCGAATCTAGAAGTGCAAAATAATTCGTAAGAAGAATTAGTCTGCAATAATTGATGTATTACTTCAGTTTATTAGTTTCAAGTTTTTATGTTTATCATAAGATTAATGTTTAAATTTTTTGTAACAAACGTTGTAGTAATAATTATAATTTGTTTAATGTTTTGCAATGCAATAATTACTCGCATTTGGTTCAATTATGAATTAAGTTTTAAATTATTAAAGTATAACGGTCAGCAACTTCAACGATGCAAGTAAGGATTTTATCCTAATGTATCAATTTTTCTTTCAGTTTGGTGTTATTATAATGATAATTTTTGGTATCTACAAAAAAAAATATAAGAAAATGTAGAAATAAAATGATTCCCGAGCATGATTGATTACTAATTGATTAATAATTAATTATTCTTTCGCATTTAAATTATAAAAAAATAATTATAAAACGTTTATGCTTTAAAATTTACAATTGAAATCGCTCAATTGAAATCGCGAGAAGGAGGTGATCTTTTTCAGGAGGAAAATAAAAAATAATTATTTTTTATTTAACATTTTTAATAATTATTTTTTATTTAATATTTTTAACATTTTTAATTATAATAATAATAATTATTATTATTAATTTGCTGTCCTCGCCCACGATGAGCACGACCGCCTTTTTCGCAAGGACGCCCTCGCCCTCGCCCTCGCGGTGATGTGCCCCAGAGGTTACAAACTCCTATTGTTCTTCGTTTATCAGTGTTTGCAGCGCCATCACATTCTTACAGGGCAATGAGAACTAAAGTCCTAACCGCACGATTCAAAATATGTATTTAATGTATGCTACATACATATAATAAATAATACCAAAAATTATTGTATCTTAAATATAAAATAAAATACTTGCAATATACAGGGTGGACCATTTTAATCCATTCAGTCGAATATCTCGAAAAATAAGCACACTAGGAATAAATGTTTCAGACAAAAGTTGTAGGGTTTCGA
>NW_012026819.1:136920-140137 GCF_000956235.1 Wasmannia auropunctata
CAGCCCGCTCAGAGATGTGTATAAGAGACAGGTTATCATCTTATGTCTCCCTCGAAACCTTACAACTTTTGTCTGAAACATTTTTTCCTAGTGTGCTTATTTTTCGAGATATTCGACTGGATGGATTAAAATGGTCCACCCTGTATATATATCTTGAGCAATTAATAATCATTAAAAATTCAATTAATTGTAAAAACTCGTAATGTTTTTATACTATAGAGATGGATGTTACAAATTGGACATAATTGATAATTGATTTTTTTAGAATAAAAATGAAAAAGCAACAACAGCGAGCAGATGAAGAAGATCAATAAAGAAGATACGATCTTTAATTGCATTAAAGAATAATAATTTTTTTTAAACTTTCTCTATGATCTTCCAAACTGACGAATTGATTTTATTTTATTTTTTTTTGTGTTAAAAGACATGAACTTCAAAGAAAGAAAAAATTAAAAGACATGAAAGTTAAGAGACATCAACTTCAAAGAAAGAAGAAATTTATATTAAAATCAAATATTTCGTTATTTTATTTTCATTTCATTTTATTCATTTATTTTATGTAATTGGTTTTATGTAAGTGGGAATATGGCTTCGGTCCCTACGATTCGAGTCGCTACTGTTGTATCGCTGTGTCGTTTACACCTTACCCCTGGGGTAGCCAAGAGCCCAAGAAAGGGGGTTCAAGGCATGCCGGATGCACATTAGCCGTGGGGTGTGCATTACCGACGTTTCCGTAATTGGTTGTTTTATATTACATACTATATAAAAACATGTATTATATATATATTGTGACGCTGCAGTCCGCTGCGGCGAGGCAGCGTCCCGCCGCCGTCACAAGGCGCGGGTTCGCGCCCCTTTTGCCGGACCGACGGCCGCGTCGTGAGAGCGAGACCGAGATCTCCGGAAGGCCCGAATTTCAATCGCGTATCTGTTATTAATTTTCGTTGAACCTCTTATATGTACCGCGGCACCTCACCGGACCAACGGAGCGTTAGCAGAGAGGACTCAAGGCCATCGACAGCGGAAAGGAGTTTGAGTACAGACGACCTGGCGCTGGAGCAAAGGGGACACGCACCGGGCACGCGGCGAGCAGGTGACGGAGCGCGCACCCGCGGAGCGCGTGAGTACGCGCAAGGATACAAGATCCGCCAGGAGCGCGACCGGGAAGGCGGGCGTCGGAGCTAAGGCCCGCGAAGGGCAATACGGCCGGCGATTTCCCCAGGGCCCGGGGCCATCGCCGAGAGCTGCCGGGGCGAGATAACCAACTCGTCCCGGAATTCAAGGGCGAAGGACGCGCCCATCTAATACCACGCCGCCATATCCCGGATATAGGGCGACCTCGCGCGGGCGCGAGGCGCCCGCATGCAGGATCACCTTATTGCGCCCGTGCCACGGCAGGACCCCCGCGGCGCCGTGATTGGTCGCGGCCGACTGCGCCGCTGAGTTGCGCACCCCCGGGCAGGAGGTGCAGGCATCGATCGCGAATTAAACGCGATCTACGTCGCTTTTGCGTGCGAGTGGAGAAAGCGTGCGGTCGATCAGGCGAGCGAGCGACGGAGTGCGAACGACCGAGAACGAGAGAGCGAGATTGAGAAAGACGAACAGCTGTCGGTCGGACCTGCTGTCCAGGAAGCTGAAACGGAGATCATGCCGGTGAGGTGACCCTCTTTATCGCGTGTAAAGCCACGGGCTGATTGAGAATCTTGCTCGCACTCTGCGGACGGGAACGCCATTTTAGTGTCAGAGTTTCATCGCGTGCGCCCCTTTGGCGACGCGTATCTCGTAGTGCTCTTTGGTTTGGTGTACCGGCGTCCGTCCTCAAGTGCGAGGATTCTCATCAAATCTGCCGTGAGCGATCGGGAGTGTCGCGAGTCGTGTATCGAACCACCCGGAGATCGTCGTCGCGAGTTCGCCGCAAAGCCCTCGCGCCTGAGCGCGCGAGCGTTAGAGTAAGTGTGTGAGCACGCGGAATCGCGAGCGTCGTGCGTCGCGCTGTAGTGTGACATCGCGCGCGATTTCATTGCGTATCGGTGTAAGTCAATGTTCTGTCGGCTTCGTTTTCGTACGAGTATCCGACGCGGAAGTTTACGATCGACTGTCGCGGAAATACTTGTTGTCGTTAGACCTCGGTACACGCGTCGTACCGAGTCCCGTCCGTTATTGTACAATCGCGCCGACTAGTTCTGAATGAGTTTCTTTTTGTTTTCGGCCGAATTGCAAGTCTATTTCGTGTCCTTTTCTTTCGCTACGCGGGAAGTGATCGCGTGTCGGGTTACCCGCGCTGGGTAGCGTCGACTCAATCTTCTTACTTCCGTATTTTTCTTACCGCACTGTATTATCTTTTGTGTCTATCTCCGCCGTTTCTTACCGCCTTTCCAAGCGGACAATAAACCTGACTATTATTTATTTTATCATGAATTCGGAGTACGAATTCTTTCGCCCGCCCCGCGCCATCCCATCGCCCTTTTGGCCTCGCCCTGCCCCTCTGCCGTTAGGTAGAGCCAGCCGGCCTTCGTGCGATCGACTTCGGGAGTGGCGTTTGGTCGTTGTGTGTAAAGCTTTCTTTCGCGCTATCGCGTAATCGTCGGGTTTCGCGAGTGACGTGACCTAGAACACGTCTGGCGCCCAGGTTTCGCGCCGCTGCTCCTTGTCGGTCGCCCGAGGGACACATCCTGGAGGGCGGACACCTTCCCTCCCCGAAATCGAATGCGATTTCCTCCCTCTTGTTTGATCCTCGCGCGAAGTAGTTATCTCACGGGAGCACGTGACTATATATATATATATATATATACATATAATAAAATATATAATGTTTATACACATGTTTTATATTTCTATTATATTTCTAAATATTAATTCTTTTCAAAGAAGAATTGAATTCTCTAATAGAAAGCTGTTCTCTTATTGGATATTGTACGTCGATCGGTATCATCGGACGCTTTGTGAATTCTCCAGTATGTATCCCACGGTAGTTGATTCTATCCCTCAGAAATTTGTACAAGCTCAAAAGTAATCACTTTTCTGCATTAATGCTTATAGTCTATGCACGATTTTGTTTCATTAATCGTGAATGGACTGTAAGCATAATGTAGAAAAGTGATTACTTCTGAGTTTATGAAAATTTCCGAGGGACAGAATCAATTACCGTGGGTGTACATACAAGGTCCTTGGCATATTGTATGCACATTAATACAACATTCCCTGCAAAGTTTCTGGA
>NW_012026819.1:140187-140890 GCF_000956235.1 Wasmannia auropunctata
CAAATGGTCATTTCATTTAGAACTTATCGTACGTTTTCATTCAGATTGATGCACAGTCTTTTAAAAGGATTTCATATGCCATTGCCTGCAAACGATTTCCTGGAAGCCACACACATGATCAAATCGCAAATATTTTGAATGAAATTCATTCAAAATATGAAATAACTAATGAAAAGTTAGTAGCTACTGTTACGAATAATGGTTCCAATTTCATTAAAGTTTTCAAAAAGTATGGAGTTCATTTAGATAATTCTTTGTTTCTGTTAGGGAAAATGAGGATCCAACAGCAAGGCTCCGAGAATAATAATGCACTTAACTGCAATATAAACCCATTTACCAATATTTATTATATTAATCGATACATGAGGTTTAACAGCCCTCGTGGTAGAGCGCACGGAGACAATTAACGCCACCGGCTGTAAGCGAGTCAAACCGGATAACGCGTCACGTGATCCATTTTCCTAGAGTACGTCTTGTACTACCGCGAATGGTTAAATCGCTCTAACAGTTTCATGAAGGTGAGTTGACGTTTAAGAATTTTTTTTACCAATAAACACAAATCTAAACAATAGAGACATTGATAGATGAATAAATGGATCGCTACTCTTATAAATAGATAAACAAATAAATAAGAAAATTATATGGTTCAAAATATTAAATTATATTTAAATTGATATTTATTATTTTTACTATTATACTGTTA
>NW_012026819.1:140940-142059 GCF_000956235.1 Wasmannia auropunctata
AATTTGTACAAGCTCAAAAGTAATCACTTTTCTGCATTAATGCTTATAGTCTATGCACGATTTTGTTTCATTAATCGTGAATGGACTGTAAGCATAATGTAGAAAAGTGATTACTTCTGAGTTTATGAAAATTTCCGAGGGACAGAATCAATTACCGTGGGTGTACATACAAGGTCCTTGGCATATTGTATGCACATTAATACAACATTCCCTGCAAAGTTTCTGGAATGTTAATGGAATGAGATTGGACGAATATTTTCATGTTACTGGGAAGTTAATAGTATGTTTATTAATCTCCGTGTAATGTTATCATCTTACAATTTTAAGTTATGGGACGTTCATGTGCTGTGAGGCACTATTTATAATCAACACGCTTTCAAAACTTTAGATGAATAGACAATTTTTTTCCAATTCGTATATTTAATAAAACTTTTTACTTCCATTTGAAATGTTACCAAGGAAAATTGAATAATAATTGAACAGACGCCTTATGTAGCACTTATTCGATTTCATGTAATTTAATGCTTTTGTACCTGTATGAATAGTGAATTTCGAGCTATAAATGCATTACAGATATGAATATTCATAAAAATGGCAAATTGCACCATTTATCTGCTCGTACATTATTATGTAGAATTGAGGAATCATGTAAGAATAAAATGAATAATATAAAACATGAAATTTCGAACGCAAAACATGTATGTACGACATTTGGAGTAGCCTGCACAGTCGTCGATTCATTGGTGTGACTGTTCATTGGATAATTATTATAGAATTTACATTATTAATCAATGTAGTCAATATTTGAAAAATTTGCATTTGGTCATCAAATTGCTATTGTGATTATATTAAAAAATTCAAATATGCAAATATTTGTCCTGAACAAATAAATAAAACAATAAATATTCTTAAGTTGAATTATCTATTTGACATCTGCAAATGGTCATTTCATTTAGAACTTATCGTACGTTTTCATTCAGATTGATGCACAGTCTTTTAAAAGGATTTCATATGCCATTGCCTGCAAACGATTTCCTGGAAGCCACACACATGATCAAATCGCAAATATTTTGAATGAAATTCATTCAAAATATGAAATAACTAATGAAAAGTTAGTAG
>NW_012026819.1:142109-142755 GCF_000956235.1 Wasmannia auropunctata
ATTTAATTCATTTCATTTTATTTTTTATTTAATTTGATTCATTTTTATGTAACTTATGTATTCATTTTATTTTACTTTATTGACAAAATGAATTGTATATCATCACTAAGAGTAAAAAAGCCATGAGAGCTATGAGACGGATGAGAGAACAAGTGAGAGAGCAAGAAAACCGTGATAGAGCCGTAATAAAGCCGTAATAAAGCCGTAGATAATAAAACCGGAGAGACGAGAAAGTTGTGAAAGAGACAGAGAGCCGTGAGAGAAGCGAGGGAACCGAGAAAGAAATGAGAAAGTTGTTAGAAAGACAAGAGAGTCCTAAGAGAGATGCAAAAGCCGTGAAAAAGACGAAACAGCCGTGAGGAAGATAAGAAAACTTTAGGAGAGACAAGAAAATTACAAGAGGCGAGAGTACTAAAAAAGAGACAAAAGAATTGTTAGAGAATCGAGAGAGTCATGGGAGAGACGCGAAAACCGCAAGAGAAACAAAAAAATCGAAAGAGAGATGAAGGTTCTAAAAAAGAGACGAGAAAATTGTTAAAGAGACGAGAAAGCAAAGAAACAAATGAGAAAGCTGTGAAAAAGATGAGAGAGCCGTGAAAGAGATAAAAAAGCCGTGAGAAGCGAGAGAGCTATAAGAGAGACGAGA
>NW_012026819.1:143063-144481 GCF_000956235.1 Wasmannia auropunctata
ATTTGAGTATCATATAAGTGTCAAGTTAAATCGACATAAACAAATCTATTGCGGAAACAGTCTGTTTACGTCTATCACAGAAATATTTTCGTTCGAGTACCCTGTTAAAAAAAATTGATAGAAAACGATTAGAACTAATATAGGATTTGACAAGTATTTTATCGTGTCTCATCGTATATATCGTTCCACTTTCTCTGTTCCGAAAGAAATTGTTATCGTTTTTTATTGTTTTCTATAATTAGCTGATAAAAATAATTTTAATCGTTAAAATATCGATAGAACATCTACAGTAACTTATCGTTTTGATAAAATTTATCATAAATAATTAAAACGTTATCCTAATGAATTGTTTATACATGATAATCTTTTTATCGTTCATAACTACGTTTTTGAACGATGATTAAAAATGATGATTAAAGATAGTGGTAAATATGCTTGAATGGTAAATACTGAAATAAATAATGAAATAAAAATATAAGAAATTTGTAATTATATAACATTTAATTTTAACTTCCAGGTTTTACGAAAAAAAAAAACGAAATTGCAGAAAGGAAAAAAGGAGAATTAAGGAGAAGATTAATTAAATCTTTACTATTAACATTATTTAATTATACATAATATGAAGTGAATACATTTTTACAATTTATAGTATAAATAAACAACTTATAGTATAAATAAAACAGTAAGATCACAAAATTGTGTTAATATTGTTTATTATTATTATTGACTTTTAGAGTAACAATAATATAATACATTAATATAATATAATAACAATAATATAATGAAGTTATATTAATAAAATTACAAATAATGTAAATATAATATTTATGGCTCAAACTGATTATAAATATGATGATCATGAAAAAAATGTATGCAAAGAGATTGCTTACACCATGCACAAGTTATAATAGCAATATTGCCGCAAATATCGCATGTTACTTTAGAATGTTTTTTAAAACAAAAATTGACTGGTGTATCAAATTCATCTAGTTTAATATCTACATAACCACTTTTATGCCAAGCATACTGAAATAAATTTTGAAATCTTGGAGATGAAAATTGAAAATGTATCAATGATTGTAGTTTTAAAATAGAATCTCTTGAATGAAGTTTAATTTCTAAATCTAGAAGCATGACCATATCCGAAAAATGTTTTATAAAATTTTTCCATAATCTAAAACCGTATACATCTAACGGTTGTATTTGTTGTTCCAGCTGGTATAGTTAAGGTAACAAAATTTTCTACTGATTCCGGTCTATTTCTGGCAACTACGTCAGGACAATGACCAGTCCATGAGTCTAATAATAGAACTGATTTAGAACCAACATTCGGGAAAAAACTTCCCTTAACAACATTTCAAAATGATTTGACGTTAATTTTCCAGATTTAGAAGCCATAGATCGGAAGAGCACACGTC
>NW_012026819.1:144531-145814 GCF_000956235.1 Wasmannia auropunctata
AATAGAAGAGATGAATGAAATGGAATGAATATTTTAGGGATCTGTTGGAAGGAGTGAAGGGAAGAGTGGTAAGAGAAGTAGGACAAGAGGAAAGTATAGGAGAGGAGAAGGAGCTGGACAAGGAAGAAATTAGGAGAATAAAGAAAAATATTAAAGATGGAAAGGCAGTGGATATTAATGGAATACCAGGAGTATAGAAATATGATGGGGATGAGTTAGAAGATTAGATATAGGAGTTAGGTTGTGTAATAGAGTATGGGATAGAGAAGGTTAGCAAGAAGATTGGAGAGAGGAGATAGTGGTGCCATTGTTGGAAAAGGGGACAAGAGAAGTGCGAAATTTTAGAGGGGATGACAGTAAAAAATAAAATTTCTTACCCCGTGACAGGGTAACCAAAATTAAAAATTGCTTACCCTGTGGCAGGGTAAGTAAAAAATAGTATTCCTTACCCCGTGACAGGGTAAACAAAATTAAAAATCGCTTACAATGCGGCAAAGTAAGCAAAAAATAAAATTTCTTATCCCACGATGAGGTAATAAAAAAACTAATAACTAATAAATTTTTGGAAAATAAAGTAGATGAATTTAAATATCTGGATACGTGATGCACAGAAATGGAAGGCAGGAGACATACGTGAAGGATAGGGTGGCAAAAGCAATAAGTATAACGGAACAATTGCGGGGGATTGGTAAAAAGAGATTTGGAAAAGACTGGAAAAGAAAGATTTGGCTGTTTGACAGGTTGATATGGGCAGTATTAAGTTATGGGGTGGAGATATAGAGATGAAAGGAAAAAGAAGAAGTAGAGAGGTTACATGAAAGATACATGAGAAGGATGCTAGGAGTAGAAGGGAGGATACCAGAGTATTCAGCGATGGAGGAGGTACAGAGGGAATTAATAAGGAATAGGGCAAGTGGAAGGGCGGGGGGATTCGAGAGGAGATTGGAGGAAGGTAGGGGAATTAGCGTAATTGCACAGACGTGCTTAAGAGATGTGAACTAAAGAGCAGAGAGGGAAAAGAAACTAACAGGTTAGGAAACAGAATGAAGTCAGTTCTTTAAGGACAGAGGAATGAAGCCGCATGAATAGGAAAAACAAAGAAAGTTGGGAGGGATGGGTTTTGAAGAGTTGAAGGAATGAGATAGTGTGAGGCAAATGAATAAAAGACAGGAAAGGATTAGGAATGGTAAATATAGTAGATGTGAAGGTAAAGAGAGAGGGTAAACCGGAGTTTTCAGAGAAGGGGTGGGGGCAAGTAGGTAGAGGAGGATAGCAAAATTTAG
>NW_012026819.1:148371-148846 GCF_000956235.1 Wasmannia auropunctata
AGCAGCATCGGCCACTTCGCGTGGATAAAAAATCTGTCCCGCCTCGTGAGCTCTCAACTCAGCAAGAAGAAGAACAAGAAATTCTTCTGCGATCGGTACGTATCGAGAAAATACTAAAATAGAATGTTGTAAAACAGACAAAAATTAAGTAAAGTATTTTGTGTTTACAGATGCCTACATTACTTCAGCTCGCAGGAACGACTGGATGCCCACACCGTCGATTGCAACGAGCTGAACGAGTGTGCGGTAGAGCTGCCGAAAGAAGACGCGAAATGGTTAACGTTCAGCAAACACGGCAACAAGGAACGTGTACCGTTCGTCGTGTACGCCGACCTGGAGTGCGTTCTAGAGAAGATGGACCCGAATCTGCCGGAATCTCAACACCACAAGGTACACAGTATCGGATACTACGTGCACTGCTCGTACGACGACGCGCTATCGATGTATCGGTGTCGTCGCGATAAGGATTGCGTCG
>NW_012026819.1:148896-152612 GCF_000956235.1 Wasmannia auropunctata
TATTTTCCGTGAGAAACTCAAGAAGAAATATAATCTTAGGTGATACATAAACGTGTTTATATATATGATAACTGATGTATGTCTTTTCCACAAAAGTAGTAGGAATAAGTATTAAAAGATTTTTCTGCAGTACTGTAACAAAATACAAATAAGAATTTCAAATAATAACTTATTCTTACGAGCTAAAAATTTAATTATAAAGTATTAATATTAGTATTAATATTAGTACGGAAAGTTTAAATCTCAATATAAATTTTTGAAATATTTAAAAAATATACTTACAAAATTGATTGTAGTGGTTGATACAGTGATACTGTTGTTACTAATACTCGATGTTATTCATACACGATATCACGATGCACTGATTCTAACATTCGCATAGCGACAGCATTTTATACTGCTGTGATTATACGTACAAACTGGTCCCGCAATAAGTTATTTACACCGATTTGACTTGACCCCACGACATTCAAACTTTGCTTCGTAAGCGTTGTCTAGCCGTACGCGAGATAAACGATTCATAGTTATACATCCGCAGAATATTGCGAAAATAGATTTGCTTTCATCGTTATCCCTTGTTAAATGCAAAAATGCGAGTGGAACGTTCTGCGTGAAGAATTGTTGCGTGTGCGCCGCGTAAACGAGCACGGATGGTGTGCGTATAGAGACGTTTTTAATTATTTTTCGAAAATAATATTTCGGAAAACAACTTTGCCACACATGGTTGAATTTGTATTAAAATAACTTTTAATTTGGTAAAAAAAATAATTCAAAAAATTCAAAAAAAATTTTTAGTGGTGGGGATAAACAAAAAATTAAGCAATAAAAAAATTATTTTTAATTATAATCATAAAGTACTCTTAAAGCCATTCAACTTTTATTCAGAACATTTTTTTCTATCTCTCCTAGTTTCGACAATATTTGCATTGAAATAAAGAAACCGATTTTTTTCTAAGGGGTGTTTCACCCCTTAAAAGCGCGAAGCGGCACAAATTTGCGGTAGCTTAATTTTTAATTTTGTCTAGAGAATAACATATCAAAAGCTCATCGAAATCGGAGGCGGACACTTGGGTCCCTTTCCTTGTAAGTCATCAAAACTTAAAAGCAAATTTGTATGAAAATTCATTTTTTACAGAAACTTCCGTAAAATTTTGAAATTTTAGTAACTTATACAAAAAATTCAGAAATTTATTTCTAAAATTTCTAAATATTTTTAATAGTAAATAGAAACTTGTTGAAAATATAAAGTACATTTATATTGTAGTCTTGATAAAAACATATTTTTGTCTGCGTATCTGCCGAGAGTATAGTTGACGAACACATGTATGACTCCCCACTCTAGCATGTGTACGAAAAATATGCGATAGCTCTCGACGCCGAGAATGTGGACTCGCACTCACTCGTGCGCTAGCTGTACATAGAGAATGTAAGCGGACGTCCAGAATGTTAAACTAAAGTATTATCGAATAAACTATTACTCAGTTTTCCTTATACTCCGAGTATAATTAATCCACAATTTCATCATAACTTATAATGATAATATGTTTTTAGACATCGAAATATACGAAGAACAAGATCAAAATGAATTTGTGGAGACAGTATCTTTTGAAGGAATTGTTTCACCATTATTACCTTGTCATCGAAGACGTGTTAGCCACACTCTGCATTTAGTTGCAACAACTGATATTTTAAATGGTATTAATTTGAAAATATTAAACTGTTGTACAATAATATAATCAAGAAATGCACGAGTTTGTGGAACTTGATAAGATCACCAAAAAAATATGAGATAGTGGTCAAAACTTTGGGAGAAGCATTAAAATGACCTATTACTACACGATAAAACTCGTTGTTCGACTACTTTAAACAACTCATTAAGTTGGAAAACAAACTTTTTATCTTGTGTTGTCAACTGGATATTGCAGATTCTTTAACAACAAGCGATTATATGTAATATACACAATTTGAAATACATGTAAAATAAAAATTTTTAACTGATTTGTTAATATGTTATTAATTATATGTATAGATTTATAGAAAAGTACGTTAAATGCACTGAGCCAATCGCAGAAGCATGATATTCTTCAGGGCCAATCGCAGAAGCTTGATATTCTTCAGGGTGACATCAGCTATGGTTATTTACTACCAACAATTATTTCTGCCAAAAATAAATTGCAGAAAATAATCAATGCAGATCTAATTTATTGCACAGCATTGGTTAATCTATTAATAACGAGTTTGGAAAAAAGATAAAAATAATTTTTTTCTACAAAATTTCATTCTTGCAGAGATGTTGTATCTTTAAAAAAAATTTTTTAAATCATCTTGTTAAATTAAACTTTTAAATTGCTCTCAATAAGTTTGATTGCATTAATTACCTAGAATATCAATTAGGCGCGAGAAAGCAAAATTAAATAATGTTAATTATTAGAATAAATTAATTTTAAACACTAATTTGGAAAAATTAATTTAATTACGTTTATATTTTAGAATAAATTTTACGGTTTCTCCTTCAACTGCAGATTTTCAAATTTGTTCGAAATTGTCGAGGAAAGTAAGGAAGCAGCTGTAGCAGCGGCAATTCACCCATAATTCAAAATGAGATGGTTGAAGTACTTACATCAAATGGCTCAAGACAATGCAATGGCCGCTATAAAAAATGGATTAGTGGCATGTTATCATCTCCCATCGCAAAATTTTATAAGAGAAGAGATGGACATTAGTAATGATGGGTTCGATTTTGATAATGATAACGGAAGATGGAATGAAGACGAAATAAATACTCAAAGGGATTCTTCTTTAAGGATTACTGTACATGAAATCGAGTTCCAACGCTTCTGTCAAGAGCAAAAGAAAGATTTATCGATTTTGAATGCTTATCCTGTTATCAAATCAGCATTTCTTAAATTTGTAACGAAACACATTTCGCTCCCACGTGCGCGAACCGGCCTCCCCATCGCTCGGGTATCTCCTGCGAGTAACCAAGCGATAATGGAAATCCAACCCCACCACGCCATCGGAGGGGGAAGGCCTCCACACGCGACCGACACGTGACAGCCGGGTATATAAGCCGGTCCGAGCGTTCCGAAGGCAGCAGCAGCAGCAAGTCCCGTCCGCAACCGACCGCTCAGATCTCGGGATCTCTCGGATCTCATCGGCCGCCGCGAACTCGACAGGCTACTAGGACACGGGTACTCTCAGTCCTCCCGCATCACAAGGACTCGGGCACTCTCGGTCCTTCCGCACCGCGCTACGGACTCGGGCACTCTCGGTCCTAGCCCCGACTCGTTACGGACACGGGCACTCCCGGTCCACGCGGGTCCCGCATACGCGACACCGCACGCCCACGTGGCCCGCCGCCCGCGTCACGCGCCCCGACGCGCGTTCCCAAAGTACCCTCGGCGCCGTTTGCGTCCGAAGCGCCGCGAGCTACGCGTACTTGCGGATCAACCATATACACCGATACGCACACTCTCACTGTACATATATTTCATTCTCAATAAACGTATTCATTTATATACCACAACTACGGCATTCACGCTCACTCGCTTCCCCGACCCCTGGTTTCCCGACGAGCTCCTCCGGCAGAACGAAACACCGTTATAAATTTAATACTTTGTTGCCATCTTCGGCTCCGGTCGAAAGAATGTTTAGTTTTGCCACAATGTTTAACATTGGAAAATTCAATCGTCTCACAGATGAGAATTTTGAAAAAA
>NW_012026819.1:157878-158387 GCF_000956235.1 Wasmannia auropunctata
ATGTTTTCATGTTTTACGTTCACGTTTCATGTTTTATGGTAACGTTTTATGTTCATGTTTTTTTCATGTGTACGCGTTTCTTACGTTTGCCACAACGAACGCGTCGCGACACGTTTTTCTTTTGTTTACATTTGGTCACGTTTGATAAAATTCCTACGAACAGAGAGGAGGGGGTACCCCTTCTTAACAACATTATTTAAATAATTAAGGGGAGGGGGTTGATCCTATATTACGTAGCATTTTTGCGGGAGCGCGATCATTACACAGTTGGAACGACTCAGAATAGTGGTCATCAGCTCTCGCAAACAAAAAAGAAACCTCCGCAAGATGGCCAATTTTTACGTTCCAATCGAGGCTGTGAGTGAGAAGCCGTAAGTATCCATTTGTGTATCTTTATCATGAAATTTTGTATAGAAATTTCTCCATCATATAACTCATCCGTTTTCTTTTTCTCTTTTCAGTCCATCGAGCGTACCACGCATTTTGAGAAGGCGATTGGCATTGACTCA
>NW_012026819.1:160458-161272 GCF_000956235.1 Wasmannia auropunctata
TGTTGTTCGCATATCTGTAATACGTTCTCCAATGTCAGGACGTGTTTCTCTTGGACGCGGGTATACATTATATCCAGTTCCAGAACCATGTCCTGATATCGGAGAACGTATTTCAAGAATTTGCGAACGACTAAATAAAGTAATGATAAAACGATGAGAGTGCTAGTAAAGATATTAAAGGCTTATTAACATGGTATGACAGAAGTAGCGCGAAAACGACTGTATCGCGATTCAGTTTTCTATCAAAACGATACTGGAAGTACGATCATACGCCAGGCAGGAGGAGGCCCGCGGGATGCTAAGACGGGGGAGGTCGCGACACAGTCGTTTCTCGCTACTTCTGTCATACTATATATCAATGAGTCTTTAATGTATTTGATAGCACTCTCACCGTTTATCATCTAGTAGAATACTAGTTCTACGGGATGATAACCGGTGAGAATGCCATTAAAGATATTAAAGACTCATTGATATATAGTATGACAGAAGTAGCGAGAAACGACTGTGTCGCGACCTCCCCCGTCTTAGCATCCCGCGGGCCTCTTCCTGCCTGGCGTATGATCGTACTTCCAGTATCGTTTTGATAGAAAACTGAATCGCGATACAGTCGTTTTCGCGCTACTTCTGTCATACCATGTTAATAAGCCTTTAATATCGTTACTAGCACTCTCATCGTTTTATCATTACTTTATTTAGTCGTTCGCAAATTCTTGAAATACGTTCTCCGATATCAGGACATGGTTCTGGAACTGGATATAATGTATACCCGCGTCCAAGAGAAACACGTCCTGACATTGGAGAACGTATTACAGAA
>NW_012026819.1:161322-176599 GCF_000956235.1 Wasmannia auropunctata
GGCTGTGCGTTCGAGCGGCTCATGGACGATGGTGCGCTAGTATTGGCGGACTCGCCGAACGGACACTCGCTCATTCGGCGATATTTAAAAATTAATATCTCGTTAAATATAGCGAATTTTGCAAAATGGTAGAGGACTTTTCGATTCATTTTAGTCCATTCTATCTACCCATGAGCGGTCATACACCTATTCTGAGACACCCTGTATATATATATATATTATATATATATACATGTATATACACTCGCTTGATATATATGGTGCGAGGATCGTAATATCTTTGTTTTCGCGTCTTATATATCATCTATAGAAAATTCTATTGCTGACATCTCGTATCGCGGATGCCGAGGGCTCTCTCGGATGTGGCGTTCCGTAGAGTCTCCAGAATTTTTAGACCTTTTGATATAGATATATATACGCATCTTTAATCAACAATAAGTGCGATACTTATATATCTTGGTTCCCGGACCGGGGTTTAATCACTGTAGACGCATTTACCCTCTCATGGGAGGCATTAAATTTCTATGCGTTTCTACCGTTTATTTTATTGCCACGAGTATTGAGAAAAATAGTGGACGACGAAGCAATGGGTACCCAAGTGGCCTTCACAAATCTGGTTTCCGCTGTTTCGTCGTCTTTTGCTATCAGAACCGTTAATTCTTTCCCCTAGTCATTCTCTTCTTTCGTCTCCTTTCAGGGACCATCATCCAGCGTGGAAAACGCTTTCTTTGGAGGTTACGAAATTATCGGAGAAGCGTTCAAGGATCGCCTAGTACCTCCAACAACTATTCCAGCTTTACTGGCTTCCCTATCGGAATCAACTCAGTCAACTATTAAGCAGTACACCTATCCACTGCGCTCCTGGTGGAATTTTTGTCAATACCTTCGGATACCTCTTTACTCCCCATCAGTGTCTCAAATGCTAGAATTTCTAGCTCAGGATTTGCCTAATATCTCCTCTTATTTGAGTTTAAACACTACGAGATCGGCAATTTCATTAATCTCCCACAACGAAATCGGAAACCCTATAATCAGACGTTTTTGCAAGGGCGTCGCAGCACTCAAACCGCCTCAACCGCGGTATGATTACATGTGGGACCCGGCTCCAGTGATAGCCAAATTATCCGCTATTTTCCCGTACGATTCAGTCTCGTTGAAGACCTTTACCAAGAAATTAGTGCTTCTTCTTGCCCTCGGGACGGGTCATCGGGCTCACTCAGACCTTATGTTCCCTGAAACTTTCACATATCTCTTTAAATGAGAAACTTGTTATCCGTATCCCAGACCGGATTAAAACATCAGCTCCAGGTCGCTACCAACCCGTTTTCTGTTTCCCTCGCTTTGACGATCACGAAAACCTCTGTATCGTTCGTCTTATGGAACACTACATTAATACGACTAAAGACTTACGCCCATCGACAGGCGATTTTCTTTTTATTTCTTTTTCTAAACCGTACAAGACAGTTACATCACAGACAGTAAGCCGTTGGATCAAACAGGGCCTAGAGGATTGTGGAGTTAACACTTTCGTGTTCTCAGCACATAGCACCAGACACGCTTCGACTTTTCGAGCAGCGGGTGTCGCTCTTGATTTGATTAAACGAGCTGCGGGTTGGACCGGCGAGTCCCGAGTCTTTGCCAATTTTTATAATAGATCCATTATTAATCCAGAGGACTTTAGTAACGCGGTCCTCTTATCATAAAAAATAAGATTATTTATGCAAGAGTCATCCTAAAAAAAAAAGAAGAATTATAATAAGCCTATTACTTTTAGTCTATGCAACACATCTTAAGTATCACATAATTTTCTTTTGTATGCGCAATGTTAGATTGATTCCAACAATGTTAATATATTGTTCCCACACTTATTTCTCCTTCCAGTCATTATGTTCTGCGGCAAATCGCTGATTTGAACACCTACATAGTTTCCATCCGGACAAGACATACTTGGGCGTAAAGTAACTGAAAAATCGATTTTTAGTATCACATTTATAAGTTCTTATAATTAGTCAGTCACTGTTCTCATCAAAGAATATGGAAATTATAAAAATAAATATGTTTAAAATGCACAAAATAACGATATAATTAACTGCTCATATCGTTATTTTTGCTCATAAATGTAATTACGTTTAAGGAGGTTCGTTAGATCACTTGCGTAGGTGTAGTACTTGGGTAGGTGGCAAGGGGAGTATGCCTATAGATGTGTCTTTGTCGTTGCATTGAACATGTATTCCAACACACATACATGTCATAAGACGAAGTAAGCAGCAATATAACCTCGTTAGTATTTAAAATGTCAAATAGGCAAATACTTTCATCACTTTCTTGCTTGTATACAAAAAAATTATATGGTGGATGGAGTTCAAGTTTTGCAAAAACGTAAAAAAAGGTTTGCTCTAAGTAATTATTAATTTTTATGTAAATGGAAGCATTTTAAATGTATGTAATTAAGTAATATATCAATCATGTAATGCAACTGTCATAAGACAACAGGTATAAAACTCTAATTTTAGATTTTTTTTTTTAAAAACCATACGGTTAATTGGTTTGAAATTTTAATATGATATTAGTTTCGTTTTAAAGAATATTCTTTATAATTTTTAAACAGATTGAAGTATTTTGATTTTGTTATCAAACCTCCTTAACGTTACAGACAAATAAAACTAAAATGCCGTTACTAATTTTGTTATTAAAAAATGTAACTTTAACTGTGACAGTAATTCGCGTTTCTTTTGTCAATCTTAGTTAAGATTCATTCTTACTAGAATTTTCATCAATTGATTCATTTCCTGTTTATGATAAATTTAAATTTACAATTAAGAAATTGATTAAATTAAACGAATTAATGAATACTTCTTATAATTATATTATTTATAATTATTGTCTCAATGGATGTTTAATTTATTGATAACTTTTTCTAAATTTATAATCGGATTTTTCAATGATATTTCTTTGAGTAAAAACGATCATCCAAACATGATTATTGGCCAAGCCACGTTAGGCTTAAACATTGTAAAGGAATTGGATGGCATTGAAGTAGTCATATTACCAACGACGATCGATGGTTGCGCATTAACAGCGGGTATTGCGATGGTTCAAAAAAAAATAATCCAAATATAAAAGTTATCGTAAGTGTGCAAATGCTTTTTAACATCTGCCAATTGTAAATTATTGTTACTTATATTTAATATATATACAGCTATAATTGGTCATCAAAAATATTGCATTTATCTTGGATGGAAATAGAAATTTATGAATTACATGAAATTTCTATTTTTAGGAAGCTTAAACTGAACTTCTTGATCCTTTAGTCGAAAATATTAAAAAACATATGACTTCGCCTTATGAATTGGAAATTTCTATAACCGAATATACATAGCACGAAAATCAGAACGACTTACCGGACATGTCGTTTGACGCGGTTGTTACAGTAAATAAAACATATGGATTGATATAGCGACCGATCTTTAAAAAAAAAAAAACATTATCGACTTTAATATAGCATTTGGGGTAGCTGCGATTTTATCTAGTGAACTTTCTAACTCTCTTAAGGAAAAAAGGTACTTTTTTTAAAATTCAAGTCTCCTTTAAAATTTGTTACTTTTATATTGCGTTTTACGTTTTTTATGATAAAATAAGTCATTTAGTAGCTGATTTCTATTAAGAAATGTAATTTAGTGTTTATATTATTATTGTTTTGTTATTCGGTAACATTATATAATTCTTTTTATGCTCGCTAGAATGGTAATATGTGAATTTGGAAAAATGGATTCATCTAAGGAACTCACAAATCAATCAAGTTTAGCGCCTCGTGCCGGCTCCTTATCAGATCTCATGAATCAATCAAATTTGGAGCCTCGTATCGGCTCCTTATCAGATCTTATGAATCAATCAGATTTAGAGTCTCGTGTCAGCTCCTCATGAGATCTCACTAATCAATCAAGTTTGGAGCTTTGTACTGGCTCCCCATCAGATATTACAAATCAATTAAGTTCGAAGCCTCGTGCTGGCTCCTCATCAGATCTCACGAATCAATCAGATTTGGAACCTCGTGCCAGCTTCTTATCAGATCTTACAAGTCAGTTAAGTTTGGATCCTTGTTCCGACCTCTCATCAGATCATTTAGAATGAGCCTTTTTCTATTTTTGAATAGATTGTTGACAAGTCATAGAAAAAGCAAATCATTAAAATCGTGCATACTTATCTTAAGCATCTAATCCAGTAAACAAAAATATCATTTCAATAAAATATTATTTCAATAGTTCTTAATATTTTACATAACGTCATTATTGTGAACAAAGTGAGACGCATATCTAGAAATTTCAATAATATTGATATGAAAGTGAAATATTGTTGCAAATGATGTTACACTAATGATTATAATATTATATCACTGCAACATTTATAAAATGTTATATAAGAATAATAAAATATAAAAACAATATTTTTAAATGTTAATTTAATGTTTCTTGCTTTACTGGGAAGTAATCTGCAAAATATGTCATACGGAATAAATCGTAAAACTCAAAAGAAAAAATTTGGTCAAAATTAAAAGTTTCATCGACGATGTTTTTTAAACAAACACTCGATATGGAAATAATTTTATTAACATTTCTATACTTATTTTAGTTATACTCGTATTTTTATAAAAACGCATAGTAATGTAAATCTTTAATTATATCGCTTATAAGCGGCAGATATCTATATATCTATAAGAGAATTTATTTTTTATCTGATATACATGATACATAACACAAAATATTTTTGACACAGATATACTCTACTAATAATATTGTTGAGAATAACAATATTAATATTATATTAATTAAATTTTCAAATTTATGTGCAGGTTTTATAAAGCCATAACTGATGATATAATCAGTTATATCATTGATTATTTTATAATTTGTTAGATATGATTTTTTAAAATCAAAATGATAGGTATTTTTTACATTTTTACAATTGTACAATTGATAGTGAAATGTATTACTATATAACATGTGTGTCTTATTAAGAAATTAAAAAGTTGTACGCACATACAAAAATTATGCTATTAATTTTCATTCGTCAATGCTAATTTTTTCGACGAAGAAACTTGTTAATATGGGGGAGGCTATACACACACACACGCACATATCTTCTATAATGCTTGTAATTTTCATGACCTCAAATTATTATATCTTTTTTAAAATGTATAACATAAATTAGAGATGTTACAAAATTTAACCGAGTATTATAAAGATTTTAATATTATATAGAAAAGTTGATAATTTGCTTTTAACTAAAATATTATTTGCAATTAATATTAATCCTTGTCTAAAAAATGGGATATAAACAGATATAACATACATAAGAATCAAAGTCTAGATGGAAATATAATTAAATTTTTATTATAAGACGGTTCATAATACTTTCAAATAATTTAAAATGAAATTTGATTTGGTGGAATTCGATTGACTGGCGTTTTTTCAATTTAAATAAATATAATATATTATGAATCCAAAAAATATATATCCGAGAATCAGAGTTTGACAGTTACAAAACATTAATATAGTCGTTTCTAAACAGAATAATATGACATAAATTAAAGTAAAATTAAACTAAATTATATTTGAAAAACAAACAAACAAAAATGAACAAAATAATAAAGTAATTAATTGAACAGATATTAACTTTTGTAAAATTCTGTCGGCAAGTAAGAATTAAAAACAAAATTATTAATCTTTAAACCATTACATCCCAAAAAAATTACACTAACCACAATGTCGGTCTGACAGACCGCTATTATGCTCTCACTAATTTTATAAGTTATGTATAATAAAAATGTATGTTTTCTGAATATTTATTGTGATGGGGAAAAAGAAAACTATGTTTTAATGTGAGGGTTAACAAAAAAATGTCGTATACAATAGAAATAAAATATATTTAAATGGTGACAAATAAGAAAATGGTTGACAAGTAACGTTTCAATAGCAGTCTGTGAGACCGATATAGTGGTTTAAAGGTTAATTAAAAGTTTTTTAAACAGTATTTATGTAAACTATGGAACAAATACTGAAATTAATACATTAATATGTTTATTAACATTTGTTTTTTATATTACTGATCTATTCCTATATCGCTGTCGTTATTTATAAAATCAAATTAGCTTGGTTGCAAAATTTATAAACATAATACAGTAACCGCAGAAAAATCAAACGAAAAGTTCGGAAAGGACGAAGTGGGTTATTGTACTGATGACGAATATCGTCGAATCTTTGCGGTAACGAGATCAATCTGTGACCGAAACTAAATCAGGCTTGCGATTCTTCTTCACTGATCACCTACAACTGCGTGTCAATTGATTCTCACCGTATAAAAAGAACTTTTTATTTGGACATCTTCTTGCACTGTCAAAAAATAACAAGAATGGAAAAAGGAGCAGCGGAACAGAATTCTTTGCCATTTTCTTATAATGTAGTGTAACTTTCAATGTTACGACGTCTACAAATCCAGATATCCAATGGGTAAAGTCAGATTTGATTAATAATAATTTTAGTTCTCAAATATTCATGCATGCAATGTACACCGATGCGTCCGTGTCAATATTATCGTAATTAGAAAATAGTTTATAGAAATGTATACAGGAAAATAGCTTTTTCTCCAATTATATGTTAATCCAATAAATATCGAATGTATAATATTCGCGATATGCGGTACATCACGTACACTCAGTGAAATATAAAAAAATGTATATTAATTTGCCAATGCTACAATGTAGTGTTTTATTTCGTAGACCGTCTTTGAAAAGGGATCTTAGAAATTGAAGCCTTGGAAAGAATGATACGAGTTATTGGCCAGAAAAATCAGATCCATACACCTTCAGATCTATAAAAGAACACATTCGGAAGACCACGTGCAGTAAAGTAATAGGTAAATACCATAAGACTTTCTTAATTTATTTATTTTGACTTTATACTTTTAGTTAATTTTTGAAAAACTAACGAGGCATACGAATATTATAATAGCTAATTCGCATAGCTCCATACATTCGAGACTTGTAGATCACAAGATCTAAATGTAACAAGAAGAACATATATCTTCCAATTTTACATATTAACAATAATTGAAAAAAAATTTAGCGCAAATTAAAATAAGTTTCACGTGTTATGAAATAAAAATAAAAAAATCCATTTAATTTTTTTAAATATATTCAAATTGCGGAATAAGTAATACTAAAATGTGAATCAATTTTGCGTGTCATTCTGACAAAGAGTTATAATGCTAAGTTATAATCTTCTTTGTTTTATTTGAATTTACTTAAAGTGTAATAATTGTCCGTGTTTCACGCAAATTATACATCTGACAATAATCCACGCAATGTAAGGCAAAATATTTATAAAGAATCATTGGCAAACTTTAATCTATTTTAATATGATTGTTTCAGAGCTCGTTATTCAGTAAAGATAGTTACCATATACCTGAAGAAAAAATTTGAACAATTAGCAAACAGCGTCAAAGATCGCGGTGTGGTTTACACTTTGCTGCAGTTGTCGGACGAGCAAAAACATAGAGGTGTGATAGCAATTTTAACAGGCAGCTTCGCTTATTCTTTCTGCTAATTTGAAAAGAAACTTGGAGTACGGGTGACAGTGGTGATGCCAAAGACAATTCCAAAAAAAATATTCTTCAAGTGTCAAGGTCTCTCGGCAAGAGTGATCGTCTGGGCCCTAGATATGGTAAACGCACATTGTTTGCGGATTGGGTAGGCTGGTACCACCTTAAATTGGAAGGTTCGCTCTCCAAGGCGGGTGATTCTCCAATAAACGAATTCAGCAATTACGTTGGTTCAGACATTTATTAATTAACTGCACAATATCGTTAAAACGAGGTGAGCGGTATAGCTGAGACTTATGTTATCACACGCGGAATTACAAGCCGCTGGGAGTATCGAAAACTCTTATATGCGACCATGCAGAGACCGCAGAGCGCTCGGTGGTATGAGCGTTTACGAGACGGAAATCTTGAGGACGCCGATCAAAGGTAACAGGCGTTACAGGAACGCAAATTCGGTTAGACTGTAACCGAGTAGCGAGATCGTGGAGTTCGCGAAACGAAAGCGGTAGACAAAATCTATAGATCCGTACGCATCGGGATCTGGTGGCGAACTCTCCAATCGCGCTAAAAAATGTGATGCGCAAGGATTTTAGGTTTTGAAAAAAACAACACATGGAGGTGGCGTGACATCCGGCGCGTCCGTAAGCGCGAGGCTCACACGGGGAGGTCACGCGGTACACGCGTGACTTCGTCGCTCCAGATGTGCGCACCACGGGCAACGTACAAAACGCGGATAATGGTTGCGGCGCGGAATCCGGAACATACCGCCCGCCTCGAATGTGATGCATTCGAAATAATTTACATTGTAGATGTCGATGATACATGATGTCAAACGAGTACAATAAATGAAGGCGAAATTACAATTGGTACGCGAGATTACAAAGTATGATGTATTAGGTCGAGACTCCGCCCGCCGTGACAGATCCTTTTGCTTCTTCGGTATTGATATCCACGGGAAGGAAACACAATTTTGCGATGGGTCGCCGATATTCTGACCGGCTGGTTTGAACGGTTACAACTCGGGTCAAGCCGTCGTCACCGGGATGACAGGCAGTAATGCGGCCGAGTTCCCAGTGGCTCGGCGGAGTCAACGGATTGCGCACGAGAACGATCTGACCAACTTTGGCCAATCGTACGACAACGCGCCATTTTGGGCGTTGTTGAAGGGTCTGCAAATAATCACTTGACCAAGACCTCCAAAAAATTTCGGTTAGGCGCTGGATCGTCTGCCAGCGGGAAAGCCTATTTTCGTTCAGATCGAGCACGCTAGGCTCGGGGATGGCGATAAGCGGGGATCCGGTCAAAAAATGTCCCGGGGTTAGCGCTCGGTAATCATCGAGACTGTCGGAAATAGCGGCAAGAGGGCGCGAATTAAGGCATGCTTCGACGCGACAGAGAAGCGTGGTCATCTCTTCAAGAGTTAGCGTATAAAGACCGATACATCGCTTGAGGTGATGCTTCATGCTGCGCACGCCAGCTTCCCACAAGCCGCCGAAATGCGGTGCGGCGGGAGGTAAAAAATGCCACGCCGTCTTGTCGGTCGCGAGACAATTTAAAAAATTTGGATCGCGAATTGCCTTTGCATGCGCTTGGGATAATTCACGATCGGCACCTTTGAATGTTGTTCCATTATCCGAGTACATGGACTGCGGTAGTCCTCGCCGAGAAACAAAGCGCTGGTACACGGCGATAAACGTAATAGAACTGTAATCGGTAACAAGTTCAAGGTGAATAGCCTTGGTCGTGAGGCATACGAAAAGCGCGATGTATGCCTTCTGCGATTTATGACCTCGGCCGGGAGCGGTACGGACGACGATAGGTCCTGCATAATCAACGCCGGTGTGAACGAATGCGCGGGATGTGCGGTTAACTCTTACATCCGGTAGATCGCCCATAAGTTCGACTGGTACTTCAGCTCGTTCACGGGTGCATTTAATGCATTTATAAAGCACGGAACGTACGGTAGCGCGGGAACGAAGGAGCCAAAACTCACTCCGTAGCGATGCGAGTGTGAGTTGTGGGCCGGCGTGCAGCGTTCTCATATGATGGTGCTCGATTATGAGCGACAAGAGCGGATGTGAGCGGACTACGATCGGGTTTTTTGTCGCCCCTGGGAGACGTGCGTGACGAAGTCGTCCTCCTACGCGGAGAAGACCGTCGGAATCCAGGTACGGATTGAGAGAAGATAAGGAGCTGCTTTTCGGCAGCGGACTTTGACGGGACAAGGCCGCAAGCTCGAGCGGAAACATATCTGCCTGAATGGACCTTAGCCAGTAAAATTTAGCCTTGTCAATCTCGTCGGGTTGTAGGCTTGCGGAGCTAAAGGAATCGGAACGTTTCTGGCGAGACAAAAAACGATAAAGGTATGCGGTAACACGGAGTAGCTTCGGCCACGAGGAGAATCGAGACGCAAGGTCCCAGTTCGGTGCGGAGTGGAAGACGGGTACGGATGGCTGAGGGCGTTCCTCGAGAGGAGCGTCCGGCGATACGGAAGGATTTGCATTCGGCCAACCGTCGGGTGGTTGGCGCAGCCACAACGGGCCGGACCACCAAAGGTTGTGCTTTTCTAGGGCATCAGGAGCGAGACCGCGAGAGGCGCAGTCCGCGGGATTTGTTTGTGTCGGTACATGCCGCCACGGGACATCGGGAAGAAGGGAATGGATCGCGGAGACCCGATTGGCGACGAAGGTTTTCCATCGAGAGGGTGATTGGTTCAACCATGCGAGCGTAACGGTTGAATCGGTCCAACAGTGACATTCGATAGTCGGCAGTTGGAGAGCTAAACGAGAAAAATGCATTAAGCGAGCGAGAAGATGAGCAGCCGATAATTCGAGTCTAGGTATGCTCATGGTTTTAAGTGGTGCTACTTTAGACTTGGCGATCAAAAGCGAGACGGTAATTGATCCATCGATCTGAACGGTACGAAGATACACGGCGGCGGCAAACGCAGAGGTCGAAGCATCGGAAAAGCCATGAAGAGCGCTGTGAATGGTGTGAGAGCCATATGCCACCCAGCGGGGAATTCTAATTGCATCGAGACACGAAAGCCGATTGTAATATTTCAGCCAATTGTCGTAATGTTGACTAGGAATTTCATCATCCCATGAGCACTTGAGCGACCACAAACATTGCAAAAATATCTTTGCTGTAATAATAACCGGTGTCGCCCA
This sequence comes from Wasmannia auropunctata, assembly GCF_000956235.1. Classification (NCBI taxonomy): domain Eukaryota; kingdom Metazoa; phylum Arthropoda; class Insecta; order Hymenoptera; family Formicidae; genus Wasmannia; species Wasmannia auropunctata. Next base: position 172,089 of record NW_012026819.1, read on the forward strand.
GCCAAGAGGATCGAAAAACTTGGCGATAAGTGACAGGATCGCTCGTTTCGTTCTACCGGGCGAAGACGGGATAGACACGCGAAATTGGAAGATGTCATGGGTCGGGTTCCAAATGATCCCTAAGACTTTGAGATGCTTGTCTCCCTGAAGAACCTTATTAGTGGCTAGTCCGTGATCGGCGGGATCGATATCGGACAAGAGTTCTTCGGAATTGCTTGCCCACTTCCTAAGGCGAAAACATCCTTTGTTGAGGAGCTGAATTAATTGATCGCGAGTTTGACGCGCGAGGATTTTATCGTCGGCACCGAAAGCACAATCATCCACATAAGTGTGATGACGCAAAACGGGAACTGCTAACGGAAAATGAGCACCGTCGTCGTTGGCGAGTTGCTCTAAAACGCGGAGAGCGAGATATGGAGCGGCAGCTGTGCCATACGTGACGGTTTCGAGACGGTAATCGTTGACGGGTTCACTGGTAGAAGGGCGCCAAAGGATGCGTTGATAATTAGTATCGCGAGAATCAACGCGAATTTGCCGATACATCTTGGCGATATCGGCGGTATAAACATACCGGTGTTGACGCCACTGCATGATAATGGTAGCTAAGTCCTTTTGAAGCTTCGGGCCTATCATCATGTGGTCGTTTAACGATGTACCGTTGGTGGTTCGACACGATGCGTTGAATACAACGCGTAAGCGGGTGGTTGCACTACTGTCGCGTAGGATGGCATGGTGCGGTATATAATAGCGAAATGGTGACTCGATAGAGTCGGTCGACGGAATTTTGGTCATGTGGCCGAGGTTCTCGTATTCACTGAGAAAATCGCGATACTCGGTAGCGTTGGCTGGTTCGCGACGAAGACGTTGCTCCATGCGATAGAGACTCGATAAGGCGGTGAATCGCGACTCACCCAACGAAATAGGCGGTCCGTTTTTAAACGGAAGTCTCACTATATAACGTCCATTGGACGAACGAGTGTGAGTAGCTACAAAATGCTCTTCACATCGGTCTTCCTCAGGGCTTCGGTGCACCTTTTGAGGAAGCTCTTCGGTCTCCCAGAACCGACGGAGATCGAAGTCAAGCCCTTCGAGAACGACTCCGTGGTGCGCGTGTACGAATGTCGAGTCGCTTACCGAGGGTGCGGTGATTGGACCGGAAAGGATCCACCCGAGGGTGGTGTTTTGCGCGGTAGGTTCGCGTTCGGAACCCTTTCGAACACCATCGAGAACGAGCAGGCCGAATAAATCAGCGCCGATAATGAGATCTATTGGGTCGGAACTCATGGGTTCGCTATCGGCTAACTTGAGTCCAGCGACATGCTTCCAAGTGCATGCGGTGTTCATTCGACTTGGTATATATTTCGTTAACGATCGAAGTATGAGCGCGGTAGTTGAATAGGCAGGTCCCTCGCGCGAAACGGGGGTAATCGTAATCTGAGCAGCGCTGCGAACAATGGATTGGGTTTCGCCGATGCCAGTAATACAGACGGCACGTTTAACTTTTGGCAACCGAAGGCTCTGAGCCAGCGATTCGGTCATCAAGGTTGAAACGGAACCTTGATCGATAAGGGCACGCACGGTAACGAAACGTCCGAGGGGGGAATACACGCGAACGCGGGCAGTTGCAAGCAAAATTTTGGAGTTTGGCGCCACGGTACGAGACATTAAGTGTGACGCCACTTCGGTGTCAGCGGTGACTGATGTCGAAGCCGACGCTGGCTCGGACTCGCTCGTTTTTGCAGAATCGATGGAATTATCGAGATGCAACAACGTATGATGGCGCTTACTGCATTGTCGGCACGCACGCGAACTGGTACAGTCCTTGACAGAATGTTTTATGCTAAAACAATTGATGCAACGCTTTTGCGATTTAATGAAGTCGAAACGTTGGGATGGCGTTTTCTTTAGGAACATGGAGCATTGATACAATAGATGATTTGATTTACAAAGCGAACACGAAAACGGAACGGCGGCCGCGTTATGTGATGCAATAGCTTTCCTTTTGGACAATTCCGGTAATGTGTCTTTCAAACTCGTTGGTGTTATTGCATCTAACGCGCGAATGCGAGTCTCGAGAAATTGGTCAAGTTCATGATAACTTGGATATTCTAAGGTATCGCCTAGCTTGAGTTCCCAGGCTTTACGTGAGGTTTTGTCCAGCTTTCGAGCTACAAGCAAAACAAGAAAGTCATCCCAATGTCTGACGGCACGACCGAGGTTAGTGAGGGCTTGTATCGCGGTGTTAGCTTGATCACGCAGGTTGCAAAGATCTTTGGAGGTCTCTGAGGTAACTGTAGGTAAATCTAGTAGCGAGATCAAGTGAGTAGTCACAAGGCGACGCTTGTTGTCGTAACGGGACACGAGAATATTCCACGCGACCTCGAAGTTAGCGTTAGTGATTGCGAGATGGTCAAGCGCTTTACTTGCAGCTCCTTTTAGACACGAAAACAGATAATGCATACGATTTACATTGGATAGATTCGGATCGTTCTGAATCATTGATTGGAAGCGATCGCGGAAGGTCTCCCATTTATCGATGCTGCCGTCGAAAGTCGGGAGGTTGAGCTTCGGCAGATGCGGCGATGGTCGAGAAAAGTCATGCGGGTCACTTACAGTTATTGTAGGTGTAGGGTCGGTTTCGTAACTGGCGAGTACCTCAACCATGAAGTCGGCGGCCTCATTGTAGCAGTCCTCACATGTCTCGAAACAAGCACCGGTGAAGTACGAGTGCGTTGCTCTCAATTTCTCGTCGGAGAGACGCGTGATTTGTCCATCCAAGGTCCGGCATTTGGCGAAGTTCTCCTTCAGGGTCGCGAGGCGTTGTCGCGTTACAGCCCGTGTCATTTTTGCCTGGCCGAGCTTCTTGAAATTCGACAATGCGCGCGACACGGAATTCATCGTCTGATTCTGCAGCACCATAAGATCCTCAAGGGTGACAGACATGGTGAACGCAGCAAATGTGCTGATCGGTTAACGATTGAGAGTCGGAAAACACGGAACTTGTCCTTGGCAGCGATCCGGCTCGAAGGACCAATGTTTTTGGAATGGGTAGGCTGGTACCACCTTAAATTGGAAGGTTCGCTCTCCAAGGCGGGTGACTCTCCAATAAACGAATTCAGCAATTACGTTGGTTCAAACGTTTATTAGTTGACTGCACAATATCGTTAGACGAGGTGAGCGGTATAGCTGGAACTTGTAGTTTTCACACGCGGAATTACAAGCCGCTTGGAGTATCTAAAACTCTTATAAGCGACAATGCAGAGACCGCAGAGTTCTCGGTGATATGAGCGTTTACGAGACGGAAATCTTCGAGACGCCGCTCAAAATTGAAAGGCGTTACATAAACGCAGGTTCGGTTAAACTATAACCGAGTAGCGAGATCGTGGAGTTCGCAAAACGAAAGCGGTAGGCAAAATCGATAGATCCGTACGCATCGGGATCTGGTGGCGAACTCTCCGATCGCGCGCGAAAAAAATGTGATGCGCAAGGATTTTTGGGTTTTGAACAAACAACGCATGGAGGTGGCGTGACATCCGGCGCGTCCGTGAGCGCGAGGCTCACACGGGGAGGTCACGCGGTACACGCGTGACGTCATCGCTCCAGATGTGCTCACCACGGGCAACGTACAAAACGCGGATGATGTTTGCGAACGCGGAATCCGGAACAGGTTAACTTCACTTTAACGATACTCCACGTGTGTTAATCCGCATCTTTCGCCTTTCCGTTCTTCTCGTATGATAAGCCGTGCATGTTGCGGTCTACTACACCGACGCTCGGGGAGAGCGCGGGAATGGTTGAAGAAAATATATTTTCTTTACATATATATAATATTATATTTAATTTTTTAATTAAAGATACAAAGAGATTTAGAACAGCTATTAATTTGCAATTTTTAGAATTTATATAATAAATATATTTATATTCCCAAAAATTATAACATAAATAAGTTTTGATTTGATGAACAACCTAAAATTTTTTATGAAATAGCAATTTTTAGGATATATATTTTAACATAAATAAGTTTAATAATCTAAAATTAAATTTTTAAATTTACGAAAAAATCTTATTATAATTAACGACGAATATTCGTGAATTGTATATCTGTAGTATACTATATTATTTAAATTTTCTTATAATGATTAAACTTTTTAGAATGTTGCGTAATGTGAGTTGTTTATATTTTATAGAACTACACATGTATATAAATTAGGAGATATATGAAATGTAACATCATTAAAAAATAATTTTTCATAAATATATTTTACGAAAATTAAAAATTTAAGTTTAGAATGATTATGAATAATTAATTTTATCAAAAATATACATGGTGTCTCTTAATAGGTGTATCACCGCTCATGGGTAGATAGAATGGACTAAACTGAATCGAAAAGTCCTCTACCATTTTGCAAAAATTCGCAATATTTAACGAGATATAATTTTTGAATATCGCCGAATGAGCGAGTATCCGTTCGGCGAGTCCGGCCCACCGCCAATACTAGCGCACCACCGTC
>NW_012026819.1:176649-177484 GCF_000956235.1 Wasmannia auropunctata
CCGCGTGTCTCGGCTCTCGCGCTAAGCAACCGCGCTCGATGGACGATCGCGCGCTAGTATTGGCGGTGGGCCGGACTCGCCGAACGGATACTCGCTCATTCGGCGATATTCAAAAATTAATATCTCGTTAAATATTGCGAATTTTGCAAAATGGTAGAGGACTTTTCGATTCAGTTTAGTCCATTCTATCTACCCATGAGCGGTCATACACCTATTCTGAGACAACCTGTATAAATTAATATATATATATATATATATATTTACATTATTTTAGTTTTTTTCCTCTTTTATGTTATACTTTTTTTTTAATATCAATTATTTTTTAATATAATTTTTCCTATTTAATCATATTTCCATTTATAATAGATTTAAATATATATATATATATTTATTTATTTATATACATATTTTTGATAAATTATAAAATCTCATATGTTTAAAAGTTCAACTTACCGTTCTTTATTTTTATTTAATTTAAAACTGTTAATAATTGTGGCGGAATCACCGTTGTTATGCGTTTAATTACGCGGCAACGAGCCGCCACCATTTTTAAATAAGCGCGCGCCGAGCTTCTCAATCCGCCGCTTGGTGGCACCGAACATTTACGCTTTCGCGTAAGGAGAAAACAGTTGCGGAGTCTATATAAGAGGGCTCCGGAACCGGTTCGAGCAACCTCTGCCCTTGCGGCATAACCGATAGCAGGTCGTATACCTCGCCATCATTCCTCGAAAGCCTCTCTCAGAGATCAACCTCGAGCGTATCCGTACTCGGCCGTCAAAACCCTCTTCGGGGCGACGTTGCCTAGAGGCAGCCAGCTCGGCTGCAAAGGAGCCTC
>NW_012026819.1:177534-177984 GCF_000956235.1 Wasmannia auropunctata
AAAAGTAAATCTATTTCACATATAAATATAAATATCATTGTGCTTACAATTAGTAAATTCCTCTAAAGTACTTTAAATTGAACAAAGTTATATTTCTTTGTTACGTATATGTATAACTTATAATAGTTATTTAAAATAGTTATTTAAATAACTTAAAGTACTTTAAATTGAACAAAGTTATATTTTTTTGTAACTGATATTGATAGCAACTAAACTGTAAAAAATGGTCATGGTCGGCGCGGGGGCAGATCACCCCTCCTTATCCGGCTACGGCCTTTGGAAAATCCATCTTCTCACATGGACAGCTGTATGTGGCCTGCTCACGCGTCGGAAAACCTTCTGATTTATTCGTGTACGCACCAGATGGAAAAACAAAAATATTGTGTATCCAAAAGCACTTCAATAAACGGAATTAAAACACAAGCACTTTCTTTCCTTTAAGTAGCATTG
>NW_012026819.1:178034-180654 GCF_000956235.1 Wasmannia auropunctata
TTCCGATCTAGGATTATTTTATATTGATGGGTACTCTCTTTTTTTGTAGCAAAATTTAAATTAAATAAAATTAGGATTAGAGAAGTCATTTTATAAATGTTTCTTAAAAAGTATCATACACATTAATTACATCCTTCTTAAATTAAAAATATTGTTATGCTCGTGTTCACTGTTACACTCGCGCCTGCGACAAAGACGGTGACACTCGCGAGATCGCGCGAAAAAGAACAACACACTTGTTTATAAAAGAACTACAACGGTTTATTGAACTCTTAATACATTCAAGCGTATCTCCAACTCGCGTCAATCCAGAGAGTCCCGCCAAACAACTCGTTGCTAAGGGAGCAACCCTCTCTTGTCCGCTTCCGCGGACGATTTCAGTCGGCGCAACCAACTTATGCTCGGCCGACACCGAAACACGGGCGTAACAATATTATTTTAACAAATAAAAACTGTTCAAAAACAAATGTGAAATCATACAAGTTGCCAAGTATTTGATTAGACATAAAAACAAAAATATTTTTTTAATAAATCGTTTAAACCATTTAAAAGTATATGCAGCAAAAATTTAATGCCATTGTCTTTCCAAATAATTTTAAATTTCATAAAACAGACTTAAAGTAACTAAAATGACCAATGATTTAAAAAAGATGTAATGTACTGCAATACTTCTTTATATACATGACGTAAATTTTTTAAAAATATGATTAGTATTTCAATAACTATTGAGGACGTAAAATGGTAGAGGACTTTTTGATTCAATTTAGCCCACTCTACCTGCCCACGAGCGTTTTACCGTTGAGTACCGGACACCCTGACCCCTATATATGAATTAAAAATAAAGTACACAAAAATTCAACAACTGTAAGTTTCCAGAATAAAGAAAAAATTAATAATTATATGAGAAAAGAATTGTAATAACCAAAGACATATTTATCTTGTAAAGATAAAGAAAAATACGTAATTAAAATACAGAAATTTCATGATATAAAAATTTAACACAGTCATACAAAAGCGTATAAAATAAACGTGTAAATCCAATGTCATATACTTATCTGAAATTATGAGTTAATTTTAACAAACATATCAAAATAAAAAAATAAAAGCAGACTTAAATGATTAATTAACAATAGTGAAGTAATGCCAATGCGAGTCAACACGGATGTTGTTGTGTAATAATTATAATATCCAGCCACACGTAAACTGCGCGCCATATTTTTGTCGGACTTGAAACAGTTCTTTACAAGAGGCCGGAATCCATTTGTAACGAATTAAATTGCAATTTAATTTCTTTGATGCTAACGTACATCTATAAAAATTCTCTCCCCAAAATCTGTAAAGAAATTTATTGTAAAATACATATATATTATTTATATATATTAGTTATTGCGAAGAATATCACCACACATACTTTGGTAGGGGAATGGTAGGACGCCCTTAAAAGGTACTCGCAAACAGTCAGGAATTGAAAACAGTCAGAATTTCTTGAAATTGAAACTATACGTTGTACTAGAAGTCGTTGACATGCTTGTGCAATTAGAATGAGATTGACCGTGTTAATACTGAGAAGCAATTAAAAATAGCATTTTTTATACGTGTCACCTATACAAAGTTCATAAAAATGTTGCGTTTATTTTTGCAGGGCCTAAACTAGCAGTAAGATGTTAATAAAAACGAGCATGCGATAAAGGGACATGAAACGGATATTGTGAAAATATTTTTTCAAACCTTTTTTTACCGTTTAGTTTGGAAAATAGAGCCTTGAAAAAAATGTTATTTTCGATTTTAATTGACATATGGAGACGAGTGAAGGAGGCGGCCAGTTGAGTTGCGTTAGTCTGCGTCTATCTGAATTAATTTTTTTCCGCGGTGCGTGCGGCCTATGGACAGGCACAACCAAATGTTTTCTCTCACTGCACTGGCGGGAGTGGAAGTATTGCCACCGAGTACGCGATGGGACCTAACTTTTGGATGGTACTGTCACGAGTGTACTATCTTAATTAAAATAAATTGCGAAAAATATCACCTCAGCCGGGAATCGAACGCGGATCTCTCTATTTATCGGGCGGGCGTCCTACCATTTCTCTACCGAGGCATATGTGTGATAATATTCGTCGCAATAACTAATAATATATATAAATAGTATATATGTATTTTGCAATAAATTTATTAATAGATTTAGGGGGAATTAATAGATTAGGGATTTAGTGGATACCGGCCTTTTGTAAAGAACTGTGTTTCAAGCTTTGAGTATATAGACATGGAGGGGGCATGTAGGCTCGAAAACTGTGTCCAAGATGTGTGCGAGAGAGAAAGATAGACGAGTAATGTTCGTCCTCTCTGCGCATGCGTCGATCATTTAACAGACAGAGAGGACGAAGTATCACGTGGTATCGCTCGTATCTATATACTCAAAGGTTTCAAGACAGACAAAAATGCGGCGCGCTATTTGCGTGTGGCTGGATATTGTAAAAACTATTACGCAACAACATCTGGTGTTGGCTTGCATTGGCGTTATTGTTAATTTATTCTTGACGAACCCTAATTCCTTTAAAGTTATTTCAATTACCTTATTTAAACATAAAGATAGATGAGAGATAACAAGTGTATTATTTATATG
>NW_012026819.1:180704-183828 GCF_000956235.1 Wasmannia auropunctata
CTGAGGACGAATCCTCGCAATTCGAGGCCGAGTCCTCGCCGCACGAGGCCGAGTCCTCGATAAAGGGAATTGCGACCATTACCTGCCGCACCACCGAGGCCGAGCCCTCGACCACGCAGATTGCGACACGGAACTACCGTGCCATTCCACCAGATAAAGTGACGCGGGTCTCGATGTGGTGGACGCATACATAAAATTTATAACATACCACGTATAAAACAGTGCGAATAAACAAAGTGTTTTGATACGAAACAAGTGTACGGACTTAATCCTCCCTACGCACGATCCTTCGACGATCCAAATTCAATGTGTAATAATCAATAAATTCAATCGAATAAAACGTTTTATTAGTAACAATTATTCGTAGGAGTGATCACTAAAGAAAATTTCTGATGTAATTGCTTATAAATTGTCTGCACATATGTATTGTATGTACGTTCCTATCGTCTTGCATTTCATTGGATCCAACCCAAAACAAAAGTTGCGCGGCGATACCTGCGCGAAGACTCAGTTTTTCGCTGAGTGGACCTACTGGTTATACTGTGGCCAGGCCGGGAAGGAAAAGAGAAACTGAAATCTCCAGGGAGTTCCACGTCGCGTTAAATTGCGTATTTATTCTCGACTTATTTCCATGTGTCATACGGCGCCTCACCAGACATTCACGGAGAACGAAAGGAGGAGCAGTCGCTGAGGATAGCAGGATCGTCCTGGAAGAGCAACGGACCCAGAAGATTTGGCGAGGCGACAGAGTAGGTCGTCGCAACTACGCTGAGCACCCCGCGACATAGGGGCGTAGAATCAAGTCGGCCAGCGGCGATCGGGCCCAAGCATTATCGATGTGATAGATCTTGTTCTCGTATATTATTTACCGATGAAAGCTTCTTTACACGTGAGGGAATTTTTAATGCACACAATATGCATTATTGGGCGGAAGAAAATTCGTTCATAACCCGAAATCGAAATTTCAAAGTTCAATGGAAATTAAATGTTTGGGCAGAGATCATAGGCGATAAACTCATTGGACCATGCGTTCTTCCGAACAGGATTACAGGTGACAATTATGTCGACTTCCTTGCCGGATGTATTAAAAGATTTATCGTTACATATTTGTGAAACGATGTGGTTCCAACATGATGAAGTACCACCTCATTATAACAGACGTGCGAAACATTATCTGGATAAAAATTTTCCAAATTCTTGGATTGGCCGAGGTGGTCCCGTCACATAGCCTGCAAGATCGCTTGATTTAAACCTGCTTGATTATTTTCTATGGGTACATTTAAAAAATTTTATTTTTTGAAATCCTGTGGAAACATCAGAAGATTAGGAAGAACAGCTTCATTGTGCAATAGCAACCGTTACATCGAAATGGTCTAACGTGCATAAAAAATCTAATTCATGGAGCAAGAATGTGCATACAAATTGGAAGGTCTGCATTTCAAGCATATGCTTCAAAATATTTAATCGGTCCTTTTCAGGGCCGCAACATTTTTAGAACATTGGAACAATAATCTTAAATCAAAATTATTGACGTGTTATCTAATCTACTTATTTTACTTTCAGTTATTGCTTTCAGTGATCACTGTTTCGTTCGCGGCAAGGAATCGTGGATGAGCGACGATCAGTCGGCAATGAGTCACGGAGAAATAATTAAGCGTTCGCGTCTTGGATTACAGGATAACATATTTACACTATTAACATTAGATCTGTGTATGTACACGGGTTTCAGTGCGCCGCGTTGCAACTGTTCGAAGTTTCAGCACAAAGAATTCGCGGTTATCGCAAGGATTCGCGGCCAGCACCGAGTGCTTGAGTTCAGTAATGTACGACACCGTCGCGTGTACTTCTAAAACAGAAAATAACCGGCGCAGGGCGCGAAAACCGGGGTTATATACTCCGGCTGACAGAACGAGCTAGAGAGATCAGTAGCAGCGCACGTGCTGATCAGCTGACACACAGGAGCCGATCAGCTGTTTTTGCCGAACGACACTCACCTTGGCCTGGATGTTTACGTTTTACAAGCTGCGCGAGGCTAAGGACAACGTAGCCGGCGACCTAGCGAGTGACTTAGAATTATCGAAGAGTTGATCCTAGAAATGACCGCGATTGAAAGCGCAACGTTATGAATTTGGAACAATCACAATTAGAAAATGTTCTTTTATTAAGTAAGTTGTATTCAAAATAGTGATATTTACATATCATTCAAAGTTCTTATTAAATCTTTAGCTGTGTGGAGACGAAGGAAACCCTGCTGAATTTTGTATTACTGAAGATGGCTCGAAACGGAACCGAAACGTCTGCTATTGTACTTAAGCAACTATTAAACTAATTATTAAAAATTAAACTTTACGCACTAACATAAGATCTATCTACGTAGTAATTGTTAATTAGGATTTATAAATCACTTTAAACTATTGCAATTGATTAAAATCCATTATTTAACAATCGGCTAAAGATATCGATCCATTTTTTTGGTAATTATTATTTAACACTAATAAATTAATTAGAATAAGTTCTAAATCTCTCGTATTATTTATTTGTTTACACAACATTTAATAAATTAACGATAATATCTGAGATGTGTTTGTATAGTAATTGTTAATTAAAACTTAGAAATCAAACCGAATTGTTGCAATTGTTTAAAACCTATTATTTAATAATCGGCTAAAAATATCGATAATCCACTTGTTTCGAAATTATTATTTAATACTAATAAATCGGAAAAGGTTCTAAATCTCTCACGCTACACATTTGTTTATAACGCGTTATTTAACGACAATATCTGAGATCTGTTTCTGTAGTAATTGTTACCTTAAACAAAAACGTTTTTTTTAAAAAGAAAAAAATATTTACTAAGTATAAAAAAATGTATGCTACATCATTTCTTAATCAAATATATTTTTTAACAAGTAAATTATAAAATCAAATATATTTTTTATAATAGTTTATTTTACTAATTTAAAAGTTTATTAAAAAATAGTGAGACCTCTAATAAAAACTTTTTAATAGCGTTTTTAGACGATACGGGTTTGATCGCTTCGGGAGCGATTAATAATGTCACATGTTCTCCTCGTCCAATCAGAATCTACAAAAAAGCATGTGACATCATTAATCGCTTTTGGTA
>NW_012026819.1:183878-186165 GCF_000956235.1 Wasmannia auropunctata
ACTTTCGACTCCTGGACACGCCGGCGAGCTGATCCGCGACTCGAAAGGAAGGTTGTTTCAAATTTGATGCCAATTATTGACAACACATATTTTATACTAACGATATACACATCACTTAGGTTGAATAACATAATTTTTGTTCAACTTGACGTTATTTACTGATATCAAATTTTTTATACAAATAATAGTAATAATATACATATCACTGAAGTAAAGTTAGTTTACATCAAAGTACAAAGGATACTATTTAAGTTTTATCTTTTAAAAAATTATATTCAATTTGAATACAAGTTTTTTTTCATTTTTATTTAACTTGACGCCATTTACTAATATCAAGTCATTTATACAGGTAATAGTAATAATATACATATCACTGAAGTAAAGTTAGTTCACATCAAAGTACAAAGGATACTATTTAAGTTTTATTTTTTAAAAAAATTATATTTAATTTAGATACAAGTTTTTTTTCAAGGTTTATTAGACTCTATTCATGCTTTATATAATATGAAGTTAATATTTTTTATCAAAATAAACAATTTTCATCTGTTCTTTTTTATTTATATGAAAGCGAATATCAAACTTTAATGATTTATATGTGATTTTTAAAAGTTATAATTTACATCACTAATTATTTCTTTCCTCTCATAATAAAAAAAGGTAATTTTTATATTATTATAATTATATATAATAATTTACATATGTCTTTAAATTTTTCAAGGATTATTTTTAAAAAAGTTTTGGGGTGCCACTTTACAAAAAACAAAACGAAAATTTGAAATAACTCCTCAACCGTTAATACTAGAGCTTTGTGTATTAAGAACTTTTGTTAGAACTCTTGGGTTGCTATTCAGAACTGTCGACAGAACTGCCGGAACTGTTAAAAATTTTCTTCACTCTCGGGTGATAGAAATTTTGCGACCCGTGGTACGAAAAATCGCGATATCTTTTTTAATATTAATTTCACGGCTTCGAGTGATAAGAACTTTTGTTAGAACTCTTGGGATGCTATTCAGAATTGTCGACAGAACTGCCGGAACTGTTAAAAATTTCTTCGCTCTCGGGTGATAGAAATTTTGCGACCCGTGGTACGAAAAAATCGTGATATCTTTTTTAATATTAATTTCACGGCTTCGAGTGATAAGAACTTTTGTTAGAACGCGACTTGCAGATAACGTAACTTTTTGTTATAAGGAGATAGAGAGTACATGTTTTTAATAAATGGATAATTTCATTTCCCCTTTGAAGCAATGGATGCGTTTCTTTTGGACGCTCATGCGCTGTAAGCGCTCACACTTATAAGCGCTATTTTTTGCCATTAATACTGCAAAAATAACTGCTGTATTAACACTTTAACTATTGATTTTTTCGAATTTTTACAGAAATGGAATTAACACTACTACCATTTAGATGTAAAGATTTGCAACAATTTATGATCACTTTAAATGAAACCTGGGAAATACTTCATTCTGCATATAGAAATTTATCTAAAGTTATGCAGAAAATTAATAGCCTAGAAGAAGTCTTATCAAAGTAAATATTAAACAAGCTTTTATATATTATATATTATAACAAATTATTAAAAAATCGTGTACAACAAGTGTGATGGTAAACAAGTAAATATTAACTATTACATTCTAATTACAGACAGAATTATTTGCTTAGAGGGACTATTTATCCGGTACGATTTATAAAAAGTATGATGTCAAGGGTGTCTGATTCTTTGTCACGTGTATTACGATTACTAACGAATTTAAAACATACCCTTGGCTAGTAAGTCTTCTTAAAACAGTTAGCGTTATAATTACTTTTTTTTAGTAAAATTAAAAGTTAAAATTCTTATTAAAAAACAATATTATATTTACAGTATAATGAATAACATGAGAACATTACGTAATGTAGAACCGAATCCAGAAGCCATTCTTATACCAATGAATTCTCGAGGAATTAATATTCACACTACTAGGCCAACGTTTTCAGAAACGTTAGTATTACTTTTTTTAGTAAATTTAAAATTACCATATACCGCGCCGACTTGTAACACACCATTATTAAACGCGTTATTTAAAATTCTTAATAAAAACAATTATATTTACAATGGCAGCTATTTCTAGATCAAGACCTGTGCTATTAATAGATTCACATACTGAGTAAGTATTACTTTTTTTAGTAAAATTAAAATTTAAAATTTTTGGTAAAAAAAATTATATTTACAGTAGCCGCATAAATTTGCAACGTGAATCGGACCAACCCGCTGTTCTCGGATCAAGCACTTCACGTCTTGTAACGT
>NW_012026819.1:186215-187137 GCF_000956235.1 Wasmannia auropunctata
TAAAAAATGTTTTTTGACATTTAATAAACACTTAATTTGATGTTTAGAAAATGTTTAATTAAAATTTTAAAAAGTTTTACATATAAAATATTTTTATATTTATATAATATACATGTTTTTGTTGCAAAAACATTATACATATCTCATACTAAGTGCACATATGAATAGTGCACAAATAATTATGACATGTCTAAACTTCAATTAGATATTGGTTATATAGAAAGCTTGATAAAATTTTAAATGCAAGAAACAGTTACCAACAAACGCCATCTAGTGGCAAGTTTGCAAGTATTCATATATAATTTAAATCTAAAAAACTATATATCTTTTGGATAAACTTCCGAAAACGACCCACCTTCGATTTCAATGAAATTTTGTCAAAAGCTTTAATTTGGGCTAAAATAAAAGCCCTTAAAAAGATTTTGAGCGATTCCTATAAAAAGGTCATTTTTTAAGATTAAATAATGAAAATGTAATAGATAAATATTTCAATCAGGGGATCACCTTCATTAGCCTTGACTTTGACATATACTATTAAAGTCATAGCCCTAAATGATCTTCAAAAGGTTTAAACCATTATTTTAAATTATCAACAAAAAATGTTTTATAAATAAAACACAATTTTTGTCGTATATTATATCACACCACGCGTGCAAAGTCAATTGCTACTGCGCATCCATGGAAACGACTCACGTTGTTTCTTTTCTCCATGGTACTGCGTTTGGTTGAAGTCTAGATGCAGAGAGGATCCGAGAGCGGACATGCCGGCCTTTTGGCTGTAACGCTAAAATGCCCTCGCGCACTATCGCCCTCTGAAGAAGTGGATCCAAATTACATAGCAAAATCAAGATTTCTGCACAATTTGTGGTGCGTGTCCGTACTAAATCCACTTTTTGAGTCTGCTGGAGCTTTATTTCGAAAA
>NW_012026819.1:187187-188412 GCF_000956235.1 Wasmannia auropunctata
CTTAATTGTTCGACGGTGAACACGTAGACAATCACTACGTCGACAACGAAAGCGTAGACGACTCCTAGACATTTAGTTCCTCGATGGCAAACACGTAGACGCTCACTTCATCGACGACGACCACAAGGGGGTTGTGAGAAAAACGAGAAAGCGGAGAAACAGACGAGAAAGTTGTAAGAGAGACGAGAAATAAAATTGAAATTTTGTGAAGAAGACAACGACGACGATATAACAGACCAAAGAGACCATACAACATTGATATTTTACGAAAAAAGCAAAGAAAAAGACGGCTACAACAACAGCGGCAAAATATAGAGGACAAGATTGAAATTTTGCGATGAAGACAACGACGACGTATCAGAATGACATAAAATCGGGCAAAAAATAACATGCACGTTATATTGTGCATTAAATGCACTTATGGACATCGTTATTATGGCATTGTGACTAGAAAAATATAGATTTTTTCACAAAATAGGCATTTATTGATAATATCCATATATTATAATTAAAAGAAATAATAATTTATTCCTACAGAAACGTTATCCGTCCGGTAAAGGATACACTGTAGCGTCTCTGTCAGTATACAATAACGTTTCCTGATCATCATGTAGCGAAAAAATGTACTTGGCGGGAGACGCTACCACGCCTCCTGATAAGGAGATAAGGGAGGATATAGTGAAGTTGGAAATAGATGGACGCGGACCATCATTCGTTAGAGATATGGTTGAAGGAAGAAAATGGTAGAGGAAGGAATGGTATAAGAAAAAGTATTAAAGTACATAGAGGAACTTGGGATGAAGAGGGAAGAGAAAGGTTTAAAGCAGAATTGAGGAAAGTGAAAGGGGTGACAGAAAGGGTGGAAGAAAAAATGGAGATAATGGGGGTGAAGATAAGAGGGTCATTGGAAAGGAGAGGAGAAAAGAAGGGGGAGAGAAGTGGAAAAGTGTTGGTATGAGGAATGTTAAAAAGACAAAGTTAGTTAGGAGAGCGTTGAGGAATTGAAGAAATGGCATAAGGGAGGGTATAGACTACAGAAAGGAGGAGAAATACAAGAAGTTATGCGAAGGAAAGAAAAGGGAGAAGAATAGGAAATGGGAAAGAGAGGTAGAGGAAGCAAAAACAGAAAGTAAGGTGTAAAGGATTGTAAACAAGGAAAGAAAACAAATAGAAGGGAATCAATGAGAATATTGAAATAGAAGAGATGAATGAAATGGAATGAATA
>NW_012026819.1:188462-189755 GCF_000956235.1 Wasmannia auropunctata
CTTGTCTACAGAATTGTTAATGGAACATTCTGATGGCCCTTTAATAAATACTTGTCATCCTCCTCAATACAAAAAACTTAAAACTATTGAGTTCTGTTTAAATATTGATAGAATTGCTGATCGATTTTTAGAGTTAAAGAATAAAACAGTAATTGAAATAAAAAATTTTGTTATGCATGAAAATTCAGTTTTCTTAGGTTATAGTTACAGTTCACAAAATGATTTTTACTTCAAACCATGTAGTTTATCTATCTTTAACATACAGTATATAAAAAGGAATAACAACTTATTTGAAATGTGGTCTATTGATGACATAAATAGAAAGTTAATAGTTTTACCATATAGAGGTCAATATGTTTCTTTTTCATTATTACATTTATAATCAGAATTAAAAATTATTTTTAAAAAATGTAATTGTTAATTTAATTTTAAATTAAATATTAAATAGCTACAAATAAAAATATAATTATATTCAATTATATTTACAACCCTTTTCAGAAATATTTTAAATAAAAATTGAACATTTTTTTCAATAGTTGTTTTCCATAAAGCCTTAAAGTAGTATTAATAAATTTTTAGTAATAGAACATTACAAAAGAAGTGAAACCTATATTTTTCATTTTATTTCGTTTCGATTGTGAATCTTGAAACGATTGAGGTGAAAATTACAAAAATGAGCAAATTCACTAGATATTGGCTAATTAAATTAAAAGTATCCTAGTAAATTTGTTCACTTTTGTAATTTTACCTCGTTTCAAGATACACAATCGACCCCCAAGTTTCAGCGTTTTTATAATGCGAATTTTTATGCATACTTATAATTAAAGCATTCCGTTCAAAAACTTGCTTATCCACTTTTCATAAAACATTAATGAAACATATATTTATTTAGATTATTGAGCTTTATAAAGTTCAGAATAATAAATATATATAATGATAAACATGTTCTTATATAACATGTTTATCATTATATTCTTCTTTAAATTTTGAACAAATGTCCAAAGTCTATTAATAAAACTAAACAGCAAATTTTTTAACTTTTACTTGTAAATTGAAGTTCAATATCGAAATACATTCATAAATACGTATATTTTTTTTTACTTAAACCTTTAATCCTTCCTTATCTAATTCAATATGTTGAACATGTATACAAGAGTACCTATTATGTATGTAGGTAGAAATACATAGAAGTATGTACATACAAGGTATTTTTATATATAGACTGAATATTTATTTAACATTAAATTTATGTATAATGTATGTATGTTATATCTGACTATGACATATTCTATA
>NW_012026819.1:189805-190948 GCF_000956235.1 Wasmannia auropunctata
GCCGATACCGCCCGAACGAACAGCAGTCGGGCGACGAAACGGCGCGAACGCGCCCCATTATAATTCGTTAAACGCCGCTAGACGGTTTAAACGTTGCACGTTTAAACATTAATACAGGAGACATAGCGCAGACGCGCCGCGCTATACGTCTCCCCCACCACCGCGCCAAAACCGGCAACCCGGGGGGTATAAAAAGCCGAGGCAAAGAGCGCCCGGGACCTGTCGTCTACGAGCCATCCGACCGCTCCGGCTACGAGACGAAACCTGCTTTCTAGAAATAGTCGAGAAGTCACGAGTCTTGGCTTCGGTCTAGCTGTTCTGGACGACTACTTCGAAATCCTCTCGCCATCCTCTTGGCTCTCGCTCTAACGAGTCTTTGCCCGCGCCACGGGGTTCGTGGCGAGCGATCCGGCCAACCCATCCTATTCGAATCGGCAGCACCTCGGGCCCCGTGTTCGGAGCCGAAAGCCCAGTGTCTTGGGCGCCTATTCGAATTCCGACCAACACCTTCTCGGGGAAACTTAACACCGCCGAAACTCCCGTTCGCTAGACGCGAAGGGATTCCGCCCGTGACGCGAGAGCCTTCCGGGAAACGCTCGACAGCCACCACATGGCATTCGTCGCCGTAACACGCGCCTAGAGCGTGCCGCCGCGCTTCTACGTCACACGCCAGCCACGACCACCGCCGCCCGCGTTACACGTTGCGACGCACCGCTCACCTTCCGCGTCACCCGTGGCGCGACTCACCGCGGACTTGTACATATACGCTTGTAAATAGTTATGGTTGTAAATAGTTAGAGTTAAGAGAATAAATCCGTATTGTATTCGTTCGAGAAATACACGCCTCGTTATTTCCGGAACCCCCCTTTCCTCGCCTGAACCACTTTCGACTCCTGGACACGCCGGCGAGCTGATCCGCGACTCGAAAGGAAGGTTGTTTCAAATTTGATGCCAATTATTGACAACACATATTTTATACTAACGATATACACATCACTTAGGTTGAATAACATAATTTTTGTTCAACTTGACGTTATTTACTGATATCAAATTTTTTATACAAATAATAGTAATAATATACATATCACTGAAGTAAAGTTAGTTTACATCAAAGTACAAAGGATACTATTTAAGTTTTATCTT
>NW_012026819.1:190998-192690 GCF_000956235.1 Wasmannia auropunctata
CTCTTCCGATCTTTGCATACACAAAAGTTTAATTCTTTTCTTATACTTTTTACTATACTTTTGATCACCCTTGCCTTTTTTGAAGTGAGTTACACCAGAAAATAAATGTTAATCATTACGCATCGCGTCGACCTACCCATGTTGGCTCTATTAAATTGTTTTTTTTTTTATTGATTGATTTTTAGAGTTTTTTTATTTCATTATTGATTATTTTGAGTTTTATTATCGCGCGGGGGAAGCGACGCCTCCCGAAGTAACGCATCAACGATTGCGAGAAGTATGCGAACTCGTTCGTATTAATTTATCACGTGCCTTCCAGCGTCAAGAAAAGCATTATAACCTGAGACATCGAAGATGGCGGCCAAAAGTAGGCGATATCGTATGGAAGCGCGAGCACAACTTGTTCAATAAAGCCGCAAGTTTCAACGCCAAGTTGGCACCGAAATACGCCGGCTCGTACGAAATCTGGAGAACCGTGTCACCCGTTATATTCGATTTGCGGGAAAGGCAAATGGTATAAACATATCCATATACAGGATTTAAAAAATGCGGCCGTTCCGAACGAAAACAAGAGTGACGATGACTCAGAGGAGGAGGGGGAGTAAGAAAAAAATACAAAGCGCGACAAATAGCGAACCGACCACTTCGTTCGCGACCACCGTACACGATTGCCTAGAAAGGGGAGCAGGAGGACGAAATCCTCAGAGAAATCGACGCGATTTTGGAGAACTCCGCGCCGGACGCATACGATCTGGCTCACCCAGGTATCGAGGGACGCCGGTCGCCATGGCCACCACGCGGTAGGCTGCCCGCCGGCCGGTCGTCAACAACAACGTCGGAGAAAACGGCAAGACCACGGGTCGGCGTCGTCCGACAGCGGCTCAACGTCAACCATCTAAAGGTATGGGATTGGCTTCAGGACGTACCACCGCCGCCACGGCGGTGTCCGGCCGGACGCCCCGTAACACCACGACCCGCGGAGGAGCGCGCACCGGCAAGGATGCGACCCGAGCTCGAAGCACCGTTGGTGGTATCCATGGGCCCCGCACCGCCGCCACCGATACGAGTGAAAGTCTGCCCCGGACGTGTGGTGGAAGTGCCACATTTCAGCGCCCACGTGAGTCGGAAATACCGGGCCCGCACACCAGAGGGGATGTTTATTATCCGCTTCAATCACAACGGCGAGTTGCGAGCATGCCGTAAGCTCAATCGTCCAGCTTGAGGACCCGGGTTGCCGAAGAGTAGAAGGCAGAGAGCCTCGAAGTTCAGGCTTGCCTAGAAAGGGGGGTGATGTAACGGGGAGAAACCCTGAGAAAGCCCCGTTCCGCGGACTATCATCCTCGCGGTCCACCGACGACCTCCATCTAAGTCGGGGACAGTACCCGGTGCGGCAAGAAACGCTGTGGCGATCCACGTAATTTTGTTACCCGGGAACAGGACGCCGATTGGCCGCGCCACATACCCGTACCGAGCGCGCTAAACCGCCGCCGGCCGAAACGGCCGTGCGCACGCGCACTGGCGCCACAAGCGTCGCGCGAATCCTGACCGCGGTAAAATTGTTAGCGGGCTACCGGTGTTTTATGTTTTGTATATATTGTGACGCTGCAGTCCGCTGCGGCGAGGCAGCGTCCCGCCGCCGTCACAAGGCGCGGGTTCGCGCCCCTTTTGCCGGACCGACAGCCGCGTTGTTTA
>NW_012026819.1:192710-193997 GCF_000956235.1 Wasmannia auropunctata
TGCTCTTCCGATCTTTACGCCAAGTATATAAAAAAGTATCATACCTTACATCTTTCTTAAACCTAAATATTATTTTAACAAATAAAAATTGTCCAAAAACAAATATGAGATCATACAAATTGTCAAGTATTGATTAGACATAGAAACAAAAATGATTTTTTAATAAACTGCTTAACCATCCAAAAGTATATGCAGCAAAAGTTTAATGCTATTGTCTTTCTAAATATTTTTGTAAAACAGGCTTAAAGTGACTATTTTGACCAATGGGATCAAAGTGAAGCAAAAACTTGGCATGCCCGAATTGCATTAATAATTTAATTGATAAGATGTACATAAAAAACGGGCACGCCAAGTTTTTGCTTCACTTTGATTTTATTAGTCAAAATAGTCACTTTAAGCCTGTTGTGTGAAACTTAAAAATATTTGGAAAGACAATGGCAAATTAAATTTTTGCTGCATATACTTTTGGATGGTTAAGCGGTTTATTAGAAAATCATTTTTGTTTTTACGTCTAATCAAATACTTGGTAATTTGTATGATCTCATATTTGTTTTTGGACAATTTTTATTTGTTAAAATAATATTTAGATTTAGGAAAGATGTAAGCTGTACGATACTTTTTTATATACTTGGCGTAATCTTTTTTTTTTTTTAAAGAGTTTTGGCAGGATTATATTATATGTAACATAATACATAAAGTATTAAACGCGAGGTAATTATAATTAACTTTTACCTCTTTAGATATTTTATTTCAAAATTTTCAATTAAATGTATTTTAGTAAATTACAATTTATTTTTACTAAAAAAAGTTATATTAACATGTAAAATAATGGAAAAAATGTTATATTAATTGCAAAATCTAATAGCATTTTTAATGAACAAACAGAAAATTTTAGTATTTTATTTATTTCTGTTTTCGAATTTGTATTTGTATGGCAATTTAAATTTACATGTAATTTATTATTGTAGCCCATTTTTAAATTACTGTCAAGTAGTACTGATGAAAAATTGATATTAAAAGCTTATCATGATAAATGAATATGTATCTAAAAAAACACGACAATTACTAAGTCGATTAATTATACAACAAAAAAAGATCAAGCTTTCCGAAATGTAACTTGTAACGGAGCCCCCTGAGAAAGCCCCTGTTCAGCGGACTATCATCCTCGCGGTCCATCGACGACCTCCATCTAAGTCGGGGACAGTACCCGGTGCGGCAAGAAACGCTGTGGCGATCCACGTAATTTTGTTACCCGGGAACAGGACGCCGATTGGCCGCGCCACATAC
>NW_012026819.1:194047-194857 GCF_000956235.1 Wasmannia auropunctata
TAGCTTGGGTTCAATTTATATAATGAAAGTGTCTTTATTTTTTCTCTACGTGCTTTACGAGCGGAGATTTTACAATGCAAAGTCCGAAATGTAGGAATTTCAGATTAAGAAACGTCATTATCATCGTCGTCGTCGCCCAGTTGTGGGGTGGGGGAAATGTACTTTTACAATTTCTGACGCAAGAGGCGCTAGAGTGCTAGACTTGTAGAGTCACTAGCTATAAAAGTCTGGTTTTTCTTCTTAACTATCGACAGCCTGAAACATGGCGGCAGATTCCTTGGCCAATCAGGAAGATCTCATCTAACTAGCGCGCCACCAGCTCACTGATAAAACGTTCTACTGAACTTATCAATTAAGACATCGGAATTTTCAACTTCGTTTTTCTTGCAATCACTTAAGAAGTGCATTTTATCATTTATTACTAATAATATACTCGACACTGATGCCTATTAATACTATGAGTTTCATAGAAATCGATTGGTATCACGTCGTACTACCTCTTTGTAAACTAAGTCAAATCGATAATCGATAATACAGCAATCTCATTGCAATATATGGATATTAATTCGAACTGTGTTTGGTAGCGCCATGATGTACATCGATATGCGTTTATATCGCAATCGATACGAATCGTCCATATATCCGATTATTCGCACACTTTTATTATTGTCGCACATTTCGTCCATATATCCGATTATTCGCACACTTTTATTATTGTCGCACATTCTTGTGGATTCGATTATTGTCGTACATTCTTAATTAAGCATCGTGGAAGCGGAAGCCCATAATAATTAATCAGGAGACACGGTA
>NW_012026819.1:194907-195533 GCF_000956235.1 Wasmannia auropunctata
TCGCTTTCTGCTGTCGCACTATCGCGGGAAATTCGCGTTTCGCGAATGACGTGCCGCCGAGCCCGTCTGGCGCCCAAATTTCGCGTCGCCGCTCCTCGTCGGTCGCAGGAAGGACACCTTCCGGAGGGCTGTCACCTTCCCTCCTGGGAATCGTGCGCGATTCCCACCTCCTTGTTTGATCCGTGCTCAGGTGAGTTACTTAACTCGCGGGAGCACGTGACAATATATATTTTAAAGGGTTAAATTGTCCGTCCGAACGTATTGTAAATAGAGAGGGGGGACCCGCGAGGGTATAAAAGCCGGCGTCGGGTTCACGGAGGCAGTCATCCTCGAGTGACGATTCTGGCAGTTGTCGACTCGTCATTCTTACGCCTTCCTCGCCACAAGGCCCACGAGCACGAGAGGCCCGGACGTTCCCGGCCTCGGTCCGGCCGACACCGACGGCTCGTTCCGGCCGTGGCTTCCTGATTCCCGACCGATCCGGCTAAACAGTGGTAGAGCCGTTGCCTGCCACGGTCCGGCAGTTCCCGGCTGGCCGAGATCATCCAAGTCCCCGGACTTCGTACCTGCCGTGGTGTGGCCGTTGCCCGCCGCAGTCCGGCCTGTTGCCGACCGTCGAAGCGATA
>NW_012026819.1:195583-199268 GCF_000956235.1 Wasmannia auropunctata
TTTTTAGTAAAATTAAAATTTAAAATTTTTGGTAAAAAAAATTATATTTACAGTAGCCGCATAAATTTGCAACGTGAATCGGACCAACCCGCTGTTCTCGGATCAAGCACTTCACGTCTTGTAACGTCGGATCAACCAATTATTCATGGCCGAAGAAGAGAATCAAATTTTCGTGATAGTAATATCCGAGATATTCCCGGATCAACAACGTCACATACTGAGTAAGTATTACTTTTTTTTAGTAAAATTAAAATTTAAAATTCTTAGTGTTACGTCCGGCGTGCATTAAATCAAAATATTTTGTGTAATTATCTCACTTCGTTAATGGCACGCCGTTCGCGACTGCTCAAGTGCCGGCGCACCTGATGAAATGCACGGCAGCCACAGGGGCGCGCGCTCGAGTCATTCGGGACGCGCGTGACCACTGACAAACAAGTCCCTTTATTCTCTATTAATTCAGACCTTCAATTCCAATTATTCTTCTTATTTCTATTAAACACAACGTGCGAATAATAACTATTGTAATATTCCGCGAAGTGTTTGTGCGGAATGAATTCTCGGAGACGGGCAACGAAAATACCCTCTCCACCATCAAATCAGGGGTATATATTTAGACAATTTTGGAGCCCGGTTGTCATTCGATTTTTGAAAACCGAGACGTTTAGTCTGAGTAAGAATACCAGCTTGTATAAGAATAAGTGATTCTGTGCAAAAGGGGCAGAGTTAAAACGGGTAACTCTTCAGCTCACCTAAATATGGTTTTCGAAAGTCGGGTGTCACTAAACCGTGTGCATTGCAGGGTGTTTTCGGCGCAGTGGTCTCCGAGGGTGCAAACAGACGAGAGTTTTGTACACCGATTAATAAAAGGTGAAATATATTTCTTCTTTATTTTCTTTATTTTTCTTTTCACTTTCTCTATAACGAGTGTATTCGCGATATTAGCGCGTGTGTGTGTTCGGAATTGCACTAGGTTGTCTTCTTACCATACCTTCCTTGGGGTGCGCGCTCGCTTACATCGAGCGACTCCCATCTTCCATTATACTACCTTCTTTGGGGTGCGCGCTCGCTTACATCGAGCGACTCCCACCTTCCATTATACTACCTTCTTTGGGGTGCGCGCTTGCTTACATCGAGCGACTCCCACCTTCCATTATACTACCTTCTTTGGGGTGCGCGCTCGCTTACATCAAGCGACTCCCATCTTCCATTATATTACATTCTTTGAGGTGCGCGCTCGCTTACATCGAGCGACTCCCACCTTCCATTACACTATCTTCTTTGGGGTGCGCGCTCGCTTACATCGAGCGACTCCCATCTTCCATTATATTATCTCCTTTGGGGTGCGCGCTCGCTTACATCGAGCGACTCCCATCTTCCTTTATATTACTTTCTTTGGGGTGCGCGCTCTCTTAAATTGAACGACTCCCACCTTCGAATCTCTTTTATCAACTGCAAACACACGCACCATCGTCAGTCGCGGATACACTCTGAGGGTTCGCACCTCGGAACACCAAACACCTCCATCATTGTAACGCGCCAACGTCCAACATGAAGGCGACCGGATTAATCACGGGTTTACGAATAGGACCTGAGGAATGGGACACTGGGACAAAAGGGCGGGCCGAGCAGCCCTAATGAGGAAGCTCGGAAGGGAGCTCTTCAAACCCCGTCAATTTGACCCGCGGGTATTCGACGACGCACGCCCCAGCACATCGAGACCGCCGGGCAATGGGGTAATCATTCTTTCGGATGAAGTAGTCCCTCCGGAGCGCCGGATAATTCCCATTCCGAGGAACGCTCCTACCAAGAGGACCCGAGTCCTCCATCCTAGTCGGCTGGTCAAAAAGGAACCCACGGTCAAACCAGCGCGCAAGGAACCCGCGCCGCGCCCTATCGCCGTGGTCGCTCCGACCGCTCAAGCCCCGTCGCGAAAGCGGACGAGGCCTACGCCTCTGAGGGTGTACGCGCGCCGTCCAAGGCCATCCGCGACCGGCCCTGTCGAAATAGTCGATCTGACTTAAATAAACTAATAATTCTCAGTCCTCTCTGTCTCAGTCTCTCTCTCTCTCTCTCTCTCTCACTCTTACTCTCACACGAGACCTCCCCGCCCTCTTTCAGGTGTCGGCCTCATGTGTCGCACAACAAGGAGGCGCCGATCGAGGGTACATCCTGCTATTGCCCTGTCGAAATGAATAGATCGGGCCGCGTGCCTGACCATCTATGGTTACGTAGATGAAACTGGGACAACGAGGCTCTGCGTAAAGTGTCGAACAGAACGGAAGGACAACGCATCACGGTTCGCCGTACGCCACTCGTGCTCGGTGGACTATACCGTCTTCGAGTCGAGGGCTACGTGCGCCTGCTGTAAGACGCGGTTATTCGCGCACCGCTGAGCCGCTGACTGTGATCTCTGTCGGAGTACCTTGACGGATTTCAAGGATTTCGTAGAGACCACTCACAGGTGCTCTCTCAAAGACGTGCCTCCGGGCACTCTAATCCCGCTGGACCCTTCCCGCGGACCACCGGATGTGATATTATCGCGTCGATTAGCCGCCTTCTCTTGCGGCTTGTCAGCGGCCCGACAGGAGGCCGCCTGACCAAATATGTTCAACGTTCCTCCGATAACGAAGGAGAAAAAAAACCGGACTTAACATTAGTAAAAAAAAAATTATATTTACAGTAGCCGCATAAATTTGGCACGTGAATCGGACCAACCCGCTGTTCCCGGATCAAGCACTTCACGTCTTGTAACGTCGGATCAACCAATTATTCATGGCCAAAGAACGGAACCAAATTTTCGTTTTAGTAATATCCGAGGTATTCCCGGATCAACAACTTCACATACTGAGTAAGTATTACTTTTTTTTAGTAAAATTAAAATTTAAAATTTTTAGTAAAAAAAAATTATATTTATAGTAGCCGCATAAATTTGGCACGTGAATCGAACCTCGCTGTTTCCGAATCAAGCACTTCACGTCTTGTAACGTCAGATCAACCAGTTATTCATGGCCAAAGAACGGAATCAAATTTTCGTTTTAGTAATATCCGAGATATTCTCGGATCAACAACTTCACATACTGAGTAAGTATTACTTTTTTTTAGTAAGATTAAAATTTAAAATTCGTACTAAAAAAAATTATATTTACAGTAGCCGCATAAATTTGGCACGTGAATCGAACTAACTAGCTGTTCCCGGATCAAGCACTTCACGTCGTGTAACGTCGGATCAACCAATTATTCATGGCCAAAGAACGGAATCAAATTTTCGTTTTAGTAATATCCGAGATGTTCTCGGATCAACAACTTCACATACTGAGTAAGTATTAATTTTTTTCAGTAAAATTAAAATTTAAAATTCTTAGTAAAAAAAAATTATATTTACAGTAGCCGCATAAATTTGTTACGTAAATCGGACCAATTCGCTGTTGCCAGATCAAGCACTTCACGTCTTGTAACCACGGATCAAGCAGCTTTATTATATTCTTATGTGCAAACAACAAAATCAAATTTTTGTACTGTTCTCCAACATTATATTTTGGAAAGTCATCAAAGGTTAAGTCCAGAGTTACATTTGTAAGTATTAATTTTTTTAATGTTAATCAGACACACAACACGCACACGCACACACACACGCACACGCACGCGCACGCGCACGCGCTCGCACGCACGCACGCACGCACGCACG
>NW_012026819.1:199318-199620 GCF_000956235.1 Wasmannia auropunctata
GAAGATAGATATTGGATAGAGAAAAATAAAATAATGTGTAGACTATACAGAAGAGGGGCGATGAAGACTTGTGGGAGAAATGCAGGAGTTGGACAGAGAGGGATGAGAAAGGGAGTTGGCAGAAGGAATATCGCAGAGTGCTGGTGGATGACGGGGAAAAGGAGAGACGGATGAGGAAGATAAAACAAGATTAAAGAACGAATGAGAGAGAGCGAAGAAGAGTGGGAGAGAAAGATAGAGGGGTGGAGAGAGAGAGAGAGAGAGAGAGAGAGAGAGAGAGAGAGAGAGAGAGAGAGAGAGAG
>NW_012026819.1:199670-200127 GCF_000956235.1 Wasmannia auropunctata
TTCCTCGAGAGCCTCTCTCAGAGATCAACCTCGAGCGTATCCGTACTCGGCCGTCAAAACCCTCTTCGGGGCGACGTTGCCTAGAGGCAGCCAGCTCGGCTGCAAAGGAGCCTCGAGGGGTACCCGTAACCGCACCTAGGCGGTCAGCCAGTCCGTCCGAGGAGCCCAGCTGCTTCTCATCGGTGGAAACTGGTAACCCTTTACCAGCAGTACCCGGTGGAGGCCAGTTTGAGGAACCCGACGAGGAGCTTCGACCCCGGTGGCGCCTGATCCCGATCGAGCTTCCTAACGGACCGCTCACCAGGCCACCAAATCCTCTGGTGGCACTGTGGGACGTTAGAGCGCAAAGACCTATCTCTCCTACGTGGCCGGAGCTGCCACGAAGAATATCTCCTCTACCTCCAGAACCAAGAAGAGTCGATCGGGTTACGAGAGCCACACAAACGGACTCTACCTT
>NW_012026819.1:200594-201827 GCF_000956235.1 Wasmannia auropunctata
TTTCCGTTAATATCTCGAAGTTGGCTACTTCTACGTTGAAAATACCTGTTATTAAGATTGAAGGTAAGTAAATTTACTTCGAAATCGTTATTTATTCCTCATCAGACGACCAATAGTTTCCGAGATACGAATTTGTAAATATTTTCTTTCATTTTTGAATGAAACTTATTAACGTTTTTCGTAAATATCTCGGAATCGACTACCTCTACGTAGAAAGTATCTATTATCAAATAGACAGGTTTCCAAATTTTCTGCAAAATTGTTTTATTATTGAACCACGTGCAATAAATAGTTGACGAGATATAAATAAATGTTCTCGCACTGTTATACATTTGAAAAAATAATGCCTGTGGTTTATCGTATGTGAAAAATGTACAAAATCCTAAAACTTATGGAATTAGCTTAAAAATCTTTTTTTTTTAACTACGTACGACCAATAATTCTCGAGATACGACGTTTCAAAGATATTATGGGACGCTGAATTTACGTTAAAATATAGTATATTTATCAGTACAAGTATGTAATTAAATATAAAAAATTAATATACGTAAATTTCTCAAAGCTTATTTATTTTTGGAAAAACAGCTTATTCAGACTTCGAGAAAAATTATCTTTTTCTAATATTTTCTGAAAAAACGTGTTCTTCGTTACTTTTTTAAAAAAATCTCAGTTTTTACAGATTTCACGTAAAAAATGAGCTGTATCAAAATTGAAGCTTATAAAATTTCCTATAAAATGCTTTTTTTATTTCCTTTTTCGTCAAGTTGTGTGCAAGATACAGTTGTTTGAAGAAAGAGTTTTCAGCGGTGATTTTGACTAAAAATGATAGCGGCGGGCTCATTGAGTATAAACATAGGCCATGTATGTTTACATAAACAATGATAGCGACGGGCTCATTGAGTATAAACATGGGCTATGTATGTTTACATAAACAATGATAGCGGCGAGCTCATTGAGTATAAACATGGGCCATATATGTTTACATAAACAATGATAGCGGCGGACTCATTGAGAATATGGGAGGAAGATTTTTCGCGGGGCCTCGCCGCGCCCCCGCGCCGTCGCGGGCCGCGTTCGNGGGTCGCGTTTTCGCGCACGCGGTCTCCCTCGCGGTCTCACACGTAGCGTGCCATAGCGCGTCTTCCCTTCCACGCATAGCGCGCCCATGCGTGTCTCGCTCCACGCACGCTCCGCGCTGCTGCCATGCTTGCTCGCTTACGCGCACGCTGCCGC
>NW_012026819.1:202181-203024 GCF_000956235.1 Wasmannia auropunctata
AAAGAAGACGTCCTCGTCGAAGCCGACAGCCTCGCCTTTGAAGAGATTCTACAGCCTCATCTTCGAAGAAAACCGACGCTCCTCGCCGAGTCCTTTTCAGGGCTCGGCCCAAATCTCTCCCAACATTGGTTGGTCTCTCACGGACGCAAAACTGTCCTTTTCAGGACAAAATTAACGTTGGCAACGATAATGCCAAAATAATATTTTAATTTTTTTTTCAAAATATAATCATATATTTTTTATTAATTCTATATTCTTATTCCTCATCCATTTCTTTAATAAAATTTTCAGAAATTGTATACATTTTATATATATAAATCTTCTCTTTTATATAATTCGTTCCTAATACCATTTATGCGTATTGACATTGAATCATGTTCTATACTTCTCGATATATTCTTTTTTTTTTAACATTAGGAGACACAGTAGTGGCTTGGTGTCAAGTGTTTAAACAAACAAGCCATGCCGGGTCTCTTAACGCGAGCCGTCGCGTTGCGAGCACCCGAGATTTTGAGAGCTTAATAACGGTCGAACCGATTAAATTCCAAGTAGGCTTAATCGACAGCTTGGATTCGGTTTGTATAGTGAAAGTGTTTTTATTTTTTTTCTACATGCCCTACGAGCGGAGATATTGCAATGCAAAGTCCAAAATGTGGAATTTTAATTTTAAGAAACGTCATCATTATCGTCGTCGACCGGTTGCGGGGTGGGGGAATGTAGTTTTACATTTTTCGACGCGAGATTACGCTATTGAACCATTGAGATAAAACAGATAAAACTGATTAGTGTATGTGTGTGTGTTGGTGTGTGCGTTTAATGATATTTTTAATACGATTGGTTTCT
>NW_012026819.1:203074-208789 GCF_000956235.1 Wasmannia auropunctata
TACCCGGTGCGGCAAGAAACGCTGTGGCGATCCACGTAATTTTGTTACCCGGGAACAGGACGCCGATTGGCCGCGCCACATACGCGTACCGAGCGCGCTAAACCGCCGCCGGCCGAAACGGCCGTGCGCACGCGCACTGGCGCCACAAGCGTCGCGCGAACCCTGACCGCGGTAAAATTGTTAGCGGGCTACCGGTGTTTTATGTTTTGTATATATATATTTTAAAAGGTTAAATTGTCCGTCCGAGCGTATTGTAAATAGAGAGGGGGGACCCGCGAGGGTATAAAAGCCGGCGTCGGGTTCACGGAGGCAGTCATCATCGAGTGACGATTCTGGCAGTTGCCGACTCGTCGTTCTTACGCCTTCCTCGCCACAAGGCTCACGAGGGAGCGTCCCGTTTGACCACGTCCCGATTGACCACAGCCACTCACAGCGGCCGGTGCCTAGAGATTTTCCACTGTTCAAGCGCTGTGAGTGGCTGGTGGTCAATCGGGACGTGGTCAATCGGGTATCACCCGGCCCACGAGCACGAGAGGCCCGGACGTTCCCGGCCTCGGTCCGGCCGACACCAACGGCTCGTTCCGGCCGTGGCTTCCTGATTCCCGACCGATCCGGCTAAACAGTGGTAGAGCCGTTGCCTGCCACGGTCCGGCAGTTCCCGGCTGGTCGAGATCATCCAAGTCCCCGGACTTCGTACCTGCCGTGGTGTGGCCGTTGCCCGCCGCAGTCCGGCCTGTTGCCGACCGTCGAAGCGATACCCCGACCCATCGCGAAGCCGCGAGCCCCCGCGATCATTGTGTTGAGAACCGTAATGTAACGTCGCGTGAAGACCCGTCGGTCGTAATCCGTATTTCTGCGCCGCGACATTGAGAACAGAGTGTAATTTGAGCAATCGGAAAATATACAGTTATTTGTGTTTAACCATACACGCAAATTAAATTATTTCAAACCCTTTCTGTGTCTCTGGACCTGCTCCCGTCTCTGGAGCCGACTGAGGCGTATCCGCGCATTTTCGCCGCACGGGAAGACAGGTCGTTTTATGGCGCCCGAACAAGGACCTGACTAGCTCCGCGAGACACGGAATACTCAATGCCAACTGCGTGGATTCAGACATTAACAAAAACCGAGCTCGTGATAAAATTGCGGGAATTAGGCCTGACGGAACGATACGACGACCTACGGAAGCGACTGAGAACCTACGTGCGACAGGACGAGATGCCAACGGAGTTGCCACCGTCCCCGGAGGGACTAACGGAAATGGCCGCCGGACCACTGGAAACGGACCGCGGCCCCGAGCCAGCCAAGGTCATGAACCAAATCCGTAAATGGGGCTGTCACTTCGACGGCCGTGGGCATTCCTAGAGCGGATGCGGGAACTGCAGGAAGGATACGGGTTCATGGATCGCCAGATGTTGACGGGGTTGTCCGAGATGTTGCGCGGCGACGCTTTGCTGTGGTGGCGGAACCAGCGCGACGACTGGTCAACCTGGGATGATTTCGTGCGGAATTTCAAGGGCTATTTCCTGCCGCCGCGATATCGATTGCAACTAACTAACGAAATACGCGATCGCGTGCAAAGGACCGGCGAAACATACGCCAAATATGCCACCGCACTTACCACGCTCATGCGACGGGCCGGGGGATACTCGCGCGAGGAGCAGATAGAACAGTTATACAACAATATGCAGCCAGACTACCAACTGTACGTCCGCCGGGACGACATACAGCATCCGGGGGAGCTGCTCCGACGCGCCGCAGAATTTGAGCAAATACAAGCGCGGAGGAAAACACCACCAAGAGAAAGAGAGGGCAGCCACTCGAACCCTGCTGTCGCGGCCATATATAATCGCGAGGAATGTTGCTAGCGATGCAAGCAACGCGGGCACACGCGATTCGATTGCCGCCGCCCGCCCCGCCGGTTCTGTTCGTAATGCGGGAAGGACGGAGTAATGACGCGGGATTGCCATCCGCCGGGAAACGCACCACGGACCGGGGAGGATGCGACCGCCGCCCGGTCCACCGAATAAAGTATACCCCCCGACCGCACTTGAAGGTACACGCGTACAGCACACCACTGTGGCCATTAGTGGATACCGGCTCCGACGTGTCCTTCATTAGCGCGGCCACCGCCGGAGAATTACGGACATATCGATATGCACCTGAAACCACGGAAAGTCAGGTGCAGCTGGCCGACGGTACCAGAGTTAGAATCCTGGGGCACGTGCAAGTGGCCATACGAATCGAGCGGCAGCATTTTCGACACCGATTCCTCGTGATGCCAAACTTGGAGAGCGAGATGCTCATTGGAATGGACCTGTAGGAACGCATTGGAGCGACCCTCACCGTGCCACGTTCGACCGCACGCCCGATCGGCCACGTGTGTGCTGGCCGCCGGCGACCCGTCCGCCCTGCCCGGCGAAGCAACAAGACTCCGGGAATTTCTAAACCGAGAATTGGCGTTGTTCGCCCAGGTGCGGGGACCGATCACGCATGCGCAACACTACATAAGGTTAAAAACCGCCACGCCGATCAAACAACGTTACCGGCCCCGCAATCCGGCCATGCAGGCCATAATCAACGAGGAAGTTGACAAAATGCTGGCCGAAGGGGTGATAGAGCGGTCTCACAGTGCATGGAGCTCACCGGTGGTCGTGGTACGAAAGAAGGACGGCAATCCGCGGTTTTGCATCGACTTCCGGAGGGTCAATGAGCTGACGGAGAGGGACGCCTACCCTCTGCCACACATCGCAGCCACGCTGGATAAACTGCGGGGCGCACGGTACCTATCAACGCTGGACCTCAAAAATGGATACTGGCAGGTGCTCCTATCGCCGGAAAGCCGGCCAATTACCGCCTTCTCGGTGCCGGGCAGGGGATTAATGCAGTTCCGGGTGATGCCATTCGGGTTGCACTCTGCGCCGGCCACGTTTCAGCGACTGCTGGACACGATTATAGGACCGGAACTCGAGCCGAACGTGTTGGTCTATTTGGACGATATTATCGTAGTAAATGAGACGTTTGACGACCATTTAAAATCGCTGGCCGAGGTCTTTCGGAGATTAAGGGAGGCGCAGTTGCGGCTGAATCCGGACAAGTGCAGGTTTTGCGTTGATCAGCTGAAATATTTGGGGCACGTGGTTGATCGCGACGGAGTACGAACGGATCCGGAGAAGACAAGCGCGGTCAACGATTGGGCGGCGCCAACCACCGTTAAGCAAGTCCGGCAGTTTTTGGGAATGGCCTCGTGGTACCGCCGGTTCGTGCCAAATTTTGCCACGATCGCCGCCCCGCTGACTGCAATGACCAGGAAGAACGCAAGGTGGCAGTGGGGCTTGGAGGAGGAGGAAGCCTTCCGACAGCTAAAAACCTATTCGACATCCGCACCCGTGCTGGCATGCCTGGATTTCTCACGACCGTTTGAGCTGCAGACGGACGCCAGCATGAGCGGACTCGGAGCCGTCCTGACGCAATATTTCCCGGAAGGGGAGCACGTGATTGGGTACGCAAGCCGCACGCTGAATGGAGCCGAAAAGAATTACAGTGCAACTGAATTGGAATGTCTCGCAGTGGTCTGGGGCATTCGCCGATTGAAGGGATACTTGGAGGGCTACCACTTTACCGTAGTAACCGATCACCAGTCGCTACGATGGCTGCATAAGCTAGACACACCAACGGGGCGTCTGGTGCGGTGGATGATGGAGCTACAACAATATAGTTTCGAGGTTAAGTACCGGAAGGGCGCCTTGAACCGAGTGGCCGATGCCCTATCTCGCCAGCCCACCGTAAGCGCCGTTCGGCGATCCGGATGCCGGTGGTATCGGCGGATGCAGCAACAGACAGAGAATGCACCCAATACCGTGCCCGATTATTGCATGCGAGACGGCAAAATGTACCGACATGTATTGCACAGCCTGGACTTCAAGGAGATACCGGACGACGAACAGTGGAAGGAGTGCATACCGACGGAGGGACGGAGCGCGATTTTGGAGAGATTCCACGACGCACCCACCGCCGGCCATCTTGGGCACAGATCTAGTATCTTCGCGGTATTCAGCGGTATTGACTAGCATCTCATTACGACTTCCCATCGCGACGCTTGTCACGATTTTCAAGTATAACTAATTGCAAGCCATGAATAAAAAAAAGGGGGCCTCTAAAAAGATTGGGCTGTCGGTTAGGGGGCAAGGAACCTACGACGCAGCCGTTTCCAAAAAAGATAACGTAAATTCGATCGTTGTGCCATGTGACAGTGGCCAAGAAAATTCAGATAGTGATAGTGTACAAGGACAGAGTACAAGCACATGTCCTTATAATTTTCGACATCCACGAAAAACATCAGCCGTGGGATCACTTAAAAATGTCAGACAGAAAAAGAGAGCGACGAAACACAGACGACTGGAATCTTCGGCCAGTGAGGAGAACAATGACACAGAAAACGAATCTATCCACCTGGCATCAGCAGGTGCGGTCGACAATGACCAGAGGGATGAAAAAACGTCCCTCAAAAATGAAGAAATTGAGATCTCAAACGAATTGGAACGAACCCTAGTGATACTTTTTTAGTAGTAGTAGTAGCAGCAATAGTAGTTCCAGTAATCAAAAAAGGGCTAAAAAGAAGAATTCAGTAAAAAGCGACTGGAATCTTCGGCCAGTGAGGAGAACAATGACACAGAAAACGAATCTATTCAGCGAAAACCATCGCGCGCATTGCCCAATACTACTATTGGCCGGGTATGTTCCGCGAAATTGAGCGGTATATGCGGAATTGTAAAAATTGCGTAATGCACAAGGTCAGCCAGCAGAAACCACTAGGATTACTGCACGCGACGGCCCTGACCCGACCATGGCAACAGGTCACCATTGACCTCGTCGGGCCATTGCCACGCTCTACGAAAGGCCACACCTGGCTGCTCAACATGCAGGACCGCTTTACAAAGTGGGTGGAGATGAGATCTCTCCGCCGGGCCACCGCCGAGGCCGTCGCGCAAAACCTTACCGAAGCCATTATCTATCGACACGGATGCCCGGAGAAAATCTTGTCAGATAACGGAACGCAACTGCGGTCGCAGCCGCTCAGGAAACTGTGCTCCGAGTTCGGAATTGAGCACCGCTTGACACCCGCGTACGCGCCCCACTGCAATCCCGTGGAGAGAACAAACCGTGCGCTTAAAACAATGATCACGCAGTACGTGGATCAGGACCAACGCTTGTGGGATCAACACCTCGGGGCGTTACAGAAGAAATAGAAGGAGCCGATGAAAACGAAATTTTTTTGAATACTCGAGAAAAGAAATGGTTCTGGAACTATTACACTTTAAAAACAGATTTTAATCATATTGTGTGTCAAGCTAATTTTTGTGGAACTTTATTTTCTCCAATTATAAGCATTTCCACTTTACGACATCACTTACAGCAAACTCATGGTTTGCTGGATGAGGATTATATCATACCAAGTGATTTGAGTCCACATTTTATTAAAAAACAAAATACTTATATAGCTAAATGTAATTACTGTAACCTGGAGGTTGATTATAATAGTAGGAGGAATAGGCCGGTTCTAACCCAGGAGCTCCGAGGGGGGAGCGGGGCGGGGGGGAATTTGCGCGGGGGGATGACGTCACAGGGGTACCCGCCGAGATGTTTACGTAAACATGGGCCATGTATGTTTACGTAAACAATGATAGCGGCGGGGCCCATTGAGAATATGAGAGGAGG
>NW_012026819.1:208839-209177 GCF_000956235.1 Wasmannia auropunctata
TTCTCCCTCGCACTTACGCTTTCACACGTTCTCACTCCCGCGCGTTCTCGCTTACGCGCATGCATAGCGTGCCCATAGCGCGTTGTCGCTTACGCGGTCTCCTTCGCGCTCTCGCTCCCACCCGTTGCTCGCACCCTTTTCGCTGCCGCGCCGCCATGGAAAGGATGTAGTATTAATTGCGCAAATATATGTTTACAAGTATATGTGTATTAAAAATATAATGATTATACAAAATGAAATATCTGAGAATTACATTAAGAAGTATTGAGACGTAGTATTAAGAAAATATATATATATATTTTGCAAAATATGTATGAAATAAAATGTATAAAGTAAAA
>NW_012026819.1:209227-209591 GCF_000956235.1 Wasmannia auropunctata
TTTTTTATAATAGTTTATTTTACTAATTTAAAAGTTTATTAAAAAATAGTGAGACCTCTAATAAAAACTTTTTAATAGCGTTTTTAGACGATACGGGTTTGATCGCTTCGGGAGCGATTAATAATGTCACATGTTCTCCTCGTCCAATCAGAATCTACAAAAAAGCATGTGACATCATTAATCGCTTTTGGTACCGGGATTCTCAAACGTTGCCGTGCTTTTCTTACATATAACCCAAAAAACCAAAAATATTATAGAAAATATTTTTGGTTTTTTGGGTTACTAAAAAGTAAATCATTTAAATTTGTAAAATAAAATAATATAAAATGAGATCCTACCAAAACTCTTTCAAAAAAAAAAAAAA
>NW_012026819.1:209641-210112 GCF_000956235.1 Wasmannia auropunctata
TTAAATATTTTGCAATGTCATGCAGTTCGTACGATCCTTCGGGAATTACAATCTCCTTGTCGTCTTTATCAAAATAAAATTTATTATTCGATGAATTTACATTAGGTATCGTATAATACGTTTCAAAATCTGCTAGACCGAGTTCGTATTCACCATCGCTCAAATCTACAGGTGGAAAGTAGCTTACCGCGAGGATGCTACTTTTGCCCGTCAACGTAAACGTCGGCGACATGTTTGAATGAATACTGAGTCTAAATGTTGCAACGTTTGTCTTTAAATATATTATCTACCGTCTGTAAAAACTGTAGACACAGTTGACCGCAATTGCTTTGATCGTAACGTTGATAAGGTGTGCGATTAAATTCGATTTGCGTCTCGTCGTCCCGTAGATATCGCACCAATTCTCTCGGTGGACGAAGATATCGTATAACTTCGTATAATGTACTGAGTCGACAAGGCACACAGGGGATA
>NW_012026819.1:210162-210503 GCF_000956235.1 Wasmannia auropunctata
TACGTACACGCACTACAGTACTTTCACACTTTATAGATACACGAAGAAACAAATAATTGATCGCACAAACGTGAAATACCGCTAGTCGACAGCCGTTTTCCGCCATATACTCTCTAATCTTTCTATACGTATCATTCGCGTCGCAATTGTCGGTGACTGTCGACCTGCATTTTTACTGGAACCGCGGAGAACGTTGTAATGTAGATATAAAAACCAGATTATTTAATTATAATAACCAGAAATTCTGTTTAGTTTCACCAATATTTCTTTAACCATACATGTCAGGCAAATTCAACCTTACTTTTTTTTCTTGTAGTCTTAATCTGTCTCTTATACACATC
>NW_012026819.1:210553-211379 GCF_000956235.1 Wasmannia auropunctata
CCCACTTGTTCCTAACGAAATCCAGATTCATGTCGTCGTACGGATAGCATTCCGCGTTCAGATAGAGTTTCACGTTCGTCAGGTTGCAGTGATCGAATCGGCTCACGTCCTCGCTCATGACGTTCTTTCGACCCGTTTGCAGAGCGAAGATGACGTATCGCGGCTTCTCGAGCTGAGTAGCGGTCTTTATGGCCCACGAATGCTTGGTCGTCTGCTGCAACAGCGGAAACTCGTACAGATCCCACGAGCGAAAAGCCATGCTCAGGTAGCGCCCGCTCTCCAGAGCGCGCAGCATCGACAACTTGTTTATTTCGTTCAGTAACACGTGCGGCATTCGCCATTGTATCTTCGACAATTCAATCCAGGGTTCCGTCGCTTGATCTCCCGTCAGACAATTGTTGTCGTTGCGCGATCGTATAAGAATCAACTCGTGACGAGCGTTGATCACCACGCGTTTGTAATCTTCGCAGAATCCCAGCAGCGCATAGAGAGGTACGCAGAAATTGAAGAATCCCTCGTTGCTGGTGAGCGGGTCCCAGCCGGCGTTCCTCAGAATCACGCTTCTGTCGGACGAGGTTGTGACATAATGTTTGAGCGTGCTAGTTATGCCCACGTTTCTGCAGCGATCGATCTCCACGCCGTCGAGTTCGTATCGAATTTCATCGAACATGAACGCGACGCAATTATTTGTCAAAGCCACGTCAGCTCCCTCGATCCTTCTGTTCTTCGTTAGTTTTCCCTCGATATACAGATAACTGTCGCACGGCAATGTGTACAGATCCTGTTGCTGTATGGGTATTCTTATCTCGTCGCTGTACTTAAATGT
>NW_012026819.1:211429-212631 GCF_000956235.1 Wasmannia auropunctata
TCGTTTTATCATTACTTTATTTCGTTGTTCGCAAATTCTTGAAATACGTTCTCCAATATCAGGACATGGTTCTGGAACTGGATATAAAATATAACCGCGTCCAAGAGAAACACGTCCTGACATTGGAGAACGTATTACAGAATATGCGAACAACGAAATAAAGTAATGATTAACGGTTAGAGTGCTATCATAGTCATTACAGACCCATTGATATAGTATGACAGAAGTAGCGCGAAAACGACTGTGCCGCGAGTCATTGTCTATTAAAACGATAATGGAAGTATGATCATGCGCCAGGCAGGAGGAGGCCCGCGGGATGCTAGGACGGAGGGGGGATCACCGTTCGTAGATGTATATGTTGTTGTGTATATGTTGTGTGTGAAAGGGGAGGGGGCTGGCTGGCTGGCTGGCTGGCTGGCTGGCTAGCTGGCTGGCTGGCTGGCTGGCTGGCTGGCTGGCTGGCTGGTTGCTAGCTGGCTGGCTGGCTAGCTGGCTGGCTGGCTGGACAATCTGTAATACACAAATTAAAAACGAATGTGTACAAATGCAATCCAACGTTGCATATATTGTTATGCTACATTTTTATGTTATATATTCTTACCTTATATCGTAGTGTGGGAATGCTTCGTAGAACGGCGAGAGCGATGCCTCTTGAGTGAGGTCTTCAGCGCTCGCGACGTCGATGAGACGGCTGCCACCGCTCGCCGTTGCGTCACCGTCATTAGATCGGCGGGGCACTTCTCTCAGAAGCATAGGCGGCGGGACACTTCTCTTTACCGTCCCGCCTGGCCAGCTACGAAGGGGTGTGTGTGAATCCTCCCCCGCCTCCATTGCACCTCTTTTCACAGATGCGGGGAACACAGTATTCTGAGAAAAATAACAAAAAATATAAAAATATAAAATAAAAAGGAAAAAAGAAAAAAGTTTTTTTCAGACTTACCGTTGTCATTATTTGAGTCTCCAGCGAAGCTGTTTGAAGACGGCGTCGACGCCACCGTCGTCGTAGTCGTTGTCCCCGTCGTCGTCGTCCCCGTCGTCTTCACAGTTGGCGACGGGGACGCTGGCAAAGCGTCGAACGGTTTTATGTGTTCAAAGTCATCCCCATCGTCAACTGTGAAGACGACGGGGACGACGACGACGGGAACGATGGTGAAGGCACTTTGCACTGAGAACGGTTTTTTTCGAAATACCGTTCTCACAGA
>NW_012026819.1:212681-213191 GCF_000956235.1 Wasmannia auropunctata
CCCCTCCCCTTAATTATTTAAATAATGTTGTTAAGAGGGGGTACCCCCCTCCCCTCTGTTCGCAGGAATTTTATCAAACGTGACCAAATGTAAACAAAAGAAAAACGTGTCGCGACGCGTTCGTTGTGGCAAACGTAAGAAACGCGTACACATGAAAAAAACATGAACATAAAACGTTACCATAAAACATGAAACGCGAACGTAAAAACATAAAAACATGAATATAAAACGTAAAATATGAAAACATGAACATAAAAACGTGAAAACGTGAACATAAAACATAAAAACGTGAACGTAAAACGTGAAAACGTAAACGTAAAACATGAAAACATGAACATAAAGACGTAAAAACGTGAACGTAAAATATAAAAACATGAATATAAAACATGAAAACATGAACATAAAAACGTGAAAACGTGAACATAAAACATGAAAACGTGAACGTAAAACATGAAAACATGAAAATGTGCATAAAAACCATGAACATAAGACGTAAAACAGTACGCAATG
>NW_012026819.1:213241-213607 GCF_000956235.1 Wasmannia auropunctata
TATCCCCTGTGTGCCTTGTCGACTCAGTTGTATGCTATACGAAGTTATTACGTTAACGCAATATTTAGCAAGTTAACAATGATATGTGAGATCTGTCTATGCAGTAATTGTTAATTAGAATTTAGAAATCGGTCTAAACTATTGCAATTGTTTAAAATCCATTATTTAACAATCGAGAGAAGATATCGATAATCCACTTGTTTGGTAATTGTTATTTAACATTAATAAATCGAAGGGAACAAGTTATAAGTTTCTCTCGCTATCCATTTGTTTATAATGCAATATCTAACAAATTAATGACGATATCTAGAATCTGTATATGAGGTATTTGTTAGTTAGGACTTAAAAATCGGACTATTAAAATTA
>NW_012026819.1:213657-215495 GCF_000956235.1 Wasmannia auropunctata
TACAAGTATATATTGTATAAAAAATAAGTGTATTATATAAAATAGTCCAGCGCTGCCGCTACTTTCGTTATCTACACATAAGATAGTACTCTACTTTCGTCATCACTGTCATCTCTTGCACCGATGTTTGTAGATATAACCCATCGGCGGGTCCGCCGCTGCGCCCGTCGTTGCTGCGCCGCTCGCGCCGCCATTGTCATGATGAACTCGTGATGGACGTCGCGAGGGGGGCTGCGCTGTTGCCTGTCGCTGTTTCCTGATCTTTCCTCCTCCTCCTCCTCCTTCTCCACCGGCGGAATAATTCGCGGCGTCGGAGGTCGCCTGCCAATGATCCCCGCGTCGCGGCGAAGTGTCCCTATCGTGCCCATGCGTCTATCGGGGCTACTCCTTCCACTCCCCCGCCCGAAAGGGACGTGCGTATACTCGAGAGAGGGACGTATAATTCCTTTTCTTGTTGACGGCGCCGGAGGCAGTGACGCGGAGAGTTGTTGCGTTCCAATGTCCTTAAAAATACAAAATATAAATACAAAATATATAAAAAATAAAAAATATAAATACAAAATATATAAAAAATAAAAAATATGTATATTAAAAATCTCTCACCTGTAATTGACAATTATGTATAAGAATTTCCGCCTGGATTACTTCGGCCCTCGGTGATAATGGCCGCGTCAATAAAAGCGATGATGATGATGACGTTGTGTCATCGCTGTAGTCATAATAATAATCCATGATGGCACTATAAATTGAAAAGATTTTTTTATACACGTTTAACTGCATTGTTGTTGTCAAAACTCCTTGCCCATGATGTCGTCGGTGACGAGAACAACACGATGGACGAGGAGTCTGGCAACGACGCTAATAACGCATATATTTGTACAATGTTCTTCAACAACTTTGTTTACCTGAGACACTGGCGAGTTGCTGCACACTTTAGGCACACTTTAGGTACACGTTCCCGCATCAAACGACTGCGAAAGACTGAGAACTTCGGCAGGGCTTCGATGCGTATCTCGGTATAGCTCTTCGAGAATGTTTATTTGAAACGCAATCAACAAAGTATACGCTTATCGCGAGGAAGAAATAACAAAGAGACCGAAACTCTTTCATGTGCGCAACCATAGCGAGACATTGTGACCGGCGTCTCGTCGAGATGCGACACGGTGCCGCACCATATGTGTGCGCGTGTATACGTGTGTTCGGTTTACTTCCTATATAGTAGTATAAGTAATATCCTTATAAGTAATATTCTTATAAGTATAAAGGTAGTCTAATGCTAATGGAAAGGATGGGAAAAAATAATCACAAAGATGGAGTAAAAAGTTATTTATTCGTCATGCGACGTATCACTAATATTCAGAGCATACAGATATAAGATTATTCGTTGTGAAACGCGTCGCGTACAATAGCGTTCAGAGCATACGCCACCAATTCGCATTCGACGCTCGAACTCTTATCACACATTTTACGCAGAATATTTGCCGCGTCGTATCTATTCGTAAAGCAATTCTGGCGCAGGAAAGATACGAATGCGTTGTACCGATTGTCAACGGTAATTACAGTTTGCCGCAAGTCGATGTATATATTCTCGACGCAATACTCGAGTTCGAGCGTGAACAGCACGGTTGCAGGCTTCATGTAAATAAAAGCGTCGCGCGTTACCAATTTTGCAACGATGTTGCCGTCGCGTATTTTCACGAGTCGCACTGTCAAGTCACAGATCGATAACGATGACGATGATGTCGGAGTTGACTGTATGAGTCGCTCGACGTCCGCGCGTCTATCCATCAGCGCTCTCAAGTTTCGTAAGACAGAACGATGCCGTTGCCGCGATTGTC
>NW_012026819.1:215669-216172 GCF_000956235.1 Wasmannia auropunctata
CTACGAGAATACGCTATATCGTGTTCGCGACACGCCGCGTCCAATGGATTTACACCCGTGTCACCTCTGGCCAATCGTTTTAGCAGACGAGTGCCCGGGCCGCAAAACTGGTAGCCGGGAATATGTAGCTCGAACGGAAGTGCGTTGATCGTGCGATTCAGCAAGCCGCCGCTCCCCGCAGACATTCGTCGCAATCCTTTATCCGTGGCGCGGGGCCGTCGATGTGCGTCCGCTGTCGCGGCAGATTGTAATGCTCGAGGCAGCGACGATAGGTTCGCACCTCCGAATCCGCCTTTATGTGCTCCGGCAGCCGGTCCCACACGTGCTCGATATAGTCGCCGAACACGCGCAACAGTACGATCTTCGGTACGTATTGCAACTGCTCGGCGCTCCAAGTGAGAACGTCGGAGGGGTGCGTAACCGCGAGATACATGTTTGGTACTGAGCGATTCGCGATTTCGCGCGTCTATAAATAGACGGTCAGATGCAGTTCAAGTACGCAA
>NW_012026819.1:216272-216664 GCF_000956235.1 Wasmannia auropunctata
TCAGAGTTGCGTCAACGCCTAAGCAAACACCGCGCAAAAAGCAAAAGAAATGGAACGTCGCGTTACCCATGCTCAGTTCTGTGTCAGCGATAGAACCGCCGGCGGATGCATCGATGGAACAACCGACGGTACTACCGCGAGAGGAGATCTTTGCGTCGACACTCTTATCTTTACTCGAAACGACCGTCAGAGAAAGCATGCGATCGCGACGGAGTCGCGATGCGTAGCACAGTCAACTGGAGCCGCTCGGGCAAAAGTACATGGACCTGTTCCTCGGTCAGGACAGAAAGAGGGAGATCGATCACTCGAACGGTATCTATTTCGGCGACGATGGACGTTTGATGCTCGGTGACAAACAATTTGATCTTGAAAAGGACGATGCTATACTCGTG
>NW_012026819.1:216931-217596 GCF_000956235.1 Wasmannia auropunctata
TGGTGATAGACAATCAACCAGGAAGCGCAAGACCTGTCGGATCTTGTCAAAAATTTCCATGGTAGGGGGCTCTCGAAAATGTAATGCGAGAGAATCGTGCCCCTTCTCAGCACCGCCACTTCTTTCGCGACGAATCTCTTTCCAACGAGGAAACCTTGCAGATCCACGAACGTTGGCACGGACATGACCGTCGTCGCCGAGAGGAAGTAAACCGCTCTTCGATGATTCAATCGTTTATATCATACAAAAACTGTATTGGTGGTGGTGGTGGGGGAAGGAGGATGCGCTCAGGTGATCTTGCGAACAACGTTGGTCAACGGGTTGTACTGAACCACGCGATCGTGTATGATGAGGCAATACGCGGTGGTGCCCAACGGCACGTTCTCCTTGGTCTCGAATTCCAGTCTCACGTCCACGGTCGCGCTCTTGATCGATTCGTTCTGACGAGAGCAATCGATGATCACGAACGGGCCGTTGCGTAAAAATGTCGTGGTGGTGAGACTCGGCTCGAGATACTCGTATCCGTAGTACCCCTTGCAAAAACGCGCGTACGTGTCGTAGAGAACGGCCCACTTGTTCCTTACGAAATCCAGATTCATGTCGTC
This sequence comes from Wasmannia auropunctata, assembly GCF_000956235.1. Classification (NCBI taxonomy): domain Eukaryota; kingdom Metazoa; phylum Arthropoda; class Insecta; order Hymenoptera; family Formicidae; genus Wasmannia; species Wasmannia auropunctata. Next base: position 217,537 of record NW_012026819.1, read on the forward strand.
GTACGGATAGCATTCCGCGTTCAGATAGAGTTTCACGTTCGTCAGGTTGCAGTGATCGAA
>NW_012026819.1:217650-218223 GCF_000956235.1 Wasmannia auropunctata
GACAACCCGCGACACGTCGCAACACGTCTCGACACGTCCCGCGACGCTTAGATTCGTCGCGGGGGACGCGGTGGGGGGTCTCGACCCCCGCGGAGATCGTATAAATAGGATAACGCGATCGATGCTGCAATCAATAATCCTTCGATTATTAGAAGCGTCAGCAGGACGAAATGGCAGCGTATACAAATCAAGAATACTACGATATGCTGATGGCACTTGGCGAGTGCCAGGGAGAATACCACGTAGCTGCTAGACGATACGCCGAATTGTATCCAAATCGGGAAAAACATCCGTCGGCTCCCGTCATACTTCGAGCAGCTCAACGCTTATACGAAACCGGAAGTGTCCTTCCGAATAAGCACGATACCGGAAGAGATCGCGTGGCCAGAAATTTGCGGAATACAGAAGCAGTTGTACGTGATTTCGAGCAAAATCCTGAAACAAGTATTCGGATTGTTGCTCGAGAACACGACTTATCTTATGCAACTGTGCAGAGGATATTAAAAGAAGAAAAGTTGCACGCATTTCATTATACACGCGTGCAACATTTTGCGACCAGAAGATTATCCTGCA
>NW_012026819.1:218752-220054 GCF_000956235.1 Wasmannia auropunctata
AGCACGAGTTGCATCGCGCGACGTATCCGGACGTGTATCTCGTGGAGAAGGTGCTGCGCAGGAAAGGGGACGAGGTGTACGTGAAGTGGTTGGGATTCGATGGATCACACAATTCGTGGATACACAAAGATTCTCTGGTTTAATCGTTTTTTATTGTAAAAAACATATACGAAGAATATACGTGTACATGACAAAATATAAAACTGTATACGAGAAAACTGTATCCTTCCCTTCCAACAGTATAATATTCTTTTATAAACGTAATAAGTAGGAATATAAGTATGAATATAAAAAAAACATAAGTAGATTATTATAAAAATACCATATATAAAATATGAAAAGAAAAAACGTACATATACACTGATTATTGTAACATATATTGAACAGTATAAACAATTACCTTACATATGGAACAGTATAAAAATGCAATATAGTGATTAATGTAAAAAACGACATATTGAATAATATAAAAAGTAACATACATAAAGCGCAACGTATACTTATAATACTGTGATACGCCGCACGCATACGCGTATCATTCGATGCATACGCCACACATACATCCTTGTAGCATTCAATGCATACACCGCACGCATAACGCGCTCTCGCTTACGCGGTCTCCCTAGCGTTCTAATCTATAGCGCGCTCTCCCTCCCACGCGTAGCGCGCTCTCGCTTACGCGCACGCATAGCGTTCTCATCTATAGCGCGCTCTCCCTCCCACGCGTAGCGCGCTCTCGCTTACGCGCACGCATAGCGTTCTCATCTATAGCGCGTTCTCCCTCGCGCTCTCGCTTACGCGCACGCAGTCTCCCTCGCGCTCTCGCCTATACGCACGCAGTCTCTCGCGTACGCGTATCATTCATATTATATACGCATATGTACATTACCGGTATCCGACAATGTCCCCACGGTAGTGTCTCCGTTGAATTCGGTACAATGTATCGTTTGTCGTCGTACGGACTCAGAGCGATTTTTGATTCGGACACCGTGTATACCTCGTGCAGCCTCGATCGTATACACGACTGACTACGAGTCATTTCGATATGTTCGTTCAGGCATCGCGTGTAATCGTCGAACGTTATCGTCCGCGCTACGACGTTACTCTTGACCCCCTTGATCTTTTTGATGTCCCTCCTACCGTCCACCCTCACCGCGTACATCTTCGCCCTGAGCCCGACGAATTCTGTCATTATCGCGCCATTGTTCTCGTCCTTCATCAAACCCGGCACTTTTTTATTCGCGCGAGGCGTACCGTACGCGTTGTCCATGGGATAATCGCTCGTGTCGAATCGAGCGATAT
>NW_012026819.1:220557-221017 GCF_000956235.1 Wasmannia auropunctata
GAAGGCACCACAGGCAATTCCCTACAAAATCGAGAGGGCGCCATTCATCCCGGCATTCGCATCCCCCCGGAAAGCGTTATTCGCGACAATTCCCCTGGCGTTCGAGGGAACATCTCAGAAAGCAAATGTAACGTTCCCAAACGGGAGACATTTTTTACTTTATACATTTTATTTCATACATATTTTGCAAAATATATATATATTTTCTTAATACTACGTCTCAATACTTCTTATAATTCTCAGATATTTCATTTTGTATAATCATTATATTTTTAATACACATATACTTGTAAACATATATTTGCGCAATTAATACTACATCCTTTCCATGGCGGCGCGGCAGCGCGAAAGCGAAAAGAGTGCGAGCAACGGGTGGGAGCGAAAGCGCGCTATGGGCATGCTATGCATGCGCGTAAGCGAGAGCGCGCTATCCGTGCGGCGTACGCATTGAATGCTACAA
>NW_012026819.1:221067-221412 GCF_000956235.1 Wasmannia auropunctata
AAATATTTAAAAAAAAATTTAAAAAAAATTTTTTTTATTACTACACTGAGAAAAATTTCTAATGGATTTGATTGGAAATAACCGTTTAAGTCCTTTTCCGATCATTTTTCGATCGGTAAACGGATCAGATACAAAATAATCATTTCCTTTGTCCGATGAAATGTGATTTCACATGAAATGTGAACGGAAAATGAGGCGCCATATTGTTATTCGTTAAAATTTCGTAGACTTAGTACACAACTTAATCGGATATTATACTTGAACGGATATTTTATCCGATCAATTGTAATGTCCGATCTAGTTGTCGGTTTATCCTATGAAATTTTCAAGTCAAATGTGATATCC